>NW_022196898.1:69495082-69520512 GCF_008632895.1 Mastomys coucha | reverse complement strand
GAGAGAGAGAGAGAGAGAGAGAGAGAAAGGTAGAAATAGGGATGTTAGATGATTCTTTGAGAATGCTCCTGGGGTTTTTTGTTTTGTTTTGTTGTTTTTGTTTTTGTTTTTGTTTTTTGAGACAAGGTTTCTCTGTGTAGCCCTGGCTGGCTGTCAAGCCATCATGTAGATCAGGCTAGCCTGGAACTCAGAGGTCAACCCTGCCTCCTGATGAACCACCACACCCAGCTTCTACTGGTTTCTTAATGAAGTAGTTTAACACTAAGGAGGCTGCAGGATGATGTGGAAATAAAGTAACAGCCCTTGTATTATAGCAAGCATTTACTGAGTGATTCTTTAGAGTTATCTTTAGCATAACATTCTGGATGAGCTGAATGTGTTGGCACATGCCTATAATTGCAAGCTCAAGAATGAAAGAAGCTTCCAAGAAAGCATCAGCTTGATTTTTTTCCCCATGTTCTGTAACCTCTTCAGGAATAGGGTGTTAATGCCAAGCTCTAGAGAGTAGCCAATAGGATTGTCAATAGCTTGTTATTTTGGGGAGGTCTAGGAGAATCCTACTGGGGAGTGGAAAGTGTATGCAAAGGGGCGTAGTGCCTTTTGACTATATGACTCTTCTATTAGGTGAAACTGCCAATATGACTATTCTATTAGGTGAAAGGTTTTTATTGTAGGCAAGAGAGGGAACATATCCAGAGCACCTGGAGGAGTCTAGAGCAGCTAGAAAGAAAAACAGACTGGACATGGCCAAGGCTGTTCGAAAGAGAGGCAAGAGAGAAGAGAACCCGAGAGAACACAAGAGAATGTGGAGTAGACAAGTCATGTGGATTATGGGGTAGGCCGAGGAGCTGAGGGGAGGGACTTCTGAGACACAAAACCTGTTTCACGAGTTCTCAAGGAGAGCTGGCTTTTATATAACTGCCAGAATTCCTTCTACAGTCCAGCTTGAGCTCATTTCTAGATGGATGCACTCCTGAGACCTAACATTCCAGTCTCTTGTTGGTGATGAGGGTGATGGGTGACGTAGTCTCTCTCTTCTATAGCTGCTTCCTGTTGACTGGGAGCTTGAGAAAAATGGGAGTCTGCAATGGTGATCCAAACCAAGGGCTCAAACCAGCGGGTGATGGTAGGAGGCCAGAAGAAAGCCCAGCAGAGGCAACTGGCTTCTTGGCAGTCAGGCTAGGTAATTAATTTCACCTGAAAAAAAAAAAACTGGAGAGACAGAGCGCTGTTGCATTATTTATTCTAAAAGGGAACGAGTTCAGCAGGGCTGGGTTGCCAGAGGAGCTAGAGGCTCAAAAGAGATCAAAGGACAGCCTTGGAGTTGGTCCCTGGAGGCCACGGTTTGCAAGCCAGCTCATCATTTGACTGGACTGGGTGGGCAAGTTGAGGGCTCTGCCAGTTTTGCAAGACCACTTGAGGCTCACAGGGTGCAAGGCCGCCATGAAGCAATGGGGGCGATGCAGTTGACTTCTGGATGGGAATTCCTGTGAGCTGAGTAGGAATCTGCTGCGGGGACACCTGCAGACTAGGGACAGCAGGTATTAGCATAACCGCTGTCTGTTCTCTTCCGCTGTAGAAAACAGCAGTTAGCAAAGTGTCTGCAAACAGCTGGAGCAGACAGATGCCTTTGAGTCAGCATGGTAAAAAACAAAGCCTGAAACGCTAGCAACATAATAGGAGGTGAACACTCTTTTGATATAAGACACAAGTTTTTTTTGGGGGGGGGCAGGGAAGAGCCCAAAGGGGATGAAGAACTTGAGGACCCAAAGATGGCTTTAGGATAGAAACATTAACATTTTTCCTCTTCATCTAGAGGTCTGGACAGACAGATAGATAGGGGTGTTTTCAGCACAAGAAGCAATCTGAAGTCTGTATCTAGAAAGCAGGCAAAGGAAATTTTAAAATGTGAGCCCGTGACTATGATAATTTTTAAAACTTGTTTTTGTTTTTGTTTTTGTTTTCAAGATAGGGTTTCTCTGTGTAGCCCTCGCTGTCCTGGTACTCACTCTGTAGACCAGGCTGGCCTCGAACTCAGAAATCCACCTGCCTCCGTCTCCCAATTGCTGGGATTAAAGGCATGCGCCACCACCGCCCAGCTTAAAACTTGTTTTTAAGATGGACTCTTTGTGAATTTCCCATCATGCACCTCAATCCCACTCATCTCCCTGTCCCTCCATAGCCATCCTCTGCCCTTGCAACTTCCCCCACAAAACGAAACACATCTCGCCATGGAAGCTGTAGTCTGTCACGGTGTGTCTCACCGTACACCTTTTTGTCCAAACACTTTTCTTGCAAATGTTCATTGCATTGAGTCATTGGTCCCGTTCGAGGCCTCAGGCTTCTGCTACACTATCTATACCAGATCCTCACTGGGAGTTGTCTTGCATATCTCGTTGTTGCCCTGTGTCATGGAGATCCTGCAGCTTTGGATCTGCAGGACCAGCCCCTCCACATGCTCTAGCAGTTCATAGATGAGGTAGATGTTGGGATGGGCTAACTCTTGCTCTCATGCCTATGGGGCCAGCTCACCCTCAGCCCCTCCACCTGAGCAATGTGCTAATGTGCTGTCCAGGAGAGGTGTGGAGACTATTCACCCATGTGCTCCAGCTGGTGTGTAAAGGGGGTGGGGCAGTTCTCCCTCTTGTCGAAAGTAGCAATGAGTAGGGGTCATCTCTCTCATGACCCTGCCACTTGGTGGCTGATGAGGAGCAGGGCCAGCTTTTTTGTACCTATGTTACCAGGGCCAGCTCTATTGTGCTATCCAGGCCCTGTGCAGGTCTGTTCTCCCACACTGCCCAGGCAAGGGTTGGGGCCAGTTCTGCTTAGACCTCAGACATCAACATGGCCCCAGTAGGGGCCCAGACCAGGGATGTCCATATGACCACTGGTGGTAATGTGGGCTATGGACACTGGTACAAGCAGAGTCAGGGACCCAGGCGTGGCCCTTGGCAGAAGCATGGTAAGGACATCATCATGACCTCAGGTGGCAATGTAGGTTTCTCACATCAGGCTCCCCACCTCAGATCTCCACTTCTGCCTCTCTTCATAGGGTACACACTTCTCTGTTTCTCTTCCTCTGCCATCTCTCTCATCTCTCCATCGGTGCTCACTGTAGTGGTGCCCACACATGTGGCATCGGCAGTGACGTCTTTTGAAAACTAGGATGGTTAAATGTTTGCCCAACCCTAAGATTCCAAAGGAAAAAAGTTCCTGGCCCAAGTTAAACACAGCACAGAAAAAATGTAACTCAATGTGGAGTCATTCAGTCTCTTTGATGAACCACCACAAAGAGATTAGCAAATAGCCCAGTGATGGGAAGTAAACACGGCAGGACATGTCAGTCAGTTGTGGGTCTTCACTCTGCTGGTACTGCTTTTCTTCCTGAGCCAGGATGCCACTCTGGGCATCACAGCAGTGGTCGAGTTTCTCAAAGAAAGAAGCCATAGGTCCACTGGCACTTGCATTTATTACTGGCTTTATTGGTGGACAGTGTAATTCACCATTACACAAGGAGCAAGAATAGCAATGGCCTTTGCATCTCCAGTTCTGCCTCTTTTCAAAACGCACAACATTTTGCTTGACCAGTTTGGGAAGAGTTCTGGTAGGGGTAGAGGTGAAGGGTGAGTCTGCTCAGTGACCATTGTGGCTGCATTTGAAGCAAGTTCCAGGTGAGGTCTACTGCCTCAGCTGCTTTGGAGGAGACCTTAGGGCTACCACCAGGAGTTGTCATCTCTGTCTACCATGGGAAACCTTTTTCATTAGATACCTTCGATACCATATTCAGCAGATCTCTCTGAGGGGTTTGAGGGCCATCCTCTAATGTATAAATTATACCTGATTTTAAACACACCTTGCTTATTTTAAATTACTTGTTTTAGACTTAACCTTGACAACATATATAGAAAGCTAAAGCTTGTCCCTGTAAATTAACTACATGACTAGAAACATAGTTCTGAGCATAAAAGAATCTGATCATTTATAAGGTGACTATCAACTTGAGTAACTCAATTATTGTTAACAGTTTGTGACAAGTTAGTAGCTTTTGTAAGGTTGGGATTTCATATTTTTATCCCTGTTAAGTTTGAGCCTTAAAGTTTTGAATTGAAGATTCTTTGGGATTAAAATAAAATGTTAAACCAGAAATATAGTCCTCAGAAAGGCTGGGAACCTTATTTTCCTGATCCTTTCATAGGGTACCTTTACAAATATCACTGTTTCGTGTATGATCCGGTTTATCCAAATAACTAAGGCTTAATAGAGTTACCAAAGACAAAGTGGCTGAACATACGTTTTTTTTTTTTTTTGACAGTTCTGAGATTCATTTTTTATTTACAAGTAAATGAAATGTTTTTTGAAAAGAAATGTAAACTCTGAGATAAGCAATATAAAGACATGATTCTTGGCTCCACAGTGGCTTGTGTGAAGAGAGGTCATGCCACTGTTTGTTTCAATAGTAAAGCTGGGCTGGTGGAGGCCACCTGCAATTCCACAAGCTAGAGGTCATCCTGGTTTACATAGTGAGTTCTAGGTCAGCCAGGACTATTTCTTGAGACTGTTTGAAGAAGAAAACCAAAACTAATATATAATGATTTTGTTAAAAAAACAAAACAAAACAAAACCCTATGATTTCTTCATGTTGGCATCCATGAAAGAATGAGATCACTGTTCAATGTGATACTCTGGTCAAATGTGTGAGATGACCAGGCGACAGCACCTGCTCTCTAGAGCAATCTCTGAGCAAGGACTCAGTACTCGTCCAGAGTGTCTTCTCGAGGAATGGAGAGACCCCGATCTTTAAGGGTCTGGACCTTCAGCTTCTCTGCCTCCAGTCTGGTCTGCTGTTGTACCCTCTGCTCTTCTAGGATCTCTTCAATAGACACTTGCTGAAGGGGTGTGTCACTCTCCTTCTCCAGGTCTATTTCTCCTAGTAGGACCACATTTTCTCCTCTGACCACGAATATCCCTCGAGGAATATCACCATACTTTTTGCCCACATGAATCCGCTCCACAGTCTGATGGAGCACTAAGTTAGCAAATTGATCAATGCTTCTTAAAAAACCTATAAGTGTCCTTCCATCTCGAAGTAGGACCAAATGCTTTTTGTTGATGTCCTCGATGAGGCTGGCGGTGCCGGGCATATAATTCATTTTGAGCTCTCGCAACGCTGCACCGCACGGCCGCGAGGGCGTCCAGTCACCCGCCGGCGGGACGCCTGAACATACGTTTTTAAGTCATTTCTGTTAATCTGAATAGACTTGAGGAATTCACAAACCTTATTCATCGAAGATATATTGTTCCTTATGCAAAAAAATTTTTTTGGAAGCCTAGTGTTGAACAGTTAGCAAAGACATAAGTGATTATGCATATATCTTTAAGTCAGTTTTTGTTAACCAAAGTAGACCATTATAGCTTTAGAAATTTATAAATCCTAATCATCAAATACATGTTGTTTTTAAGTCCTATTTTCCTTAAACTTTGTTTATTGTTTTATCCTCATCTGTAACTTCTCACCATCTGGACCAAAAAAAAAAAAAAAAAAATCATCATGGCTGTCGAGATGGCTCAGCGGGTAAGAGCACCGAGTTCAGATCCCAGCAACCACATGGTGGCTCATAACCACCCGTAATGAGATCTGATGCCCTCTTCTGGTGTGTCTGAAGACAGCTGCAGTAAATTATGCTGGAATGAGCAGGGAAGGAGCGAGTGGGGCCGGAGCAAGCAGGGCCGGCAGAGGTCCTGAGTTCAATTCCCAGCAGCCACACACATGATGGCTCATGGCCATCTGAACAGCTACAGTGTACTCATACACATAAAATAAATAAAATAAATCTTAAAAAAAAAACCATCACCCAGAAATCTATCCTAAACCAAATATCTTGGAAGCCTACTCTTGTCTCCTTATTGTAGACGAAATAAAACAACACAGCCACCTTGGAGGCCTGGTCTTGCCTCCTTAGTCTGAAAAGGGAGACGCAATGAGCAGAGGGCTCAGGAGGACTGAGTTTTATGGAATTTTATAGGTGTTGCCTTAGTTTGTTTATAACAAGTGGTCACTTTAACTAAGATGGTAATGAAGTCACATGACATGTTCTCTCTTTACCCTTAGTGAAGATGGGAGCCAATGACATGGTTGTGCCTTACTCCAAGGTGAGCCCATTAGGCACATAGCCTTTTTAAAACAATGTATTTTCTTAAACAGGAGTTGAATCCGAGTTACAAACAAGCATACTATAGCAAATACACACACACACACATTACAAAATCAACCATTTATGTTACAAGTTTTAAGCTAGTGTTTTGTTAGAGTTTACAGATCTTTTAAACCACACCCAATGAATTTATAAATCCTGAGAGATACATCAAGTTTATACAATGGTTTTACAAATCCTGAGATAAAAGGGAGTTTATCTTTTAGAACTATATGGGGGGGGCGCTATTCACAGAGCAAAACATCTGTGTTTAAAGACAGTAAACAAAATTTAAAAAGAAATACGAGACAAGTAGCAATAATCTCTATTGGGAATAATTTGCCTCATAGCTTTTTTTTTTTTTAAATACAGTGTCATTTCCTGAGCTTCTCTGTATTGTTCTCCTTCTCCTGACCCAGGACAGAGGTTTTGGGAGAAATGTCTGAACAAGCATGCTTGCATCTGGAGTGAGCAGGCTGTAACTCAACCCCAGAACCAGCTGTTTAGTAGAGTACAACAGCATGAAACACTTTTCCAGTATTATCCCAGTGATCTGGGGAGGGAAGAGAGCAAAGAGCGAGAAGGCTTAGAGATAAGAGATTTTTGAAAGTGGAGAGCAAAGAAGGCTTAAAGATAAAGGGATTTTTCAGATCATTTGCTTGTACGGAGGCAGAGGTTCTTATAATCTGTGAGAATCTGGAAATCGAGTGCGCCATTTTCTGGCCATTGAGACTGATTATCTGGCTTGTATTAAAGTCAAGGCATTTTCAGTAAGACAGTGAGGCGCTAATGGAATCTTTAAGTCTGAGGAGGAAAGAGATTAGAAAAGGCAGGTGAGGCACTGAGTCTGATTCTGAATGGGAAGATCTCTTCCAAGGGCAAGCCGAGAGAGATGGAAAACACAGAAGCAGAGTGAGGAAGACATGAGAGAGGCGTAGAGAAACCATGATGGCCAGGAACTCTGTCAGAGGGAGGGTTCCAAAATTATAGAGGCCCAGGAGGGCATAGAGCAGCTGCCTGCTATACCTCCACAACTTATAGTAGGCTCTGGGGCTAAGAGAAACAGAGACAACAGGCTCCAGTGAGCCAACAAGAATAGAGACAGAGCAGGCAGCTCCTAGGGGGAGGTGAGGAGAGACAAGTGGTTAGCCATGGTTAGAGACAGAGAAGCTCCAGGAGGCAGCTGAGAGACAGATGTGGAGGGAGCCAGGAACAGCGCAGGAAGGAGATGGGGGAGACTTACAGGGTAGTGCTGTGGTGACAAGGGTTCCAATCTGGGATGTCCCCAACTGGACCAAGTGACTTGTCAGAGAGATGGGCAGGATTAATGGAGGGGTGTCCCTCCTCCACATGATGGGGTGCTCAAAAGGAAGCTGCCTGATGAACCAGCATGGCTTTTGGTAGGCTTCAGGAGCTGAGAGAGACAGCAGACAGCTCTGAGAGGGACACTTACCCAACTAGATGAGGACAGATGAGATGTTAGAGCAGACAGAGAAGTGGGTGAAGAGTGGACTCTAGAATCTGGAGTGTATGATAGGTGACAGAAGCCAGCAGAAACACATAAATGGTCCATACCTCAGGAGAGTCAAATCCGCGGCTCGATTTGGTTAGGAGAAGCCAGGCCCCTTTAAAGGTATCCATTTGTGCTCCAAATGTATGCAAGGGGGCTCATTACAGAAATCGACAGCATGACCGATTCATTGAGGAAAGGGTTTTTCATTTGGGGTAAGAGAGAGAAAATATCCAGAGGTGCCTGGAGGAGTCCAGAACAGAGAGAAAGAAACAAAGTGGTCATGATCAAGGCTGTCTGCAATGGAGGCAAGGAGATGCAAGAGAACATGGGGTGGACAAATCATGCAGATTAGAAGGAGGACCAGTAAACGGAGGGAGGAATTCCATCTGGGGACAGAAAACCATTTCACAATTTCCTGAGGAAGGCTGGCTTTTATCTAACCACCAGAAATCCTTCTAGAGGTCAGCTTGAGCTCATTTCTAGATGTATGTACTCCTGAGACCTAACAGAAAGGGTGGTAAGAGCCAGATGTGGTGGATAACCTCAAGGAAACTGTTTTCCAGGCACAACAGGGCAGTTGTGCATGTAAATGCAAGGATTGTAATAGCACTCACAAGACCTGTGCAAGTGCAAACCAGACAAAATACCAGCATGGGCATGGAGGGAGGGCACAGAATCCCATTAGCCGAGGAGCTCTTGGCATTGGATGGCTTCTGAGAGAGGGCAGAGTTGGTTTTCTTTAATATTGTGACCTCTGGTAAGTTGACAAGAGTAATTGGGCAATGGAAACTATTCTCAATTAGGGAAGAGAAAGAGAAAGAAAGAAAGAAAGAAAGAAAGAAAGGAAGGAAGGAAGGAAGGAAGGAAGGAAGAGTGAGAGAGAGACAGAGAGAGAAAGAGGCAGACAGAGAGAGAGAGAAAAGAAGAAAGACCTTAAAATGGGGTGGTTGGACAGTAAGGATAGAAAAGGAAGATATGGGGCAGAGTTGTGGCATGAGGTAAATATGATCAAAATATATTGCATGAGATTCTCAAATAATTAATAAAATATAAAAATGTTATCTATTATATACACATACATATGCACATGCATATATGGTCAAGTGATGTAGCCAGCACTAGTTCTTCTGTTGCCATATGATGTAAACGCTACAGATTTTGCGGCCACACCTTGGCTTTTTTGAGATTGGATTTCACTATCTTTTCAAGCCTGGCTTAGCTTAGAACTCAAGCTGTTTCCCAGACAGGCCTCAAAACTTAGCCATTCTCCTGCCTCGGCCTGTCTAGTGCTGAGGTTTTAGGCTTGAAACATCAAGCTTTGAAAGATCTTCTTGGCCGGGCGGTGGTGGTGCATGCCTTTAATCCCAGCACTTGGGAGGCAGAGGCAAGCGGATTTCTGAATTCAAGGCCAGCCTGGTCTACAGAGTGAGTTCCAGGACAGCCAAGGCTGCACAGAGAAACCCTGTCTGGGAAAAAAACAAAAAACAAAAAACAAAACAAAACGAAAGATCTTCTTATGTTTTGATTCCCAGTTTATTCCTGGAGAACATACTTATGTGATTTCAATTCTTTTAAATTTGCCAGAATTTCTCTTATCACCTTGGATATTTTGGTGTGTGTATCATGGAAAAACTGTGTTCTGCAATTTCTGAATATAGTGTTCTTCACCTGTTCTTAGGTCTTACTGGTTGATATAGTTCTGAGTTCTTCTAATCACTGATAATTTTCTGACTAGTTATTCTATTAAACCCCAAAAAATAAAGTTACATTGACTTGCATGTGTGTGTCTGTGTGCATGTGAATGCACCGTAGTGCATGTGTGGAGGTAAAAGGGGAAGACAGCTCTCTTCTACCATGTGGCCGCAGGGAACTGAATTCAGGTCATTAGACTGGGTGGCAAGTGACTTTACTTGCTGAGCCATACTGCCAACCCTCTATTAATTTGTTGTTGCTTGTCTGTTGGCTTTGTGATTTGTTTTGTTTGCTTACCATGTAACCCTGGCTGGACTGAAACCTGCTACATAGACCAGGCTGGCTTAGAACTCGGAGAACAAACTGCCTCTGCCTCCCAAGTGTTGGGATTAAAGATGGTGACGCCATTCACTGCTTTCTATTGATTTTTTGGGGAGAAGGGCATTGAAGTCCTTATTGTCATTGCTGGAATATCTATCTCTTCTCTTACTGTTGTCACACTTGCTTCTTTATATATATATATATATATATATATATATATATATATATATATATATAGTACTTGAGTTTGTGCATGTGTTTGTTTTAATGTATGTGTATGGAGGCTTCGATAACGTAGAGGCTTGAACTTTGCTCCATGGAATGATGAATGGAAACCACACTGCCAGGTGCTGCAAGTACAAAGATCAGAGCTCACCTCATTGGAAAAACCACCACTCACCATGTCCCTTCGACCCGGCTATTTCCCGATGGAAACTTTGAAATTTATACTGACAGAAGTGTCAGCTTCTACACTGGTTATGTTCATGACTCTTATGACATGGAGTCAGTTCCAGTATTTTTAGTAATGGATCCTTGAAATTGAGCTTTGAAATATCAACTGATTTACTTAACATTTATAATAATAATAATAATAATAAAACAAAGATCATTATCATTGCTTTATGCTGTATATAACTTTTCCTATATGGCCTTCCCTACTTCTATGTAAGGACACTGTCTCCCTGAAAAAGTTTTAATCCTAGAGGCTTGCCTACCTTTCAACAAAATGGTTTTTCTTCCTTTTTAAGGGAGTGGTGTGAGAAATGCCTTTAACACAGGGCACACTCACAATGTGCTAGCCACATGACATTTTTGCTTTCTCATACAAGAGAAAGGCACTAAACCCCCACACTAGCTACTCATATTCTAGAGCTCTTTCTTCAGGCTCTAGAATATTTTCTTCAGAAAATGAGTTTAAGCTAGCCAGATTATTTGTATTAAAGTAAGAAGAAGGTTCTGGGTAGTAGGAACTGAGGGCATTGATGCCCCTAACCTAACATAAAAGGAATGCGTGGATGAACTCATTAGTGAGTAGCACTCAGTCACTAATAATGCACTGGTATTGAATTAAGGAAAGCAAGCACTTCACCCTTGGAAGTCACTTAACCAAGAGTAAGTCTGGACTGGAATTCTCTACGTCATGCTCCGTGTGTCTTCTGACTTCTTAAGAAGGAGCGTCTACTCTCTTTTATTGAACAGCACAGAAAGCATCACACAGGGAAGGAATGGGAAACTCCA
Organism: Mastomys coucha; assembly: GCF_008632895.1. Lineage (NCBI taxonomy): Eukaryota > Metazoa > Chordata > Mammalia > Rodentia > Muridae > Mastomys > Mastomys coucha. The sequence continues at coordinate 69,509,556 of NW_022196898.1, read as the reverse complement.
CAGAAATACTAACAGAGAAGGGATTAACTCACAGACTCCAACTGACCCCAGTTGACCCAGACAAAAACACTACTACAAATGACATTGCTTATCTACCCATATCCAAATGTTATGTTCAGCATTTAGGGCAGACATTCATTTTTTTTTTTAATTGCTTTCAACTTCTATATTTGCAGCTTTCAGCAAGTGATACACATATGTTGTCTGATCAGGGTATGGAAGAGTATATAATTTCAAATTATAGCTATCTATTAGCTGAGGTTACAGAAGTTGATTAGATGGGAAATCCAGGGCAAGTAAGGTTGGTTGTTATATTGTTCTCTCAAAAGCAGGTGCGCAGTACACAGTAGGATATTGCTCTTAAATCTTAAGTGACCTCAATTATTATTATTATTATTATTATTATTATTATTATTATTATTGACTCTGGCTTTGAGGTCCAGTGGGAGTGCCTGTTATCTCTGTGAGGGCCTCAGAGGAGGAACGGATGCTACGTCCCAAGCAAGTAGCTCAAGTGGCTGGCTACCCCAGATGACTGCCATGATTAGAGCCTTTTAGCCCATGCAGTTCTGCCATGGCTTCTCTGACGTCAACACACAGGGGAAGACAGAGACTCCTAGTGACAACTCTTACCCCCTGCCCCCCAAAAAGACACAGTCTGAGGTATAGTTCATGATGATCCTCAAAAGATGATCTTTAAAGAATTGGCTTCTGTAACAGTGATGCTTTCTGGGTTGCTTTATTCTCCACCGTTTTTGACTCCCCCCTCATGCTACTCTTCCAGATCTTACACTTCTATATCAGATAACCACACACAACCCTGTCTCAGACTCTAAACATAAGAAGCAGACTAAGGCACCAATCGTCACAGCCAGAGTGATTTTTTTTTTTTTATTTACGTTCTTTTCTATGTCATGTACCTAGTTAAGGTTTTGTTGCTATGAAGAGACACCATGACCACCACAACTCTTACGAAAGAAAACATTTAACTGAGGCTGGCTTACAGTTCAGAGGTTTAGTCCATTATTGACCTGGTGGGCAGCACCAGGTAGACACCGTGCTAAAGGGGTAGCTGAGAGTTCTACATCCTGATCAGCAGGCAACAGGAGGAGATAGCAACACTGGGCCTGGCTTGAGCTTCTGACACTTCAAAGCCCAACCCCCCAACCCCTTACCTCCACCCCCCCTGCTCCCTGCCCCAGGCCTCCTCCAACAGGGCTTCACCTCCCAATAGTGCCACTCCCTGTGAACTTACAGCCCGCTTTCATTCAAACCACCACATGGTGCTTTATGTAGAGCTGAAGCTGAAGAATGAAGACTTTATGCATGGAATTCTATGGATGCCCATTAGGACCAATGCATTAGAGTTGATAGTCTGTCTTTGGGGACCACACTGGAAGGAGGAGACCTTCAGAAATCTTTATTGTTGAGCCCTGGCTGTCATGAATTCTCAGGCTTGTCCCCTGTTTCCACTGTACTAGGAGTTATTCACATTTCTACAGGTTGATGAGCCTTGAGGCCTCCAGAGCCTGAGGCTCACTTCTCTGCTATCCTTTCTCAGCTACTTTCTGCTTGATTGCTTCGGTTGGAGTATTGCTGCTCCTACAACTAACCACCTGTCTCCCTTCTTCCTCCTTCCTTTCTTCCTTCCTCCCTTCCTTCCTTTCTTCCTTCCTTCCTTCCTTCCTTCCTTCCTTCCTTCCTCTGTCCTTCCCTTTCTTCTTTTCTCTCTCTTCTCCCTTTCTCTTTCCTTCCTTTCCCTCTACTACTTTCCCTTTCTTTTATTCCTCCTCCCTCCTTCCTCCACTTACCCTCTTTCTTCCTTTCTTCTGGCAGATTCTCTGTAGGAAAGCTCATAGCCCATCTTCTAAGTAGCCTTCTCTGAGTAACACTTTCATGTGGTCAGATGACAAGGCTTCAAACGCAGTGTTAAGAAAGAGCTGTAAAGATGCACAAAAAGCCTACATTAAAGAGCTTACAGTTTGGTAAACAATGTCACTATTATAAAGCAATTGTCATCATAGAGATGATTAGCATCTCTTTCCTTTTAGTTTTAAAAATATTTTTGGAGACAGGATTTCACTATGTAAACCAGGCTGGCCCCAAACTCAGAAATCCACCTACCTCTCTGCCTTCTGTGTGTTGGAATTGTCCCCAGTTCTTTCTCTTTAAATATATATGTTTATTTGTGTGTGTGTTTGAAACTTTAAACTCCTAGTTCTTTATAAAGTATAGAACTACTGTAAATATATACTAACTGCCCCCCTACTGTGCAGTGAGACATTAGAATTCATTCCTCCAACCTTCTTGTTATTTCTCTCCTGTCTTGTACTTAAAGTATCTACTTGAGCTGAGTTTCCTTAAGTCATCCATCTCCCACTTTTGCAGTGCACACAAAGTTCAGTATTTCCCTTGAGAAAAGGGGGAGGAGGGGGAGAAAGGGGAGAGATGTATGGGGAGATGGCTCAGCAGTTTTTAACCTTAAGTATTTTTAAAGAACACCATCTGCTCTTCCAGAGGTCCTGAGCTCAATCCTTTGCAGCCACATAGTGTCTCCCAAATGAAAAGCTGTTTTTAAATTCAGGTCCCTGTAGCTGGTGCCTTTTGGGTCCAAGCTATTCTGGAGACCACACTTTCACATATTGAGTGGTTGCTTCATGCCAGATTTCCAGGATCTGAGATTCAAAAAGAGAGAGAAAGGTCCTGCTTGCATGGACTTCAGGCCTTGTAGGCTCCTGATGTTGCCATTTGCGTTTGATTTGCATAGGCAAATTCACAAGCGTTCCTGTCCTAACCTACCCAGACCTCAATGGAATCCACTAGGAGTTGAAGTGATGAAAACATGGGCTGTGGTTTCCTGGTGCTGATCAATGTTTCGGGGAATGTGAAGTGAGGATCTAAGGGTCATCTGTCACTTACATCACCTATGTGGTTCTTTATACAGTCCACTCTTCCAAGCACTGACATTCCATTTGATTTAAAAGCTTAGTGCACAGACAGATTTCAGGCAAGGAAAATACCCATCCCATCTCTAGAACTGTCTCTCCTGCTGAGCGGACCGCAGGGAGTGCTGGGTAGTTCTTTGCTTCTTTGCCTAGTTGTTTTGAAGTAGGTGTTTTGCTTGGCACATGATCTCTCTTGTGGGAAAGACTGGTCCTACCGACTCTTACATAATCGTTCTGCAATAAGTCTCATTCTTATGCTCTTGTTGAGCCCTGGCTGTCATGGATTCTCAGGCTTGTCTTACATCAAGGTTCTTAAAGCTGATCGTCTATTTAAATCTCTCACACTCCTAAGATGCAGAGCGAGAGTCATAGCCTCTACAAAGAGTTCCTGACCCCAGTCCAACCTGTAGACATTTTCACACTCTTGCAGCATAGTGAATTTAATATTTCAAAACTCTCACTTAATGATGTAGAGACAGCCAGGCAGTGATGGCCCACACCTTTAGTCCCAGCCATTGGGAGGCAGAGGCAGGTAGATCTCTTAGTTCAAGGTCAGTCTGGTCTACAAAGCAAGTTACAGGACAGCCAAAGCTACACAGAGAAACTCTGCCTCAAAAAAAAAAAATAGGGATAGTAGAATTATTAAGTGTATACTAGTACAAACTGGTGCTTTAATCTATCTCAGCTTTAAGTTTTTCATCTGAAAAGGGGAATAACAGTAACCTCACAGGTTTGGGTTTTTTTTTTTAATGTTTTTGTTTTGTTTTGTTGTAATATATATGAGTGTTTTGCTTGCATATAAGTCACTTGTGTGCCTGGTGCCCATGGAAGCCAAAAGAGGGATTTAGATTTCTTGGAACTGGAGTTACTGATGATTGGGAGCTGCCATGTGGGTGCTGGAAATTGAACCTGGCTTCTCTGCGAGAGCAGTCAGTGCTCTTTACCACCTAGCTATCTCTCCAGCCCCTTTCCCAGGTAATTCCTTCCCAAGTGATTAGAATAGCCCAAATGCCTATTAATAAATAAACAAAAGTTGTATGTGTATGATATTTGCTTAGCTGTTCCCCCATTGATGAATTCCAGTTTCAAACGCTGATGCTTGCAAGGCAGGTACTCTGCAACTGACCCACACTCCACCTTCTAAAAAAAGGATTCCCTCATGACAAAGAGTGAAATTCTGCCCTAGGTTATTGTATAGGTAAGCCCTAAAAACAGGATAAATGGAGTAAGGCAGGCACAACAGGGGCTATCTGTATTCTATGATCCCACTTAAGTGTCTAGAACAGTCAAATGCATAGAGACAAGTAGCCGCCAGCAGCTAAGCAAACCGGGTTCCTGAAAGAGAGGCAGGGGCCTGGGGCTAGGGGAGTCGGACTGCGAGAGAAATGACCAGACCAAGTCAAGAGGTTCTGATCAAGGTCCAATGTGTATTTCAGAGTCTGAGAATATATAGGCAGGGAACCCATCCCTCAGTAAGCCAGGATCTTGTGGCCTAATGAGCATCTTGTTGTTCTGTCCAGAAGGCTGATGAAGCAGCTCAGCAGGGCGTGGCTCCTAGCAGGAACTTCGGGAGAAGGCTGAGAAGGGGCAGAACAAAAGGGCTTTCTTTATCTCTGGAAACTCCACCCTAAGTGGGCTAGCTGCTTGTGGCAAGGACAAAGTCTGATCCAGCCTGCTTGAGAGGTCACAGAGACAGAAAGCATAGCCGTGTAGCCACTGCAGAATTTAAGTAAAGTGACAATGGACGTCACTGTTGAATGGGTACAGGGATTCAGGATAAAGACGTCTAAGTCAGGTGTGGTGGCACAGGCCTGTAATCCCAGCACTTAGAAGGCAGGCCCTGTGTAATGGGAGGTTACCCTAGGCTGCAGAGTGAATGTCAGCCCACGGTGAGGCCTTATCTCTGCCTAACCTAAACTAAATCAAGGTGCTTTCTATAGAGGAACTGTGGTCAGGGTACACAATGTAAATGTTATTTATGCCATGGAGCTTTACGTTTAAACTTGGTAGGTTTCATGCGATATATTTCTACCTAGAGAGAAATATTTTTAAAGGGCCTGGGACCAAGTCTGATGCACAGCGAAATGCCTGGATTATTTGTCACATCTCCTGTGCTATTGCCTAACTCTCTCTGCCCTTTCTTGGTTGCATTCAGTTTGATGTCAAAAGCAAGGGCCTTATCATAATGTGGCTTGTCCTTTGCTGACCTCCCCGAGGGCCTTGCGGTTAGCCGGACTCTGTCAATCATTGACTCAGCAAGTGCGGGTTCCACATAACCTGTTTTATAACAATGTGACCCATGCTTACAAAGCAGTGGAGCAGGTTCTCACTGTTTTCTCTGTGGGAGGCTTCTCGGATGTGGCTGAGAGCAAGGAGTTAGACTCCAGCAGACCTGAGGTTGACTTGTCATTTCCTAAGCATGTGTCTTTGGGGGATGTCACTCTGTCTGTCCATCTTCTATTCACTCTGGTTTCTATAATAAATAAAATGAAATAATGTACACTGAGAATACAGCTTTTAGGGCTCAGAAAACAGTACACAATATAAACTTTTTTTTTTTTAATATGAAGCAACATTGCCAACTTAAATTCATTGAAAGTTTGGCAACTTGCTTAAAGCAGATGCCAATTCCTATATTACAATGGATATTTCTGCAACAAAGGACCGTATCTTGGGGGGTGGGGCTTGGGGAGGAGATGGCTGTCCACTAAAGTGCTTGATGAGCAAGCACAAGAACTTCAGTTTAGATCTCTCAGAACCCATTCACATTAAGAAAGAAAGGAAGGAAGGAAAGGAGGGAGGAAGGAAGGGAGGGAGGGAGGGAAGGAAGGAAGGAAGGAAGGAAGGAAGGAAGGAAGAAAGGAAGCTGAGTATTATAGCCCACACCTGTGACCCTAGAGCTGCAGAGGCAAATACTGGAGGATGCCAAGGACTTGCTGGAGAGACAGTGGAGCTGGGTCAGCAGACTTTGGTTTCAGAGAGACCTTGTTTCAAAACAAGGTGAGAATGATTAAGGAAAGCACTTGATATAGACCTCAACATGCAGGTGTGCACGCATGTCCCTATATAACACCCACCATGCCCACAGACCCATACACACACAGACATACACAGACACAGACACAGACACACACACACACACACACACACACACACACACACACACACAGGACAATGTCTTGAGAACCACAAGGGAGATTTAGAGGGTCATAAGGCCTACCTGCCTAGGCCCTTACACAATCTCAGACGCACCGGTAAGATGCCGAGTTCTCTGACAGAGGGAAGAGGCTCTCTCAAGTCAGGGAGAGTTCTCACTTAACACTTAGAACCACTCTTAGACGAGAAGTGGCCACTCAGAGTCTCCAAGGGAAGCCAAACTCAGTAAAATCAGACTGAGATTGCAATTTATTAAGAGAAGAACTATTGGCCGCACCCATAAGGAAAGTGAACTACTAAAGACCAGGGGCATTATTTAGAGGCTGGACTTGTTTTAAAAACAGGTGGTGGGCTGTGGGTGTAACTCAGTTTGCCGTTTGGCTGGAGTGTGTGAAGCCTTGGGTTGCCAAGGCTATAGGCCAGTGATCCCATCACTCAACAGGTGGAGACAGGAGGGCGAAAAGTTCTTCCTTAGCTACAAAGAGAGTTCCAGCCAGCCTGAGACACAGAATAGCCTGTCTCAAAAAATAAAGTAAACATGTCTGCTGCAGGTGGCTTTGGTGCCGGTCAGAACAGAGAGCAGATGACTCGGCCATTGAGATGAAGTAATGAGAGGCCAGCTTCCCCTGTAACAGAAACCAGAAATTAAATCTTCTAGTATTCTAACTCCCCAGGGGCTTGTTACAGTCTTGGAGCAATGGGCATCCTTTTAGCCTAGGGAAAGGGCGCACGGCCATATTTCCAAGTGACTGTGAGTGGCATAAGAGACTTTCTTGGAATTGACATTCCAGAAGTCTAGAAATGATCTCAAGAAACAAAATACTGGAATAAGGCCTTTGATGTCCCAATACCTGGTAGGGTGAGGAAAGGCCTGAGAAGGAGAGAGTAAACACTCGTCATGGAGCAGTCCTTGGCAGATGGGTTAATGGTGGGATGGCTCAGCCTGACAACTTTAGTTCTGTCTTGGGACCCACACGGTGGAAGGAGAGAACCAACTTCCAAGGGTTGTCCTCTGACCTCCATATGTGACACACACATACCCATATACAAATAAAGTAAATAAAAATGTTTGAAGAAAAGGAGAAGACTACAAATTGTCCACAGACAGCTGCTGCACACGGCTCCCCTGACGCAATGGGCAGCCACTGTCTGAAGCGGTAATGTTAATCGGCTTTAAATTCCTCCTCCCCCCGCCCCGAGGGAGCAGAGTGCACCTCACGACCCACCCAAATGTTTTGGATTCAAGAATGAAAGACATACAGGTAGCCTTATGTTTAATATGTCCCAAGCAGCTCAGAGACTGGGCACTTCCACACCTCCCTGGAGCTAACCCACTCTCCCCTCCGATATCCCGGAATTATTTCCTAACTCCTATTTTTCATCCCAGCCGCCTTGTATGCATCTATGTATCCAGGTCTGCAACCCTCATGGACCATGACTCCTGACTCTTACTTCTTGGCTGTGTCTCTGGCTCCCTCTCTCCTATACTTCTCAGGCCTGGACCACTTCCTCCCTGACAATGGCAGATTCTCCTCCCTTCCCATTCCTTGCCGGGTTGGGGGGTTGGGAGGTGTGGGAGTGGAGGTGGTGAGGAGCGATCTCAAAGTCCTCCGTCTCCCTGCCCAGCCATTGGCCACCGGAAATTTTACCAATTACAACCCGCTGTGGGCAGCTGGGTGCCAGTGTCTCACACACAGATGTAATTTAAGAACACAATTAGCATAAAGTAAGCAATAAACCAAATCCACAACCCTGTCACCCTCACCCTGCCACCCACTGTCATTTCTTTGGGTGTCTTGACCCTGGTGGCATGTAAATATTCCATGTTTATCAGTGTTTCAAACGTAGATGAATTCTATTTTCCCACCTATAGAAGATCCGCATAACTAACCTCCCAGGAACTTGATCCTTCAAAGTCCTGTGTCTAACGTCTGACTCCACTGCTAAGTATCACTCAGAGCTTGGAAATGTCACCTTAATAGGACTTCAAAGAATGCTTATCTGTCTCTGTAAGCCCTGGGCTTGCAAGTGTGATAGAGAAATGCGTACAGTTGTGCTTAGATAATAGGACATCAAATAGAACATCAGTGCATGATCTTAATTTTGAAAAATGTGACCGGGAAAAATAGAGTGGAATGATATTCACACTTTCTCCCAGGGCTTATGCTTTATTATCTTTTTATATTTAAATATACCCACCTGCAGTTTCTAGCATTTTACTAGTTTATTACCTTTTAAAATTGATGGTTTTTATTTTTTTGTATTTTACCTACATTTAATTTTTTTAAAAATAGGGTCTTATGTAGTCCAGGAATATCTTGAGCTGTTTATAGCTTAGGCTGGTCTTGAACTTCTGATCCTGTTGCATCTACCTCTCAAGTTCTGGGGTTATAAATTTGCATCATCATCCACTTTTGTTTTGAGACAAGGCTCAAGACATACCGTTGGCTGGCCAGGAACTCACTATGTAGACCAAGCTGGTCTTGAACTCACAGAGATCTGTCTGCTTCTGCCTTTGAATGCTGGGATCAAAGGCATGGGCCCACATGCCTGGTTTTTATACAGTTTTAAAAGATGCAAATCCCAGAGTTTCAGGAGCTCCTTCCACGTACGGAAGATGAGCATCCAGGGTCAGAGACTCGTCGGCAATGACAATCTAATTCTTTTCTTCTGGATGGCCGGAAGAATCCCAAGTCTTTGATTGTGGAAATTGATTTCACTTCAATGAAGCCCTTTTCACTAAGGAGGTAAGCGCTTACTTCATGAAATCAAACCGAGAGAAGAAATTGGAACCTGGGTTCTGTACATGAGAGAAAAATACTTTTCTTAACAGAAGATCAACAGTCACATATAGAAATAGGCATTGTAACACATGTTTTTAGGAGGAAAAAAAAATACAGCAACTTTTACTCTTTGTCTTTGAAAGTTATCAAGTGTAATATAAAGGTTATGCCATATTTATCTTCACAGACATATAGTCTGTATTTGTATAAGGGCATTATCAAAACTTATTTGTAGGCTACTTGTTCTAGAGAGCCTCAACATTTTTTCAGCAGAAACTCTCATTTTAAAATAATTTTATGGAGCTGGTCAGTGGTGGCACACACCTTTAATCCCAGCACTTGGGAGGCAGAGGCAGGTGGATTTCTGAGTTCGAGGCCAGCCTGGTCTACAGAGGGAGTTCCAGGACAGCCAGGGCTACACAGAGAAAACCTGTCTTGAAAAAAAAAAACCAAAAAGACAAAAAAAATTATGAGAAAAACTAATTATTACTTAGACGCTTGCTGAGTGAGCATATACAGATCTGATTTTTTTTTTTAATAAAACTTTCTCCAGATGTCAATGAGATGGTGGTTAATGAGTTTCCTCTTACAGTTTACAGGTTCTTTTCAAAATACTGCCATGGATGATCCAGAATTGGATTTCAGATTGTATTTCTGCATTTGGTAACCTGGCTTTCCATGTGATGACTGCTGCCAGTTTCAGTGACATCTTCCATCTGAAGTCCATACAATGCGTGCGTTCCACCGATGGCCTCCAGTGCCTCCTACACACAGCTGCTTAGGAACAGGCTTCTACAGCGATGGGCTTGTCCTCTCAGTGATCTTCAGTTGGCTTCCTATTACACATGGGATAAGGGCCAAACCCAGCCCAGCATTATCAGTGCTTTGAATCTTGATCCAGCCATATTTCTAGACTTACCTTCAGTCAGTTATTATAGCAAATATCCAGGAAGTGTTCTGCATGTTGGATGCTGCACTGTGTTGGGAAGACACAGAGATGGGCAACCTTAGGCCCAGTTCTGGGCTCACTAGCTTAACGAGGAACATGCATGCTTGACTTTCTGAATTTCATGGTCACAGATCATGCATCACACTCCAGAAGCACAATACTTTCCTTTCTCCAGACTCCTCTTCCCTCCTCCTTCCCTCCCTCCTTCCTCTTTCCTTCCTCCTCCCTCCCCCTCTCTCCCTCTCCCTCCCTTCTTTCCTTCCTCCTTTTTCCTCTCCCTTCCTCCTTCCCTCCCTTTTTTCTTTCTTCCCATTCATTACATTTCTCTCCTTTCTTCTTTCTCTTTCCCCTCCCCCTTTACCTTCTTCCCTCCCTCCCTCTTCCTTTCTGTCCTTCCTTCTTCCCTCTTCTCATTCTCTCTCTCTCTCTTTTGAAAAAAGTGAGAGAACTGGGGCTGGTGAGATGGCTCAGCGGTTAAGACTGCTCTACCAGAGGTCCTGAGTTCAAATCCCAGCAACCACATGGTGGCTCACAACCATCCTTAATGAGAAACAACAACAACAAAAAAGAACCTATGGCCTGGAGTGAGCTGGGGTCCAGAGCAAGAGGGAGAAAGAGGGGGAGGAGAGAGAACTGAATTAATTTTGCTTTTTCACTCTTTACTTGAAACCAACCATGACATTTCAGTGGTTTGGGGCTTGGGGTTTAAAGAAGATAGTCCTGCCTTATAGACGAGGTACAGGCAGGCCAGTCTTGCTGGAACCACTGGAGGAACATGGGTGGCTATGCCTGTAGGCAGGCAGTGCTTATCTTCAGTCAGTTATTATAAGAGCAGACCTGGGAGACAATGGCTGCTGGAGCCTCCAGCTTGCACTGTCACTCAGGCTGTCACCCACATTGGCCAGTGAGCCGGCAAATCCCTCACCTCCCTGGAGTCGTGCTTGGCAGAGGTGATGGCTGCCTTTCGTGGTGCTCAGCCCTTCCCACCACAGGTCTGGAACTGTCTGTCTCCTTGTGAGCCTCTCACTTGCCTCCCACGTCTCTGTGAACTGTTCCTGAAGATAAAATATACCAAGGGCACACGATCCAGACGAGCCCAAGGGTTTTCTGCTGGCTTCCTGCAGACTCTACTCACCTGGCTCTGTGCTGGGTCATTAGTTCTCAAAGCAAGCCACCCCTAACTGACTGGTCTCCATGGAGACAACAGCAGCACCTGCTCATCACTGTCCTCCTTGGGAAGGGTGGGGTGGAGCTGCTGACAATACAAGGAAGCTGGCTAGACCAGGCCAGGTGGAGGTGTGCAGAATAATGCTGGCCCTCTACCAGGGATGACTAGCATGCTACCTGGTCAATTGGTTCCTGTTCTCAAGAGATGGCAAAATGAGTCCCCTTTTTCTATAATGTTGTCCTGTACCTTACAGAATGTACTGTAGAAGCAACTCTGGGCCCAGAATCCATATTGTAGAAGGCCGACTTCACCATGCCTTCTGGGATGGCTGGATTTGGGTAGGATTTCCTTATGAACTCATATACTTTGGCAGCCATGTTCCCTGAAGCTCCACGTTCTGCCCATTGCCTTTACACTGACCTGCACATGAATTCCCCCCCACCCCCCGGCACACTTTGCTTTCTCCACAGTTACCTATAAATCCTTCAGAAGGCCAGGCTTATATCACACTTCCTTCAAAAGGTTTCTCCAAGTCCCCCAGCTAGGATTAACTTATTTATTCTCCAAAAACTCTCTGTACTTCTGTCAGAATTTGTCACAGCACAGAGGAAACATGAACTTTGAAGTTACAAAGCACCAAGTTCAAAGCCTGTTCTAGCCACTTCCTGACCATCCCAATGCCGTAAAGTCTTTATTTCCAGAAGGGAGAGAATGAGATCTGTTCCTCATCGTTACTGAATAAATTAAACTTCTACAGAAGGGAGAGTACCATGGCTTGTTTCATAGAAGTGGATTGTTACTCTTGCTCAGCAGAACCGCTCAATGGAAACATTTTAAGTGGATATGGTCTTTCTCTATGGTGATGCTACTTCACCTGTTTGGATGGGAAGAGCAGGAAGGGAGGAGAGAGGAAACAAGAGGACAGTAAAACACAATGATATATGTGTTTTAAAATGTCACAGTGAAACCCATCCATTTGTATGTGAACAACAATAATATTAATAAGCAATTTTTAAAAGCATCATAAGAAACAGGAGTGAGCCGGGCCGTGGTGGCTCATGCCTTTAATCCCAGCACTTGGGAGGTAGAGGCAGGTGGATTTCTGAGTTTGAGGCCAGCCTGGTCTACAGAGTGACAGCCAGAGGTATACAGAGAAATCCTGTCTCGAAAGACAAACAAACAAAACAACAACAACAACAACAACAAAAAACCAAGAGTGAATTAAAATAGGGGAGAAAAAAATCAGTCATTCATTTGACCACAGCTAAGATTGATTATCTGATGTTCATTTCTGGAAAGAGCTCCTGAGAAGTCAACTTATGAAATGTATCTCAGAACTGCTCCTCTGAGAAGAAAGAGGGAACCGTTACCTCTGGCTTATAACCATACTGCGTGAACCCAGCCTTCAGGCTATTGACTACCCTCATTTCCGTGTGTTCATGGGTGTCGGGTGGCTTTCTATTGGTGTCTCACATGTGATCATTAAAAGAATCTCCAGTGCTGGGAGCAACAAGGATGAGCTGCAAGCAAAGTGCTGGTAGCTTATTTTTGTGCAAAGCCCTTTGAAGCCTGTCCAGAAATGGTTGATGCAAGAACAGCCAGATGTGCAGGCATGCTGGATAGACTTATGTCAACTTGACCCATCTGGGAAGACGAGATCTTAATTCAGGCAATTCCTCCACGGGATTGGCCTATAGGCAAGTCACATGGAGGAAATGGTGTAATACATTCACCACGTTGGCTCCTACGGTTTTTATGACTGTGGCTGATCTCGCCACTGATACTCAGCTATTTGTCCTTTCTTTAGTCACCCCAGGTTTCATTCGTATGCTTTCCTAGTACATCTCCAAGTTTTTCTGCTGTCTGATTACCACGTCTAACTGGCCTGATGTCTCTACAATTTGAGAGTTATATTTTGTAGAATGGAAAGACCAGGAAAGTCCCTGCAGATTCGAAGAGAGTGGTCCTGAGGCTGTGGTGTAAAATAATAAGTATGACTAAATATGTACCACTCTCCTTTCCCTGTAAAAGTGAGCTGCTTTGAGTCTCCTTACTGGTGGAGAGTGAGAAGAAGCTAACAATAGGCCTACTGTAACGGTTTTGTCCTTTCTGGGAGACACCATATCTGAAATAACAGATGTGCCATAAAGTATCATTTAGTTAATATCTGTAGCCGCCCAGCGACCACATGTACAAATGGGTTTTCTGGAATGGGGTCAAAGTCCTGAAACATAATTTTGGGGTACCGGAACCGCAGGAAGGGTTTGCAAAAATTAGACAAACACAAGATGTGTTTCAGTCTGCCATCTTTGATTCAGATCTCTTTGTTACAGACCAACAGGTAGAATAGGTAAGGCAAAACCCCTCCCCCAAGTTCGTCAGCAACTTGGCTCAATCAGCAACTTCTTCTCTGGAGGCGGGACTTCTGGGCGTAACTGGAACTTGGAGAGAGGGTCACAAATATCCCTCTCATAACCAGCCTTGGTCCACAGTTTTTAGTTACTGATGTTAAAGTCTACATCAGTGATTGTTTGAAAGTATAATGGATACTAACACTCCTGTACACTGTGTATCTGCATGTGTGTACATACACATGGAAGGCAGAGGCCAATGTGTGGTGTCTTCCTCAGTCACACTCCACCTTATCTCTAGAGACAAGGGCTTTCAGTAAACTTGGGGTTCACCCATCTCATTCAAGCTGGCTGGCAGGCAACGGGGATACACCTATCTCTGCTTCCCCAGAGCTGGGATTACAGTTTTCTGCCACTGTGCCTAGCTTGTCCTACGGGTTCTAGGTCAGCCTGCTTCTGCACTTGAGGGATCTTTAATGGTGTTGCTAACCCCGCAGACCGTCCCAGGACATATTGTTCCTTTGACATATTAACATCACTGAAGAGAATGACAATTTTATGTTTACTGTAGTGGCCCGCCCTCCACAGGCTGGAGAAGCAGCTCTTTCAACTATTGGCCATACTGTAATTGTAGAGTCATAAAGTAGAGAAACAAGGAAAGATGGGTCTAACAGATGTACCGAACTCACTGTTTGGAGCTTGCCCTAAAACTTCATTTGTCACTTGGCTTCCTTATGCCTTCTAAACGGAAGACAACGGAAGTTTTTCAAGTGGTGGGTGGGTGGACCATGGGAGTATTTATCATATACATTGCAGTCGTGTCCTTCCTTAAAAAACTCATCTCTTGTACAGCCAATGGGCTCCAGGCCTGTGGAGCAACTTATCTGGAGACTGAATGGGACATGTTTTTCTATGCAGTGAAAATCTGTGAGGGTTTATGTTCACAAGTCCTTGACAAGTCATGTAAACTTCTAGTTAATGCCCCATCACCCTTTAGAACACCATGATTTGTTTTTGTTTGTTTGTTTTTTATTTTGTTTTTGGTCTTTCAAGACAGGGTTTCTCTGTGCAGCCCTGGCTGTCCAGGAACTCACTCTGTAGACCAGGCTGGCCTTGAACTCA
>NW_022196898.1:69474331-69494866 GCF_008632895.1 Mastomys coucha | reverse complement strand
CCCGGCAGAACACCATGATTTGTTAAGCTAACAGGTTCACCAGCGTCTGTCTGGTGACAACAATCACGGTAACACCTTTATTCTAACCATTAAGTCCTGCCATTTAACCCCGGGTGATCCAGAAGCCTATTTTCTCTATCTATCGTCAATTCCACAGCTTCACATTCCTCATCAGCCTCAGCCTCATGGAAGAGTTATGACAGAGGTTCTCAAGTCAACACGCGTTTGGTAGCGTTACCTGATTGATGGTTAGCGTTGATTGTCAACCGTGCAGGATCTGGAGTCACCGAGACAGCAAGCCTCTGGGCTCCCCGAGAGGGATTCTTTAGAGATAGCCTCTGGCCATGCTTGTGAGGGATGGCCACGTTTAGGTTTGCCGAGATGAGAAGACCCGGCCTACAGGTATCCATAGCTCTGGGCTTGGGTCTACTTAAAAAGGAGGAAGCTAGCTGAGCAGTAGTACAACTTTCTGTTTTCCAGCTGCGGGTGGCACTAGAACTTCCTTGGCATTATATAAAATGTTGTGAGCCAAAATAAACCCTTTCACCCTTAAACTGCTTTCGTCAGCATATTTTATTATAGCATCAGAAAAGGTAACTAATGTACGTGCTCTTCATTTTAGTGGAAGAGGCGTTCTATGTTCTTCTCAGAGACATTGTCTGATGTCACTTCCTCTGATCACACATAGTTAATTCATTGTGGCTTTTTTCTTTCCTTTTGTTTTTAAACCTCCTGGACTCTTCAGAGCCCTGTCTCATTACTGTGCCAAGGCAGTTTTGGCGTCTTCACATGTACAGTAAGATGTAATCATACACATGCCACAGAGACACAGGCTAGCATGCTAGGGTTCAGGAGGCATCTCCGAAACACTGAACTCAGTTCGCGAGCAGACCTCCCCAGTCAATAAACTCTATCCCAACAGCTTTCTGTTTCCTGTGGAGGGTCTCTGTAGCCAGAAGAGTGTGGACCCACAGGGGGTAAGGGAAGTAGCTGGTGTTTCTTCAAACATCTCTAATTTGTTTATACAACAAAAACTTAAATTTAAAAAATAAACCAGGCAGCTTGTTTTGGACATATTTAAATACAGTACAACAATTTTGGGGGGAAAAAGCTTCCTGAGCCAAGGCCTCAGTACACTACACACAGTAACACCTTGATCTCTGCACTGCCTACTGCCAAATTCTGCAATGCCTTTGGCCCGACATTGTTCTGTTCCAGAACAAGACAACTTTGCTTTGGAGCAGATCTTATCAAGATTGACAGTTTGGGGTCACTCTAACTGATTGATGACTTTGAGAGGAGCTGACACCGGTCATAAGATAGCGCCAGACAAGCTGAGGTCTAGAAAGTTGAGATTAAGCATGAAAGAAGACAACTTTTTTAACAGAGAAAAATGAATATCCACAAGCACACTTCTTAAACATTCTGTAAGAGAGGGTGGCAAACGGGAAGATTATCCCTGGGATGCCCCGATGTTCATGGTGGTCACACTGTATGCATACCTAAGAAAGCCTGGAGCCAGGACACAACTCAAAACAGTGCCGGAGACCCTGAGCAAACAGAGACAGGATTCACCTGTTAGATTTTTGTCTAAAGGAGAAAACTAACAAACCAACTCTTGGAAACTCTTCATTGAAATTAAAGTTAGGAGTCTTTTCCCAGGTCACTCCCAGAAGCGCTCTCTTGGAAAACTGTCCCCACCTGTGGTAGTTCCCAGTCCTGAAGCAATGCTGAGTGCCTGTGTATGCTAACAGGTGAGGAAAATAAATGAAATGTAGAATCCCATGTCCTTGGTGATTTATCGGATCAAAATCTTATTTTAAATCTAGCTAAAGGAAGGAAAGCACTGTGTGTATTTCGAGACTGAGGAATTTGCTGAATTTGCCCCCACCCCAAAATTCTTCCTAGCAATTTAGTTGTGCCGTTAACAGTTTAAGAGAAGCTGCCTGGGCTTATGGCTTGTTAGGGGTGTTTGTAGCAGCCACAGGAAGGAAGCTAGCACTGCAATGCTATGCTGAACAGTTGCTTTGATGACAGGGAATTGAGCCCTCAGTGAGTGACATTGGGACGGGGCTTTCCAGATTGGTGAAGTTAGCTTTAAATTATGGAGTTTTGAGCAACGCAGGGAACCCAGGCAGTACTAGATGGATTTAATAACCAAGAGAAAGGTGTAAATCCTAACAGGACTGAGGGGGCAATGTTGCCTATGGAAAAGGAAGGCGCAAACAGGGAGCCAGGCTGATTGGAACAGGAGAGCTGCTCTCTGTCTTTAATTGTTAAAACATTGTAGCAAAAGGCCAGTCACAGCATGCTATTACAGCAGACTGTGCAGAGGTTAGGGTAACAACTCACACTTACCTTGCCTGCCCTGTAACAAACTTTATGTGTGTTCTCCATGTGAAGATACACGCAACTTGTTTGCCAGCTACTCTAAGTGTCTTGAAGGGAGGTCCTACTTTTTTGTTGTTGTTTTGTTTTGTTTAATTAACTGCAGTGTTATTACTGGGTTATCTTTTTTACAGAACAGTCATTTGAATAAATGTATTTCATAGTTCAGGAGGCCGCCAGGAGTATTGTAGTTTGGAGGAGGGGTAGATGGTATAGTCCGCAAAGGGCTTGCTGTGTAGGCATGAGGATCTGAGGGCAATCCCCCGACACTGTGCAAAGCTGGGTGTCTAGGCATGGAGGCACATTCTGGTAACCAGAGAGCTGAGGAGGCAGAGATAAAAGGCTCTTCTGTGGTTTGCTAGACAGCCAGTCTAGTTCACCTGGTAAGCTCCTGACCAAAGAGCAAGACCTTGCTTCAAATAAGTCAATGTAGATAGCTCCCAAAGTTTTTCTCTGAGCCAGGGTGTGTGGACACACATGCATGGACATATACCTGCACACACATACACATACACACATACACACATACCTGCACATACATGATTATGCACATGTGCATACATGCACACAAAAGGAATCCCTGGCACACAATAAATATATAACATATACTTACTCAGAAAGGGGAAGAGTAATTAAGAGGTGGAGGAAAGGGAGAAGGAGGCTGAAAACACACATTCAAATTCACTGTGATGTGTGTATTCAGCTAGAACCATCTGTGCCACAGAATGAAGAGTTCGTCTAGAATGGTGTCATCTTGGACAACTAGGAGACTCCATAAACATCTGTGCTAGCCTGGGTTTCTGCTGCTGTGATAAAACACTGTGGCCAGAAGCAACTTGAGGAGGAAAGGGTTTATTTTAGCTTACAGTTCTCAGGTCACACTCCATCACTGAGGGAAAATGACAGGAACTCAAGGTAGGAGTCCGAAGGCAGGAACTGAAGCAGAAGCCATGGCTTGCAAGCAGCTTATTGGCTTGCTCCGCATGGCTTACCCAACCTACTGTCTTATAACCTAGGACCACATGCCCAGGGCCCCACAGAGAACTAGGCTCTATTTTTTTTCACATCAATTTTTTTTTCACATCAATTTTTTTTCTCCAACATAATATTTTTGTTGATTCTTTGGGGATTTCACATCATATACTCCATCACATTTGCTTACCAGTCTTTCCCTGTTCCCCAACCCTGATTACTTTCCCGAAGAAAATAAAACAAAACAAAACAAACAAACAAAACCCCAAAACAACCAAGCAAAAAACAAAACAAAACAAAACAAACAAGCAAAACCCCAAAACAAACAAGCAAAAAAAAAAAAAAAGAAAGAAAAAACCCAACCAACCAACCAACAATAAACAACCAAGCAAATAACAACAAAGTCCAACTTGTGTTATCTATATACTCACTGGGGTGTGGTCAAACTCTCAGTGGCCTGCCCCTTAAATGGATCTGAGTCCTTCCCCTCCTGTATCCCGGCTAGAAATCATCTATTGTGGAGGGCAACACCCCAGCATCCTATCCCCGTTTTTAAGAGTTCTATCCAATGGGTTCCTGTCTAGGAATGGGGGTTCTTTTGGTGGGAATAAGGGGTGGGGTAAGGGGAAGTTGTTTGGGGTGGAGGTAGGGGGTTGTCACCGAAGTCTTCCATGTATGTACCTCTTTCTGAACTGTGCCTCTGCAATTATCAATATCACTGCAAAAATAGCTTACTTGCACCTTATGGATGGAGGGAGCAGAAACTATGGGCTTCCAAACTATGAGTGTCAGCACAGACTACAACAGGGCTCCCAATGGAAAATATAAATGGAATGTTTCCTTATTAGTAAATTCTTATTCAGGAAGAGTCTCATTTCCTTAGAGTGGGATAGAGCAGATTTTTATCCTAGCAAATTGTGTGTGGGATTCACTCGTATCTCTTTGCCTTAAGTTCCTACTCCTTCTCTATCAAAGCTTCAACAGAGGACAAAGAACCTAAGGTTGTTAGGCATTTAGCTGACACTGAAACTCCACAGTCTGTACAATCAGACTCTTCGATTAGTCACGATTTTTCTCTGTACCTACAGGATCCAAGAATTCCTTTAAAAACGGAGACACACAGGGGATGGAGGGCTGGCTCAGCTGGTAAAGGACCCGCCTAACCCGCTGAGAGCTGGAGGACCTCGGGTTATATCCCCATCTTTCCGAGAAAATGGTGCACAGTATAATGTAGCAACTGGGGAAGGAGAAACAGACAGACCCCTGGAGCTGGCTGGCCAAAGCAGAGGTTAAGTGAGAGATCTTGTCTTAGAAAGTAAGGCTGGATAGCCACTGTGGAATACACCGATGTTGATCTCTGGCCTCCACATGTGCACACACACATGTTTCAGAAATGTTCTAAGTTGGTATACAATGCTTTACATTTGTCCTTTTCTCTCTGTATGCCTTCCAGGGTTTTTTGGGTTTTTGTTTTTTTTTTGTTTGTTTGTTTTTGTTTTTGTTTTTATAAGACCCGGTCATTCTAAGTCATGTGACTTTGTACTTAACCTTGTTGCCATAGTCACAAATCCCATGAGCATCTTCTAGGATGCTTCCCCTGCTTTCCATCTCTTACTCATGAGTAATCTCAGACCCAGTCTTCCAGCTAGCAGGAAAGCTGTCCCTAGGATTGTTCTTCCCTCCCTCACCCCCCCAAGGTAATCTACTCCCTTTTAAATTGTTATGTTAGTCAGGAGCCTTAGAGGAAAAAGATGGAGCCCAAAGAGGTAATTAAAGTAGGCTGAGTGTGGTTTATATTAATGCAGCAAGACATAGAGAAACTTGCAAAGAAAGACGGTGGAGCATCACAGAGCCAGCCACAGTAGGAATCCATTGCCACTTCCAAGCAGGAGAGAAGCAGAGAGAGGAGACTGATTCAAACCAGTACAAGAGAGAGTGCTGGAGTAGGGGGTGGAGGGGGGTGGCTTCCTGGAATGAGAATGTGGCCTTTGATCTAGGAATTGGTAAACTGTCACGCAAAGTCCATTAGAAACTCTTAAACTTCCTTGTATTTGCTACACATTTTCAATTCCAGGACTTCAGTCCTGATCAGCGGGTGCTAGCCTACCTTGAAAGGCAGTCAGGAGCTACCCCCTAGCTACCCTCCAGGCAAAAGTAGGTGATGTGGTGTTTAGCAAGACAACTTGTTAAACTGATATAGAGGGCTGAGATCCTATCTGGGAGTCAAACAGAAGGTAAAGTAGACCACCAGCCTTCTCCAGCACTGACTACACAGTCAGGGGGGCTTCCACGCTGCTGCCGCTGCCGCAACTTTTCAAAGAGTATTGTGAGTCTCTGTCAAGTACTGACTTGAACACTGAAGGGCACGCATTGTTAAGAGAAAAAGAAGCTAGATCCTTGTGGAGCATAGACAGATGTGAGGAAACAGAAGTCAGACAAATTTATTCAAGGACTCTGATGTTACGGTAAACCATACCGTAGAGAAGGATGTTCAATGGAGAACTTAAAACAGGAGACCCTAGTGGTTTAGATGGGTTGGGGAAGAGTTCTCAGTGAGACAGACTTATCTCTGGATCTTTAGTCAGCACAAGTGAGAGCCATGAAGCCTTGCGGGCACCACTCCTTTGAGGTGAAAGAGTTCTGCCTAACTCTATTAGAGGAGAGCCTGCCAGGTACCAGGCCTGGGCAGGACAGAACCATTCGAAAGGCTGCCAGGCAGAGGAGCCAGGGTCTGTTTCTGTGTTGGTTGCTAGGATTTATGTGTGTTTGTGTGACAATGACAGACTGAGACAGAAAGAGAAAGAAAACGTCTTTATTTTTGATTCCACTGGTTTTGTGTTTTGTTTTGTGCCAAACTGTATCTGGTTTCATTCAAGATACTTTTCACAAACAATGAGGACACTTTACGCAGCACATGGCCAGAGGATCACCAGCTACCCCTGATGCAAGAACTTTTAAACTCTCTTCTTGTGTGGACCATCAAAATCAGAAAGGCGCTATAAAATCTAATGATGTCTTCATCTGATGTTCTATCAGGGAAGGCTGAGTCTGTGGTTGGCGGTCCACATTGGCTGAGTTGTTTAATCACCGCTGACTCAGACTTTCAGGAAGAGAAATGAAAACAAAGAATGATCGATCTGAAGAGCCACATTCTTTCAGAAAAGGAACCACTGCTCTCTCGAGGTTTACCAGCTCTGTGATGTCACTGTAGAGTCCTGGGAGCCTCCTGACACTTGAGCAAAACTAGTTGTAGGGAGTCAGGTCTGGGCTGGATTCTGGAGTTAAGGAGATTATATAATGGAGATGGGAGAGGACAGAAAAATTAATTTGGAAAGTTTCCACACCAACCAGGCATTGCGTGCCAAGGTGTGCCAACCTCAGGGGTTGGCTCCTTTCTGGGAGCCAGAGGAGGTCTCTAAACACTAGCAGGAGAAGGTGTTTTCTCTACACTGAACTAGCTCTGGTGGCGTTTTGTGAGTAATATCTGTTCCTCCCTCCATAAGACAATGAAGCGCTCTGTGGGCTAACAAGATAGGTTACAAAAGTAAGGCAAAATAATACATTTTTGCAGAACTCGATGAAAAATATTCTTTCAAACTGTTCAGTCCCCAGGAGCATGCATGGCTGTGGGAAATGTACACAATTTCCTTGGCATATTTGGCTTTCTTTGCCTGGTCTGTTTTGACATCCCTGTTGTTTGCAGGGTTACCCCAATCCTTGCCAACATAAACTATCCCTTTTGCCCAATGGCTATTCTCTCCCCCTTCTTTGCAGGGCCTTTTATGGACTTGGGAGAAGGCTGGTTAGCTGATGTCCTTCTCTTTGACACTACTGCCTTTAGCATGCCCTTCACCTTCCTTCTGGGAATGGCGGCAGAACTGGGGAGGGAAGGTGAGAGCGGACGCTCAGAACCACTCACATTCGGTCCTCAATTTATTTTTCCTCCTTACTTGTTTTTTATTTGTTTTTAAGCCTGGAATCCAATCCTAGCCAGTAAGAGCAGGTGTCAGGAAGGAAGCGTGTTGGTTCATGCCACGATTCCCGCTACATGGGAGGTAAAGGCAGGAGGATCACTGGGAGTTGAGGCCAGGCTGAGACACTTTAGCATTTCCAGGTTGGCTTGGGCTATGGAATGAGACATTGTATCAAAACCGCACGTGGCTCCCAATCGCTCCAGACACATGCTAACCTCTCTTCTGTGCTCACCTGTCCCTGTTGGTCCCCAAGTCTGCTAAGCATTTGACTCTGCTAACTAAAGACTAAGAGCACAAACTCCGAGGTAAATGTGCTAGTCAGGGTTCTTTAAAGAAACACGACACTGATAAATATAGAGATAGAGATGATAGAGATATATGTATAGATAAGTATAGATATGTATAAATATACATATAGGTATATGTATCTCAGGGTGCCGTTGGGCTCTGCTTCCCTGTAAGAGGGGAAGCGAGTGAAGATACCCAGGATCAGTAGAGTCCTCAGGCAGTGGTGAGCGCTTAGAAAACAGACTCTCAGGAGACAGCTTCAGTGAGTCAGCTGATTTAATGGGGAGGAACAAAGCTACTTAAAACTCTGGAGGGTGCGTAGGGGCCTTTGGGGGTGAGTGTACATCATTGGCCAGGGCCAGGGTTCTGGGGATGCCTCATTTGCATGAGGAGAAATTCCAGGTGCTGCTGGACATGACCCTATAAAGGGAGAGGAAGTTTAAAGTGGCTACTGGGCTATGTGATCTCCTTTGATGGGCGTCATATATATATATATATATATATGTGTGTGTGTGTGTGTGTGTGTGTATACATATTATATACATATATAGACAAACACACTCATACATTCATACATACACATACACACATATACACACACATACACACACACACACACATAGAGATGGGTAGCTGCTAGATTGGTTTACAGGACGCAGCAGTCTGGGTATTCCAACAATGGCAATCTCACAGTAGAAAGACTGAAAACCCAGTAGTTGCTCAGCCTAAGAGGCTGATTTCTTAGTAGTCCCAATCTGGCACAGAAGGATGGAGGACTTCTGGAGAGAGCTGGTCTTCAGTCTTCATTGGAATCCCAAAGAAGTAGGTGCCAACATCCGTGGAAGAATGGTTCAGCAGTAGGCTTGATGACTTGCCAATGAGAGTGAGGGCAAGTAGGCACAAAGCCATTTCCTTTCTCCGTGATCTTTCATCTGGGCTGTTACCAGAAGCCATGGCCCACACTCAGGGTGGGTCTTCCTGCTTCAAACAATCTGATGAAGAAAGTTCCTCAGGAGTGTCCTGAAGCTTGTGATTTACATGCAGTCAAGCTGACAACCAAGATTATCCACCATGTATATATATGTATATATATGTATATATATACACACACATACATGTATATATATATATATATACATATATATATACATGTATATATATACCTAACCCTAGATTTCACCCCTACCTTCCCTAATTATGATCTATATGTGACTTTGGGTAAATTCCCCGATGTTTCTTGGCTTCATTTTTCTAATTATGAAATGGAGGATGATAGTAGGACTTGCCACTTGCGGCTTTTGTGAGGACAAAGTGAGATGCATAGCACTATAAATGGAGGCTCCGAGGATTAGCCACTCTCCCCCTTTCACACTGTGCACCCGACAAGAAAATCTCACTGAATTAAATACCCATCATACACTGCCACACAGAGTAGTGACCCTCTGGGTCTTCTCTGTTATGCCTGCCTTATGGCTGCAGCATCCACCCTCATTCCCTGATTGTCTGTGATGCTCAGCCAGGATCAGCCATCAGCCCTCATCCGCCCATGAATTCCAGCAGCCTCTCCTCTGCTTTATTATCCCTCTCTCTCTCTTTCTACAAATAGTTCCTAATAGAAATTAAATATTTTTCGTGGATTTTTTTTTTGTATTTTTGGAACAAAATTGTATGACTTCTTTAGAACTTTAAAGTTATATGAATATAACAGTATATATCTCTGACTCTGAAAAGAAGACAGAAAAGGATAACAAGTTGCTTTGTACTGACGATGATTAGATTTTTTTTTATGGTTTAGTGGACTAGATGTGAAATGTTTTCCTAGCTTAGAAGAACACGTCTTTTGAGGTTCTTCCAGCGATACAAAAGACAAGCTAATTGAAACATTAGTGATTTGTAATCTCATATGATTTGCCAGTTTCCTTCACAGGTTCTATTGATAGCCTTGAGATGGCAGCTCGAGGCTGATGTTCAACAACAACAAACAACAACAACAAAGACACAATGGTCTCTACTTCTGTGTTCTAATTTTTAGAATTTATTTGCACTAGTTTGTTTTTTTTTAATTCTTTTTAAAACTTAGCTTCTGGATCCAAAAATAATGCTCTTGGTTAGGTATACTATTTTATAGGGACATTGAAAGTATTTTATTTTAGTTGTCCCTTCTTTTTATTATTTTGAGACAAGGTCTTACTATATGTCCCTGGCTGGCATCGGGCTTGTTTTGTAGACCAGTTTGGCTTCAGACTTGTTGTCTCTGTCTCCCGAAGGCTGGAACTGCAGGCGTGTACTATCACACCCAGCCTACTGATGGCATTTTAACACATCTTTCTAACTTGATTTTGAAACTATTTTTAGATATGCAGACAAATTGTAAAGACATTACAGAGATTTCTTACACCCCTTTCACCTGGCTTCTGGTGATGTTAATGGTACCGAAGTCAACATTTGCGCATGACTGTTAACTAAAACATCACTATTTAAATTTTCCATTTTTTTCATTTGCATTTTTCTTTTGACTTGAGGACTCAGAGGAATACTATATGCATCTGATCCTGATGACGTATTCTCCTCCAATCTGCAACTGTTTCTCAGGCTCATTTGTCTTTTCATTAATTTAACACTGTCCCCAGCACTTGGGAGGCAGAGACAGGCAGATTTCTGAGTTCCAGGCCAGTCTGGTCTCCAGAGTGAGTTCCAGGACAGCCAGGGCTATACAGAGAAACTCTGTTTCCAAAAACCAAAGGGGGAAAAATAATTAACACTGCTAAAAAAGCACTAATCAGATGTTTTATAGAAAAATCTCTCAGTGTGTGTTTATGTGATATTTTCTTGTGATATAACTTGAGTTAGGGAATTTTTCATAATATTACAGAGGAGAACCGTTTTCATTGTAGGGTATCAGTGATACATGATAACAATTTATAGCCATCGAGTTATTACTGGAAATGATAATCTTGATCACTTGGTTAAAGTAGTGGCTGCCAGATACCTCAGCCATAAAATGAGTACACGCTCTTCCTTTTCATACTTTGTATTCATTGGAAATGAGTTACTAAATTAGTTAACATTCAAGCTCTGGTTGTGTTTTAGATATGAAAATATCACCCAGAAAGGCCTCAGGTTGAATACTTGGTCCCCAGGTAGTGGTGCCCTTAAGGTGATTACATAGGGCGGGCTAATCCACTGATGAATTCACAGCTGAATCAACTCTAGGCGGGAGGGCCGACTCAGAGGAAGCCAGAGCCTGAAGGAGACATTTTTTGTCCCCAGACTTTCTCTTTGGCTACTTCTTTGCTTTCCATAAAGGGGACAACTTTCTCACCATGCCTATCAGCCAGGATAGGGGCCAGATAACCATGGACCGAAACCTTTAAAACTGTGAGCCAGCCGGGCAGTGGTGGCACACGCCTTTAATCTCAGCACTTGGGAGGCAGAAGCAGGTGTATTTCTGAGTTCAAGGCCAGCCTGGTCTGCAGAGTGAGTTCCAGGACAGCCAGGGCTATACAGAGAAACCTTGTCTCGAAAAAACCAAAAAAACCAAACCAAACCAAACCAAACCAAACAAAAACCAAAACCAAAAACCGAAATACAAAACAAAACAAAAAAACCCTGTGAGCCAAAGGAAAATTTTTCCTCCTGGATTGTTGTTTGAAAGTGTTCTCTCAGAGTGACAAAATGTGGTGAATACAAACTGTTTTACCTCTTGATGGGAAGGTACCAAAGAGTGTTAAAAATAAGCAAAACTTTTAATATAGACTTTGAGGCTATCTGCGCAACTGTTCTAGCCCTTGATAAAGTTTGACTCACTAATTTTAGCATTTATTCTTAAATCTTATCCTTAATAATTAATGAGTACCAAATATGTTCCAATGCTGGTTTTCTCTTGCCCTAGTTAATTCGACATTTATCAGTTGGACGCTTTTACTGTGACAATGAATTTCCCCTTGTTTTTACTTATTTGTTCAATCATGATACCATTACTTATGTGTAGGTTCATTACAGTATGGATTGATGGCTATTTATTTAATTCCTTGTGTTTAATCCAATTCTAAGGTTGCTAATTTTGTTCCAGGCTTGAGTCATGAAGGCACTTTTAATTTCTGTATTATCTAGTCAGCTGTCAAGTCCCTACAAGCTCTTACAGATACTTTTGACTCAATTCTAGCCCTCCAGGGATCTTTCTACCTTCTTGCTGATTGATAACTCTGACAATGAGAAGCCTAACTTCTATGACTGATAGTATTTTTTGATATGTTCAGTCCTAGCACATTTGTAGAAACACATTGACATTTAATTGCTAACTGTATTCATATGTGAAACATAAGTAGAATACAAATATTTTCTACAGTTCTTTTTGTCTTTAGCCTTACAATTGAAAAAAAAAAAAAAGCAAATCCAAAACATTCTTTTCCAAAATTATTTGTCAGGTTTTCTCTCACCCTAAGACATCGTTTCTCTGGTTAGGATTGATTTGTACAGTTTACATTCCATCCTGAGAGTTTCAGCAGCCTGAAAACTTTAATTTTTAAATTTGTCCATGGTAAATTTTACTGCTTGTGGTAAAACAAGCAGTGCATTTTTTCTTAACCAAGGACGCAATCTTTCTTTTCACCACTGTAATACCAAACAGAGCAGTACCATCTTCCTAAAGTTCCTAGTCATCTTGCTCATTGCTTTATTACTGTGAAGCGACTCCATAACCATGGCAACTCTTACAAGACAAAGCATTTAACAGGGCTTACAGTTTCAGAGGTTTAGACCATTATCATCTTGGCAGGAAGCATGGTGGCATGTAGGCAGACATGGTGCTGGAGAAGGAGCTGAGAGTTCTACATCTGGATTGATCAGAGAGAGAGAGAGACAGAGAGAGACAGACAGACAGAGAGAGACACAGAGAGAGACAGAGACAGAGAGAGACACAGAGAAAGAGACAGACAGAGACAGAGAGAGACACAGAGAGAGACACAGAGAAAGAGACAGACAGAGACAGAGAGAGACACAGAGAGAGACACAGAGAAAGAGACAGACAGAGACAGAGAGAGACAGAGACAGAGACACAGAGAAAGAGACAGACAGACAGAGACAGAGAGAGAAAGAAAGAGAGACACACAGAGAAAGAGACAGAGAGAGACAGAAACAGACAGAGAGAGAGACAGAGACAGACAGAGAGAGAAACAGAGACAGAGAGACAGAGAGAGAGAAAGAGAGAGACAGAGACAGAGAGAAAGAGAGAGAAAGAGAGACAGAGACAGAGAGACAGAGAGAGACAGACTGAGAGACAGAGAGAGCAGGCTTGACTTGAGCATCTAAAACTCACTCCCTAGTGACACACTTCCTCAAACAAAGTCACACCTTCTCCAGCGAAGACACACCTCCTATCTTTCTCAAGTACTGCCATCCACTGATGACTAAGAATTCAAATATATGAGCCTATGGGGGCCATTCTTTTTTTTTTTTTTTTTTTTTTTTGGTTTTTGGTTTTTGGTTTTTCAAGACAGGGTTTCTCCATATAGCCCTAGCTGTCCTAGAACTCACTCTGTAGACCAGGCTGGCCTCGAACTCAGAAATCCGCCTGCCTCTGCCTCCCAAGTGCTGGGATTAAAGGTGTGTGCCACCACCGCCCGGCAAGGGGGCCATTCTTAATTGCACAACCACACCAGTGCAGCTCCTTTGGAGTGACCTCTCTCTCTTAACCCCAAAGTTTATGAAAACAATTCCAAGCAGTCAAGAGCATTAGGAATCAGCTTATCTAACATGTTTATGTTTTAATAATTTTATAATTTAGAAAACTGTATAAAAGTAATGCATACTTTTTTTGTTTAATGGTAGAGAAATGTGTGGTATGGAATGTGAACCTCCCTAGGTGGTATTTGCATATGAATATGTGAGAGTTTATCTGCTTTGATGCACACTGGTGAGTTCTTTCAACTACTCTTGGGCACATGAGATTTTTCCAGTAACCAGTAAGTTCTAAGACTGACTTCTGGGAAGTGACCAATAATGAGTACTTTCTGTCACATCTGGTACTGTTCAGAACCAAAATGTAAAGTCATACATTTTCCTGACAAAGCTGGCTGTGGAACTCAGTATTTTCCAGGCACATGATTTGTCCTACTTTGATGATTCAGGGCCTCCATTCAGATCAGTCTGCAGAGCAACTATGGATGGGTATGGAACCTGCAAAACACCTATGAGCTGGTGTCTTACTTAGGGTTTTATTGCTGTGACAAAACACCATGACCAAAAAGCATGTTAGTGAGAAAAGAGTTTATTCAGTTTACACTTCCAGATCACAGTCCATCATTGGAGAAACTCAGGACAGGAACTCAAACAGGAATAAAACCTAGAGGTAGGAGCTGATGCAGAGGTCACGGAGGAGTGCTGCTTACTGGCTTGCTTCTCTTGGCTTGCTCAGTCTGTCTTCTTATAGAACCCAGGACTATCAGCCTAGGGATGGCACCGCCCACAATGGGCTGGGCCCTACCCCATTGATCACTATTGAGAAAATGCCCTACCGCTGGATTTCATGCTTGTGTCGAGTTGACAAGCCAGCCAGTACAGTTGTTAATTGCAATAGGGTGATCTCAGCTGCTGTAGCCACGGAAGGAGGGCACTTACGTGTTAGAGGGAGATCACAATCCAGATGTTTTTACTGCATATGTTACACCATAGAAGGCTCTTTAAAACTAGGGAGCAAGCATAAATAAAACAAAAACCCCAAACAAAGACAACCCCAAGTCCTGATACAAATAAACAAACAAAACCCCTGTCCAGTCAGGTTGCAGTAGAAACTAAGCAGGGACTAACAAGGATCCTCAGTCAGAAGGCCCCAGCAAAGATTTTCTTATGAAATTCCTAGCTTTACAAAGATTTGAGCACTAGTGGGAAAAAAAAAAAAATCAGGGCTGGAGAGATGGCTCAGCAGTTAAGAGCACTCACTGACTGCTCTTCCGAAGGTCTGAATTCAAATCCCAGCAACCACATGGTGGCTCACAACCATCCATAATGAGATCTGATGCCCTCTTCTGGTGTGTCTGAAGATAGCTACAATATACTTACACATAATAATAACTAAATCTTTAAAAAAAAAAAATCAGCATTCTAGAACCACAAAAGAAATATGAGGGTCTGGAGAGACAACTCAGAGGTAGAGGACTGGCTGCTCTTACAGCAGAGGTTCAAGTCTCAGTACCCTGTATCTCCAGTTTCAGATCTGACTTCCCTTTCCTGGCCTCTGAAGGCACTTGGCACACTTACATGCAGGCAAAACATCCATACACATAAAAGCGAAATTGAAAAAAAAAAACAAACAAGTATTGATAAGATGCATGCCCCGAAGACTGGACATAGGGAGGGACTCCTGGATTTGTTTAGTAGTTGTGATAACAAGAGGTGGTGCTGGGAGTGAGAGGAAGAGTAGCATCTGATGCCACAGTATTAGGCAAGATGGCAGCCGGAGCCTGTCTGTTTTCACTTCTCAGCATCAAGAGGAGGTCCTACTATTGTCTCTCAGGTTAGCCTATGGAGATGACCAAGAGAACTTGGAAATATAGCGCAGATGATTTTTTTTTTTTTTAAGATGATTGTCAGCCACCATGTGGGTGTTGGAAACTGAACCTGGGTCCTCTAAAAGACCACAGGACCTGTTAATTCCTAACCCTCTCTCCAGCCCTGACAGCATAGGCTGTAAGCACAGCCTATCATTATGCAGGTTTCTCTTCTCTAAATTAATCCTTTTATTGTTTGAGTAAAACAAACTCCTTTCTGCCATACTTGAATGGAGTGGAACTTGCTAATGTATATAGTCACAGCCATGATGCCCAGCACACAATGGTGCCCAAATGGGCCCCAGTTCTAGGGAGAGCTGGCACTTCTTATGTAGAAAGCAAAATGACTGATGGTAGGCATCCTTTTGAATTTGAAAGTGTTTTGACATTAATGATACATCCCATAGGACATTTTTAACTATTGTAAAGGTTGCTTGAAGGATATTTGAGATAGATTGTTTTTCTTATCATGTTTTCTTTTCTTTTCTTTTTGTTTTTTTGTTTTTTTTGTTTTTGTTTGTTTTTGTTTTTTTGAGACAGGGTTTTTCTGTGTTGACTTGGCTGTCCTGGAACTCACTCTGTAGACCAGGCTGGCCTCGAACTCAGAAATCTGCCTGTCTCTGCCTCCCAAGTGCTGGGATTAAAGGCGTGCGCCACCATCTCCCGGCTTTTGCTATGTATTTTCATTTCCTCTAAGCTTTTTCCTTTTAGAAAACATGAATGGTGAGCTGGAGATATAGTTTCAGGGTAGGTCACTTACCTAGCATGTTTGAGGCCCTAGCTTCAATCCCCAAATCCCCAGCATTTAAATAGATAAGTTATGAGTTATACATTATTAGCAAAAAGAACGGCTTGGGGTGGTGTAGGGACATAGTCAACTTGATTATTCATTCATTACTTGGATAAAGATAGAGTTTGTGTACCATAAAAGACAGATCTTAGTTGCTCAATTTGATGACTTTGGGCATTTATAAGAAACTGCCCTCCCCATTTAAAAAATAATTGAAAGCATATCCATCACTCCAGAAAGTTCTGTCATGCTACCTCTCAGAGGATCTTACCATTTCCCATAGAAACCACTTTCTGACTTGTGTCACTCACTGATTTTGGGAGGTCTTGCTGTTCAGAGTCACCAGTTGTGTTGTGATTGCATAGACGTACTGTGAAGTACCTGCTCCCTTGCTATCGGACCCTGGGGATCTTTCTCATTTTAAACTGTTTTAAATGAAACTACTGCGAGGGCTAATTCTGGTTGTCAACTTGATTGGATCTGGGATTAAGAGGTATACCTTCACTGCATGAGTTTATGATGGTTTTGTTTTTTAGAAGAACCGACTGAAGAGGAAGATCCACCTTCAAGAGTATGCAGCTCCTTCCACGGGCGATACAGATCCATGGGTTATTGTGTCATGCTTGTGGTTAATGTGGTTTATAGGTGTCATAGCTGAGTAGGACTGCTGGCTCCTTCGGAAGCTTGCTTGGCTCCTGTGATATCATGACAGCTAGTCCTCAGGGAGTGGGGATCCAGGCTAGTTCCAGTTCAGGGGTCTGTGGATCCTGTTTCTGAAGTGTATGGTGTCATCAGTAATAGGGATTTACCTTTCACCTTTGGGAGAGAGGAACCGAGGGCAAACGCAATATAAACTTCCTCCTTTCGCTTCTTGCTGGTAAGTGTATCTACTTTGTTGCTATCGCTGCTGTTGCTATCATTTGTAACACTGGAACCCACTGAGGCCTTTGGTGCCAGGTAGGGGGACTGCTGAGGTCTCCAGCCTTTTGGACTTTGTAGCTAGGTTCTAAGCCTCTTCTTCAGTGTGTAGAATATACATATATACATATACACATACATACATGCATATATACATACATACATACATTTCATTCAGTCATTCTGTTTCTCTAGAGAACTCTGATTCATACAGTTGCTAAGGTCATTCATCAATAACTCAAATTTCTCTCTCTCTTTAACAAAATCTTTCCTCTTTTTTTTTTTTTTCCAAGACAGGGTTTCTCTGTGTAGCCTTGGCTGTCCTGGAACTCACTCTGTAGACCAGGCTGGCCTCGAACTCAGAAATCTGCCTGCCTCTGCCTCCCAAGTGCTGGGATCAAAGGCGTGCGCCACCACCGCCTGGCAACAAAATCTTTTTATTTTGAAATTATTTATGATCTACTGAAAGTTGCAAAAACTAAAATAGCACAAAACATATATTCTTGGTCAAATGATGGCATTGCTTTGTCATTTGTGTGCATGTTTTGTTGTTATACAGGTGTACTTGTGTCCCCTGAACTATTTGAAGACCTTTACTCTGAAGTTATGGCCTCTTTATACCTGGATAGTTCAGTATATATTTAATTAGAATATGAATCTCTTATAATATAATTAAATTTATAGTTAGTAAATTTAGTAAATTTAATGTTGACACAATACTTTGATCTACCTCGTAATATTTCAGTTTTGTTGTCATTGACTCAGTATTGTCCCCATGCTCATTTCAAATCAGACTCCAAAATAGAGTCAACTATTGCTTTGAACCATCACCCCTCTTTGGTTTATCATAACCTGAAACACTTCCATAGCTTTTCTCTGTCTTTTATGAGGTTAGCAGTTTTGACAAACATAGCATCCTCTTCTCTTTCAACAGCATGCTCCTCATTTTAAGTTATCTTTACTCACGGTCAGAATAAAGAAACTGAGCTATTTATTCAAATAATTCAGGGAACACAAGTGCACATATATAAAAAGAAGGCATACACACAAACAACAGAGCAGTACTATGGTTTAGCCAAGAGGATTGTCTCAGGTTAGGGCCTGAGACAGCCATCTGCCCTACATCAGAGATGCTCTTCTGAGCTGCATTTGAGTACATATTGCCCAACCTCCTTTATTGTCCCTCAGCCACACCAACAATGTTTAAGAGTAATGCGAATATGTTTTCCAATTTCTGTCAACGTGGTTGGTACAAAATGAACTGCAGTATAAGCTGACTTTATTTTTACATACTTTGCATAGTTTACAGTTCTTTATCATAAGTGAAGTTGAATATCTTTCAACATGTGTAAAGATCATTTTAATACCTTTGGGTTTTTTTTTAAATTGTTCTTGTTATTTGACCTTTTTTTTTTCTGTAGAAAGTTTTGTCTTTTAAGTTTAAAGATCTTTTAAAATCAGAGATGTCAGGAGCTGGAGAGACGGCTCAGTAGTTAAGAGCATTGGTTGTTCTCCCAGAGGACCCAGGTTCAATTCCTAGCACCCACATGGCACCTCACAAATGTCTGTAACTCCAGTTCTAGGACACCTGACACTCTCATACAGACATAAATGCAATCAAATCACCCATGTACTTAAAATAAGAATAAGTTATATTAAAAATTATGGATGTTAGCTTTTTATCTTCAATGTAGTAAGGAATAGATATTTTTTTCCTTTTCAAATGGTTACCCAGCTGCCTCAACAGTTAAACAGACAACAAACAAGCAATTATCATTGGTTAAATTATAAGATATACACACTAACTTTACATACAGTAAATATTTATATGCATTTTACTGCATTTCTAGTTTTTCTATTCTAGGCCACTCGGCTTTCTACTCTTAAACCAGCCACAAAGGCTCTCCAGTGTGTTTTGCTATCTGATAGAACTAATTCTTCTCTTTCTAAGTATTCTGGAATGTTCTTTTCCTATATGGACTTCATGATTAACTTTTTTCACATACATTAAAAAAAGCTCATCAAAATGTGTGTGTGTCTGTGGGGTGTGTGTGTGTGTGTATGTGTGTATGTGTGTGTGTGTGTGTGTGTGTGTGTGTGTGTGTGTGTGTGTGTGTAGTGTATGAGTGTTGGAAGGTATGGGGTGGAATTGAGTCAGGGTCTGAGGTAGCTTAATCTGGCCTCAAACTAACTTGGTATCGAAGGGATAGCCTTGACCTCCTGACACTTCTGCTTGGAAATTCTTATATTCTGAGTTTCAAGATGCTACTACATCCAGCAGCTCACTGTGTTTCTTCCAAAAGTTGCTTTAACTTTACAAATCAACATCGGGAGAACTGGCATGTGGATGATATCAAAACATCCCAACAAGGGACAAAACAGCTTACTGTGGGCTAAGTCTCCTTTTGTGTCTTTCGAGATTATTGTTTAATTTTTTTCAAATTGATTTTGAACATTTGTTGGGAGTTTTTGAAAAGAAATTGTTATTGAAAATGGGGTTTTGCCAATTGTTACAATTTTAAACTATATATATATATGTATGTATATATATACATATATATATGCCTTTTTTGCACATTCATTTTATCCCTAAAACTTTCCATAACTCTTTGGTTAGTTTAGGTGATGTTATCATTGATTTTCTAGGGCAGAGGTTAGCAAATGTTTTATATAAAGGGTTTATATTAAGTCAGCATTTTCCAGACAAAACCAGGAAAATATAAATCTGAAAATATACACATGTACTATGTGTCAAGCTCTCTCTTAAACACTTCTCAAATATTAACTTATTCAGTCCCCAATGCATGAGGAGATGAACACATTTGAAACAGTAGAAAGATAAAACATGCCAATAAGGATAGACAATGAGGGGCACGAGCCTAGGAAATCCCTTGAAGCCTTGGAGCTGAACTTTATTCTAATCCAGGGTGGTGGTTTGAATGTGCTTGGCCCAGGGAGTGGCACTATTAGGAGGTGTGGCCTTGTTGGAGGAAGTGTGTCTTTAGGCTTTGAGACCCTCCTCCTAGCTACCTGGAAGACAGTCTTCTCCTGTCTGCTTCTGATCAAGATGTAGAACTCTCAGCTCCTTCTCCAGCACCATGCCTGTCTGGATGCTGCCATGCTTCCCACCTTAATGATAATGGACTGAACCTCTGAACTGATAAGCCTGCCCCAATTAAATGTTGTCCTTTATAAAAGTTGCCTTGGTCATAGTGTCTCTTCACAGCAATTGGAAACCCTAACTAAGACAACCGTAGAAAGGTTTTAAGCAGAAGATGTGTAATCTGAATCTTACTCTTCTCTGATAGTAAGATTTAGACAGCAGATCTGAGAGGAGGACTGTGCGGGCATGGCTAGTCACAGGAGTAAAGACATAAAATGGTACGGACTATTTAAACATGGGTCTGTTTGGAACAGAAAGTATCCAGGGAGAGATACTTTTTGAGAAGTACTTTCAGTGAGAGGCAGGAAGGGTGGCCAGGTTAGATCAGTAGCCTGGAAAGATGGGAATCCAGGACAACACTGGCAAACAATGTTAGGAAATGGAAGAAACTAGTAATTTGAAAATTAATATAAAATCAGGTTGCATTAAAGATTAGCTGTTTTCCCTGACTCTAAATATATTCCTATTTGATTCTTACCCATCTCACATATTTTT
>NW_022196898.1:69456287-69474321 GCF_008632895.1 Mastomys coucha | reverse complement strand
TGTTTGTCTGTGCACCACCTGTGCATAGTGCCAATAGAAGCCAGAAGAGGGCATCAGAACCCCTGGAATTGGAGTTACAGATGGTGCGGGGAACTGAATCCTGGTCTTCTGAATAAACAGCAAGTGCATTTTAAGCCACCTTTCCAGCATCACATAGACTCTTATGCCTTCGGTTATCATTTGTGTGTGTGTGTTGTCTCCTAAGCAGTTGCTTATTGGGCAATTCCTCTCAACACTTTATAATATATAGGAACACTGAGATTCTAACCTGGGGCAGGGAATTATCCAAGCATTAATGACAATTGCTGCAATCTGTAGGGCTTTCTGGGAGCTGATCACCGCTCAGCCATTATAGACTGAAGCATTTAATCCTAGTGACAACTCTTTGAAGTCGGTAGCATTTTATTGGTGAGGAAGCAAGCACATAGGCATGTTTCCCAATATTATCCAGCCCACAAAAGGAACACGTAGCAAGGTGGAAAACAAAAGAAATCTAGGTCAACGGTTGCTCCTGACAGCATGTTCCTAGTCAGTTCTTTCATGTCCCTAATGAAATAGCAAATTACTGCTGTCTGGTCAAACTTGGCCTCACCTCCTGTGTTTATAGAGCCTGTAAGCTAAGAATGATTTTTGCAGTTCTCCCTCCCTCCTCCCTCCTCCCTTCTCCCTTTTCCTTCCTTCCTTCTCCCTCATTTCTGAGAAAGGGTCTCATATCCCAAGCGGGCTTTGAAATAGCGATGGCCTTGAATTTATTATTGTTGTGTATGTAGCCAAGGCTGGCCTTGAACTCTTGACCCTCCTGCCCCACCTCCTGAGTAGACCGCCACATCCAGCTCTTACTTTTTGCATTTTTCAATCAACTTAAAAACAGCAGCGATTGGAAAACAGTCTTTCATCGTACATGAAAACTGTTATTGAATTCAAGGATTTTTTTGTACTACAGTTTTATCACAACACAGTCTGATCGTGGGCATTATTGCCCGTGCTTGCTTTCACTGTTCACTCCAAGAGCTGAGAAGCTGCAGCAGAGGGTCTCAGACCCAGACAGCCCTGCTTTGTCCCTCTGTAGAAAAAAGAACCTGCAGCCCTTTCCCTGAAGGAATTCACCATCTGAGGGAAACAAAGGCTAAGTAAATATGTGAGTGTGGTACTCATACTTAGTACTCATACTTAGTACTCATGCTAAGTACTCATACTCATACAAGAGCTATAGTTGCTTTGTAGAGGTATCGAGTGGATATCCATCTTGATTTGAGAATAGGGTAAGACAGAAAACAAAGAACTGACTGACTCAAACATGGAAACACAAACAGTATTGAGTTGGGAGAGGAGATTAAGTTTGATGCCATTGGATCAGAATGCAAAGGTTGGCAGAGCCTGGACTACTAAGCTATCATAAGTAAGTAGTTTATGTGGCTGCAGGAAAAGAAGAGGTCAAGGGCCACATTAAATAAGTATTTGTACAGGCTGGGCATGTTGCTCAGTGGCTAAGATGTCTGTTTCTTCTTCTTCTTCTTCTTCTTCTTCTTCTTCTTCTTCTTCTTCTTCTTCTTCTTCTCCTCCTCCTCCTCCTCCTCCTCCTCTTCCTCCTCCTCCTCTTCCTCCTCCACCTTCTCCTTTCCTTCTCCTTCTCTTCCTTTTCCTCCTCCTCCTCCTCCTCCTCCTTCTTCTCCTTCTTCTGCTTGTTTTTGTTTTGAGTTGAAAGTCACACTGTTTTCCTTAGGCTGGCTAGGTTCCTGGGCTCAAGCTATTCTGTTGCCTCATCCCACCGAGTAGGTCAGAGGGTAAGCTTGGCTATTGGCCCCTGCCGTCTACCTAGTGTGAGGCAGAATGGATTTTTCTTTTTCCTTTTCTGTTCTCTACTGTCTGTCAGGCTAGCTGGTTGGTGTGTTTCTGGGTTTCTCCTGTCTCTGTTTCCCATCTTGAAGTAAGAGTGCCCAGATTACAGGCGTGCTACTGTGTGCTGTGTTACACAGGTCTGGGGATTCAAACTCAGGTCCTCACACTTGTACAACAAGCACTTTACTCATTGAGCCATCTTCCCAGCCTTGCATCATCATCATCACCATCATCATCACCATCCTCATCTCCTCTGCCTATTTCTCTTTCCTTCTTCTTTTATGTGTACGAGTCATCTGTCACGTATACCTAGAAGAGGGCATCAGATCTCATGACAAGACAGTTGTGCAATAAAATGATTTCCTCCTAAATCAGAATATAACAGGACCCTGAGAGTGCCTGCTACTATGCCCATCCTCAGATGTTCCATGCCCTCTTGCTAAGTATCTTCTGAGGAGTTCTATCGTCTCTCCCTAATGACAGTAACCACTAATAGGTCTTTAAACGTTTTATGACCTACACAAATTGGATAGTTCAGTATGAGTTCATGTATCAGCACATGACATCATAAGACAATTTATATGTTTCTTATCTCAAAATGTATCACTATATAATGCAGCTATATTGGCAAAACTATGGTTTATAGTTTTAAAAATATATAGAAATGAAAATAACAGAGTCCCTTGAACTTTGTACAAATTTTACTTTAAAAATTTGGCCTCTCCTCCTCTCCCACCCCCACTGAGGTTGGGGTTGTAGCTTAGCACTTGCCTCTGGTTTGATCCTCCAGCACTACATAAACTAAGCATGGTGATGCAAGCCTGTAATTCCAGTACTTAGAAGCAGGAGGATCAGAGAGTCAAGGTCATCTCCAGCTACATAGTAAGTTAAAGGTCAGCCCGGAGTACATGAGACTCTGTTTTCAATTATGCAGTTTTCCATTCTGGTGGGTGGTGGTTGAAATTGTGGGAGCCAGATAGTGGGCCCATTATGTCTTACTGTTGTGTGAATTTCCTGTCTAGGAAAGAGACCTGATCTGGCTCAGTGAAGAATCTGACCACGAGTGGTTCGCTGCAGCAGTTGGGCCCCTCAAAAGAGAACGCTGACATTGAACCAAACAACTAGTCAAGCTGAGTATTTGAGGTTTTGAAGGAGTGTTTGGTTGGATCACACAGAGAGAGGACTGGGCATTGAGTTGCTGGATGGAGCATTAAGACTGATGTCATTATTCTCTGTACCTGACCGAATTCACAAACAAAAAGAGCTAAGCACTCAAGGGCAGGCATGGTGAAGTGAGATTAATGTGAGGATTACAGTAAACATCTGGCACCATAAACTGGTTTCCTGGAAAGCCCCTAGCTTAGGTTAGTTTTTCCCTCTTGCAGATCCATATATAATTTTGATTATCTACCCAACACAGCTTTTATGGCATTTCCCTTTTGACTGTGTCTTTGTTCACATTGCTAATCATGGGAGGGCAGGGTTGTTTTATTTACTTGTAGGTGTGTGACTCAATGGGTGACTCACAAGACAACTTCTTGAAATATCAATCGTACATTTTCTTCTTCCTTTTTCTCCTATTTGGAGAACAGGCTCTGTACATCATCCCCTTCATTGGGGGAGGGCTTCACTGCCTTTGCCAAAACTCGAATTCAAGTTGAAGTTTGAGACGACACAGAGGATCCTACCAGAGTCTGGGAGAGCTTTATCTTGTAGAGGGCACTGAGTTGGGAACAGGGATGTCAGGGTAGAGAGTGTCTCATAATCTGAGACAGAAAGAATAATACATTGTGGGGAGGACACGACTGGAGTGTCTGCTTATTCTCTGGGGTGGAAGGTTTGGAAAGGTAGCCAGGGCTTCTGTCTCAACCCGGCTTCGTGTGGATGTGGAGGATCCTGGAGTTTACCTTGGTGATGAGAACACAGTAAGGATTTGCTCATTTGCATCTCATTATCCTTCATAACAGTATGCATCACTTCCGTGTCATAGACTTTGGGTGAATATTATTATCTTCCTCAGACAGCCAGCCAGGAGATATCAGTCAGTTAAAAAGTTTTCTTCCTACTAATTAACAATATCACCTACCCCCCATACTAATTAAATCCAGTCTTGCTATTTGCTTGGCCCTACCTTGACTCAGTTCTCATTACCTTTTACCTAGATATTTCACACGAGTGTGCAACTGCTCTCTCAGCCTGACATTTCCTCCTTTCAGTCTACTCTTCTTGCTCCTAAGCATGCTCTACCCTAACTCAAAGCTGGTGTACTAGTCTCTCCCCCCCAAACTTATGCATGATGCAGCTAATACTTATCCTTGCATACAGAATAAATCACATCTTGTTAACTTGGTGCTTTATGCCTTCCATAAGTTGATACTTTTCTTAGTGAGGGCTGTGAAGAGACACCATGACCAAGGCAACTCCTATAAAGGACAACATTTAATTAAGGCTGGCTTACGGGTTCAGAGGTTTAATCCACTATCATCGTGGTGGGAAGCATGGCAGGATCCAGGCAGGCATGGCACTGGAGTTGCTGAGAGTTCCACCTCTTGTTCCAAAGGCAAACAGGAGAAGACTGTTTCCCACGTGGCTAGGAGCAGGGTCTCAAAGCCCACCCTTACTCACAGTGATGCACTTCCTCCAACAAGGCCATAATAGTGTCCCTTCCTGGGCCAAACACATTCAAACCTTCACCGTACGAAGCATTTCAACATTCTCTCTCCTTCCACACTCCTCTAACCTCAGCCTTAGCCATCTTCCTCAATCTGCATTGTTTCCCACTATTTCCTCTAAATCTCTTATGTCCCAGTTTTTTTTTTTCTTTTCTTGTTAATAGGGTTGACCTAAATCAATCAGCTGCAAAAAGATCACACTCCAAATTTAGTGTCTTGACACAGTGTCAACATGTACCATTTCCACAGTGCCTGTGAGTCAGGAGTTTAGGAGCATCTCAGTTGAGTTGCATGGTGGGATCACTCATGAGATTGTAGTTTTCTGAAGGTGTCACCACAGAGAAAAGTCTCTTTCTCAAGGGACTGCCAGGCCGGTGTCTGCTTCTCTGCGGCTTTCAGGGCATTCTCCAGGACAGCTGGCTTCCTCTCGTGAAAGCAGTCCAGGAGGTCAAGGCCACAGTCCTAATATCAGGATCTCAGTCAAGAGTCGCATACTCTTTGTACCGGCTCTGAAGAAAAGGAGAGAGACAAAGACAAGGCCATCAGGAGGCAAAGCTCAGGAGAACAATCATGAGAGTTGGCTGCCTCAGTTTTACTTGATTCTTTCTTCTTTCTCCAACTCCATATGTCCCCGATCTCCCCTGTTCTCAGTGGCTCAAATTTCTTTAAATGTCAGCCTGGAGACTGCTTAATACAATCCTACTTTGTCTTTTATTTATCTGGTGAAATGCTAATCTGAACATTGCCTATCGAATGACACAGAGCAGAAGAACAGTTTTCCCTTCTAAAATCCTATGCTTCGTTGCTCCGAGATTGTGCCACTAAGGAGAGTGGATCCCCATCTCGTTTGGAGGACTTGAACAACTGGAGTTTGACTTATAGAGGTGGCCTTGTGCTAGATGGTTTTATGTCAGTTTGACACAAGCTAGAGTCATCTGAGAGGAGGGAATCTCAATTAACAAAACGCCTCCATAAGATCCGTAAGTGGAGGCCTGTAGAGCATTTTCTTAATTAGTGATTGATAGGGGAGGGCCCAGCCCATTGTGGTTGGGGTCATTTCTGGGCTGGTGGTCCTGGGTTCTACAAGAAAGCAGGCTGAGCAAACCAGTAAGCAACACTCCTCCATGGCCTCTGCATCAGCTCCTGCCTCCAGGCTCCTTCTCTGAGCTCCTGTCCTGGTTTCCTTCAATGATGAACTATTGATGTGGAAGCATAAGTCAAACAAACTCTTTCTCCTCCAGTTTGCTTTTTGGTCATGGTGTTTCATCACAGCGATAGAAAGCCAAACTGAGACAGGCCTCAGTGTAGATACCTGGGGTTTACAGACACAATTCTCTGTACTGATTTAAATGTATGTTTCCAGAGAAATAGAACCTGGCGTCTACTTTTCAACTCAGGTTTATTATCGGAAGTGGGTCTGATTTGCTTTGAGCCTCTCAGGCACTACTTCATTTAGATTTTATACTTCTTCTCTAAGTGCAGGCATTTCTGCGTCCTTTCTAGGTGACGAGGGCTACAGTCCTTTTCCTGTGTGCTGTCCCTTTTTGCATCAGCTTGCTAAAGCGAACTTTGTTAGACTAACCCTCAGTGGTTTCTATCAGATGGGCATATCAGCAACTAGAAAACATTGTAGCTTGTACAACCTTCCTCCCTCCCTCCCTCCCTCCCTCCCTCCTTCCCTCCCCTTCCTGCCCCTTAGACCCTTCTATGGTTTTTGAGTAAGGGTATTTTGTACAATATTTTGTTAGTGGATTATTCTTGCCTTTTTTTTCCTGAATGTTTTAAAATCTACTTTCCTTTTTTTTTTTTAAAAAAAAGATTATTTATTTTATTTATATAAATATACTATATCTGTCTTCAGAAACCTGAAGAGAGCATCAGATCCTCTTTACAGATGGTTGTGAGCCACCATGTAGTTTCTGGGGATTGAACTCAGGACCTCTGGAAGAAGCAGTCAGTACTCTTAACTGCTGAGCTCTCTCTCCATCCTGAAATCTATTATCTTATAGATGATATTTTCAATCTGTTTTAGGAACTCTCCTTTCATTATTACAAACTCTTCTCCCCCAAGATTCCAACACCTTAATACCACACTGCAACTCACTAGTGAAACAGTGTCCATCCAACTCCCCCATCTGGTAGCCTACTCCTTTGGCCTTAGGGTGTAGCTTTGAAATCATCCTATTTGTCAAGTGTTAATGAAAAGTTCTAGAAAAATTCTAAATTCTCTTATTGGTATTCTCATAGCACTTAGTTCATTTATCTAAGCTGTCACTTAAACGCATCCATATTTTTCTTCATGTTTTTCTTCTGTACCAGCCTCCGGAGAATAAGGGATTGATTGTTCAAACTTGCATTCTCTGTGCCAGGCATACCTAATTACCTAAGTGATTCCCAGGGTAATGGGAAAAAACACAAACGGCATATGGAGGATTCGGTTCAGGCTCTACTTGTGCATAACGTAGACTTCCAACTGATTGTTGAGCACCTATGCACAGCACACACCAAGGTGTCTGGTCTTTCCCATTCTCCTAACCTGTTTAACCATTCACACAGAGAAAACACCTAGGGCATCACTATTTCATTGGTTATTTTTATGTGTTTTTGTGAGGTTTTTATAAGCTTCCTTTCTGACACTTGCTTCTCTACAGTTTCTTAAACTAAAAACAGCCATTTATTAAGTTATTGTGCATGCACTAGACTAAATGCTAGGGATAACAATTTCTGCATGATAGGGGTGGGCCAGGAGAAGAATGCTGTAATCTGTAAAGCCCGTCTGCTTCTGGGAGCAAGGCCAGCATCAATACAACGCACGATTGTTATTTCTGAATGTCCCTTTGCAAAGAACAGCGTTTCTCAAACTTTCTTTGACCAGACCTAACATAAAGAAATACATTTTTTATCGCTATCCCTGTACATATCTACAAAAAGAATAATTTTTTTTCTTAAAACTCCTTTTTGTCACGCACTCTTGAGCTTTTTTTCCCCCACTACCATTATTCTTATTAAAAAAATGAATAGAGTGGTGGACCCGTCCTCCCATACCGATTTTACAGAACTCCTAGAGACCAAAATCCACGGCGGCTTGAAATAAGATATCTGATCTTCGTCTTTCTTTTCCCGGTCTCCCTTCACTCTTTTAAGTTGCAAAAGGTTGGCCGTACCAGAGCTCTGGATGGGGCCATTTCCCTCCTCCTCCGGCTTCTTTAAGAGGGTGGTACCGACCCATCCAGCGGGTGGCGGAGGGGCAGGGCCCACTGAGACCGTGGCGCAGGCCTGGCCCGCTCTTCCAGTTCTTGTGAAAGCTAGGGTGTGTGCAAGGGGAGCTCGCAAGGCCGAAGCAGGGACTACTCCAGACCCGCGCGGAGGACCAGCACTAGTCGGCCCGCCGCTGTTTCCGGCGAGTCCACGGGGGTCCGCGCGTGCGCAGAGCGTTCCCCGGGGCGGGGGGGCGAACCTTTCGATCGCCCCGCGGCCGCGCGCGCGCCCGAGCAGCTAAAGTCCGCGGTGGGCTCGGCGCGGCGGCGCGCGCCAGGGGGCGTTCCCGCGCGGCCGGCCCCGCCCTCTCTCGGCGCTGAGCTATCCTCCCAGTTTCCCCCGCGGTTCCTGCACTGAGGTTGTCGCCGGCGCGTCCCCTATCCCGCGGCTCGCTAGCCCTGCCGGTGCCATGGCGGCCTTCAGCAAGTACTTGACGGCGCGGAACTCCTCGCTGGCGGGGGCCGCGTTCCTGCTGCTCTGCCTACTCCATAAGCGGCGTCGTGCCCTCGGCCTGCACGGGTGAGGCTCGCGGCCGCGCCGCCTTCCCGGGCCCGAGTGGGGTGCTCCGGGCGCGCGCCTTGCCCTTCTCGCCTGGTCCCGAGCTGCCGCGGGTGCCCGCGGAACCGGGCCAGCGGTTGTCCGAGCCCCGCGGCCCTCGCTCGGCCTGGCGGCTGCCGCCGCGCTCTCCCCCAGACCGCGGGAGGGAGGAGGGCGCGCCGCGTCCCTGCGCCCCCTCACCACCTCCCCCTGTATTGTCAACTTTCTGGGTGCATTTTGGTTTTGCCATCTCATCGCCCCTGAACGCTAAGGTTTGCGTTCGGATTGGGCGGGCGTTTTACTCTCCAGCTCGACTCCAAGTAGTGGTGGTGGATAGTGGTCAGGGGCGTTCCTGGGGTTTTTCTGGGTCCTGTGGGCACCCTCTTTTCCGGAATTGGTCAGTGAATGCCCTGACATCTCGTTTGGAAAGGTTGAAAAGGCTCAGCGGTGTGTGGAGGACAAAGTTTCCTTTATAGGTGAAAGGTGAAAGTGTATTTTAGGTAAAGATCACTTGTTAATGACACTGTACAAGCTTCCTGCCTGGAGAGAAAGTTAAAGTTTACTTTGAACTTTCGGGAGATTAGGAAAGAAGAGAGAATTGAGTTCTGGTAGTGGGATTACAGGCACAGTTTTAATTTCTTGTCGCACATTTCAGCGAGCGATAGAGAAAAGGCTACTTCCTAACTAAGCATTCTTGCTAGTCTTTGGATATTTAATAT
Source organism: Mastomys coucha (assembly GCF_008632895.1). NCBI lineage: Eukaryota > Metazoa > Chordata > Mammalia > Rodentia > Muridae > Mastomys > Mastomys coucha. The sequence goes on along the minus strand of NW_022196898.1, from coordinate 69,465,296 downwards.
TCCATCGTAGAATAATGCTTTCATGCATTTTATTTCACCAACCCTCTGGGCAGGTACTATTGTCTCCTGCTTTTGGTTTGCTCGGACTCTTATCATTTGGCCTAAAATACTAGCAGCGAGCTCCAAGTACCCTTTCATGAAGTATTTTCTCTCTTATTTACTTTGACTTACCTATCGTCATTGGCCCTTTTCTTCCTAAATCAGCTTTACAAAATAATGATATGCATGCATCATCTTCACACACTAACTATTCGTCCTTCTTTTTAAGAGTTCTTGGAGAAGGATGATTAATTCTAAATATTTTCCTATTAGATCGTGCCCTTTCTGAACTCTCATTTGGGATTACAAGTTATCAGTTACTTGGAATATGTCGATAGAACATATTAAATGCTTTACATTTAATTACTTGAATTAGTCTTTGTAGGTAAGCGTTTCAGTGCCTTTAGAATAGGCATTTTAGTAGAGGGAACTTGACTGCTAACAGCTCTGACTGATTTAAAAACAGTTCTCTTTATTGGGACACTGTATACATACAGAAAACAATGTGCAGTGTAAATGCCAGGTTTGCAATATTTTTGCAAGTAAAGGACACTTGTTTAATCAGTGCCCAGATAGAGCAGCAGAATATTATCAGCACCCAGAAAGCCCCTTATGTCCCTTTTCTAGTCACAGTCCAAGCCAACAGCTCTACTGGGAAATAATAGCAATGGAGGTGACATAGTATAATACAATTTATCTTCCTAAATAATTGAAGCTGTTCATCTGCCATTCCAGAAATCCTTTTGAGAAACTTTGTTAACTTTCCGGAGATAGAGTCATGCAACAGGTAGTTTACTGAACAAAACAGAGTTGCTGATCTTTCATATTGGGATGAGCAGCGAAGTCTTTGTTTTAGGCATTAAGTATTTTGAGGGGTGAGATGGAGATTAGGAGTAGGTAAATATGAAACACACATTATTGAGATAAGATGATTGAACTTACTTAAATCACTAATATATAACTATATGTTATATAGGCATATATCTAATAATATTAGAACATGAATATATATATATATACATATACATATATGTATGTATGTATTAGATATTGTGTACCTTCATGGTCTTATGCTTTTCTTTCAATCCCTACCTTTGGTTTCACAGTCTGGAGGTTATAAAATTCTGACCTTCTATTTTACTGGCCCTTGGGTGCATTTGGTAACAGAGCTAATTAATTTTAATGTCTGGCGCTTAAGTAAGGGATAAATGGCTGCTTCTCTTTATTTTTGTTCTTCTTGTGAATAGTATGTTTGACTTTGAATATGTATTCTTTTGGAATTGAATAGCTAACAGAACTAGTAAAAGTACTTCAGAAGTTATGTTGTGACATTATTCTAAATACTAGAGTGGATAAAATTCTGTTACCTTAAAATTCTATTAATGTAATTTTTATTACCCTGTTAAATCACACACACACTTTTATTATGGAATATTTTATATATATACAGAGTAAATAGAATTATAATCCCCTATTCACATTACCTATATTGTTTATCCCTACTCCTTTTTATAGGTAAAACTTATATTTATTGAAATGTGCAATTCTTAGTTACACTTGTCAAACAAATCGATACACTTGTATTAAATCCCTGTCTTATAAATGGGGACATTTTCGTCTCCCCAGAAAGTTCCTTTGTATTTCTTTCTAATCATTTTCTACTGTCTGTTGTGTTAACTTTTCCCACTTTACTCTTCCTTAGGCAGTGGACTCTTTTAACTCATGGACAAAAGTTACTAAGAAGGAATTGTTTGTTTAGGATAAGCTATTTCTGCGCTACATGCTGTAGGAGACAGATGTATGTGACATTTAAAAACAAGTAAGCCATCTTAAGGAGTTTATATTCTTGTTAGAGGAAGACTTACACATGAAATGTTAAAAGTGAAGATGGTGCAGTGGAGTGTACACACACTTTAATACTAGCTTACCTGTGTTGGTGGTTTGGCCCTTGCTTGAGTTTTGTAGTTCTTTAGCCATGTGCAGTTAACTTGTAGTTTGTTGAGTGCACTAGGCTGGCTTTCTTTGGGTTCTGATTTCGCTCTGTGCAGGCTTAAACCCCTTCTCCCCACTGTTATTTTTTCCTCGAGACTTATCTCGGGAAAGAGCTTTCTGATAGTTGTTTCTAACTCCAGACTGATTGATCTACCCTTTGCTTTTCTAACACTAAGATTCCCCTTTAGCACTTACTACTTAGTTTTCTTGGCTTCTGCTTACATCAGACTCTGAATTTCTTGGGGCTTTGGGCTGAATTATGCTTATTTTTCCAGTTTACTTTTATTTTTTTTTGCTGTACAGGTATCATACCTACTAGGCCTTGTCCATGCTAGACAAGTAATTTACCACTGAGCTAGCTTACCTGTGTTAGTGGTTTGGTCCTTGAGTGATATTTAAATCCCTCTTTTGGATATGTCCCAGGACAATAAATGTTACCAAGGGGACAAGTGATACAGAGATGTGGAAGAACTTTTTAAAGAGCAGTTGACAGAAGTTGAAGAAGCAAACAGAGGCCTCATCTTCATAGAAGTCATGAGTGTACCCCAGAGTCTGTAATGAGATCTGAAGAGTGGGAAATCAGTAAGGCTAGCTGGAGTACAAGGACAGGGACCAGTCTCTACTGCCACAGAATTTTACTCTGTTAAATAAGTAAGCCAGGAAAGACTGAAGACCAAAGAAAGCAGTTTCCCTTGCCATCAGTGCCTGAGAAAAAAAGTTCAGATTTCTCATCCGAGGTTTCAGAGCTTTCCTCCATCTGGTCTCATCTTACCTGGCTAGTCTTACTGTGGTCTTGCTTGCCAGTTGGTACTCTGTGTTCCAAATAGGCCAGTTTCTACACTGTTCTCTGAGCAGGCTATCCTCAGTCCTGGCTTCAGAGCTTTATCCATGTGATCAGCCTTATCTGTAATTTCTCTGTCTCCTTTGTTCTCCAGTTCTTTAACATTCTTAAAGGGCTAGGGAAGGGTCACCCTGACATGAAGTATTTAGCTGCTCTTGATGATCTAAGCGATGATCACAATGATCACGATGCTTTTAACTGTGCATCCTAGTGCCTTGCTTGCTTCACAGGGTGTGATTACTGGGTGTGATTAGCTGGGCATGTCAAGTACACCTTCGCCTTTTGTCCCTTTAAAGCCTTAGTCTGTAAATGGTGGGACACAGTTTCCTCCCCAGGTTTTTCTGCAGTTTCAGGCAGCACATTTCTCTCACTTACATCTTGACTTCTGCTTTATTTTAGGTCCCACTCACTTCTTGTCTTTTGAGCCTGTCTCATATCTGTGTTGCTTTTTCTTCATTTAAGCATGATCCCCAAAATAGCTATTATAGAAAAGTTCTGTTAGAAAATTAGTAGAATAAGTCGCAAGGGTTGTATCTCAGCTTAGTAAATATCTTAAAGTTCATTTACTTAGGACCTTTCTTAGATATTCCCACTACTGGAAGCTTCTTTGCCATCTCCCTACCAGGAGTCTCAGGGGCCTGTTACCAGGCTCTGCTTTAGCATTTTCATGCCCTCCTATCTACCAGTTACTTCTTGCACCCCCTTGCCACTAACCCTTGGTAACTTTCCTGCAAACTAAATTGTCCTTTTCTTAGATCTGTAGGGCCGGCTTCACCTTTCTTTTACAAGTTCACTGAGGCTTTTTTCCCCCGGAGACAGGGTTTCTCTGTATAGCTCTAGCTGTCCTGGAACTCACTCTGTAGACCAGGCTGGCCTCGAACTCAGAAATCCGCCTGCCTCTGCCTCCCAAGTGCTGGGATTAAAGGTGTGTGCCACAAGGCCGGCTTCACTGAGGGTTTTGTGTACATATAAGCCATGTGAAGGACTGGGTCTGAATGTCACCCTTAGAATGAACTGTTGAATAGAGCTGAATGGCTGGCCTTGCTTGGGTTTCTAGAATGAAAGGAGGTGCGTACAGGAAGCATACATTAAAAAGCATTCAAGGGTGTGTCAGCAGCAGTAGCTGCTGCATCCTGAGCCCAGTTGAGGTAGATCAGGTGAGGGTTGTGAGAAGTGTTGTCTGTGGTGTAAGTGGTCCAGTTAGTTACAGTTCTCAGGTTTTGGTACCTCAGCCTCTGTGGGCAGCCCCTCTGTTTCAGTGTACGTGAGTGTGCTGTTCCCTGCCTGGAATGCTGTTTCCATGGCTATCACATCTTACTTCCTCTCATCTTCCAGTCATTGATTAGTTAGATCACAGTTAGACCTATTGCCATAACATCCTTTGTGAGTGTCCCTTCCTGGCTGTACTTTTCTCCTTAGCACTTAACTATTACCAAGTGTGCTGTTCATTGTATAAGATATATAAATATCTTGTTTTCTGTGCTGCTGGGATGTAATTAAGCTCCACAAAGGAAATTTTTGTCTGTTTTGTTCATTGGTATAGCCCTAGTGTGTAGAATTGGGTTTGGCAAGTTGTACTTAGAAAAATCACTGTTCAGTGATTGTACCAGTGAGACGGTACAATCTAAGGGCATGGTTACTGTTAATTTAAACAGGAGGTACAATCTTAGGGCATGGTTACTGTTAATTTAAACAGCAGCTTTCTTGTTATAACTCTAACCCTAACTTTAACTCTCATTCTAACCCTAACTCTAACCCTAACCTCTTGGGAACTAGACCTCATATGCCTTCTATTTGTAAGTTCAGAAACAATATAAAGGATAACATTAATGTATGATTTTTAAAAACCAACTTTTGACAGTTAAAGGATAGAAGTTAATATTAAAGATAAATTAACTAAAAATTACTGATATGACCATAATATAATAAACATGGCTTTATTTTTGCTTACTTTGTATTTATATACCCTTTACAGTTATAACTGCATGTTTTGCTGTTTTCATTTAAGGCATAAATCCTGTTTTTCTTTATAACCTTTATGACTATAGTTATGGCTTTATCATGCTTTATTTTAAACCTTTCTTGTTATGTGTTTTCACTGTGGAAGACTTGTTTTTCCTTGTAGAAATGGAATCCAGAGCCTTGCTTGTGCTAACAGGGGTTCTACAACTGATCCATGCCTAGGAATTTTTATGGATAGTACTGTATATTTTTGTTTCTTTGGACTAAATTGTGGAAATAGGATTAATAATGTGGACATTCTAAATTATACAAATTGATGTGACTTTTTGAAATGAGTCATGCAAAATGATAATTCTGTGAATGTTAGTATAGTTTGCCATTATTGAGGGATTTTTTTTTCTTTTAGAGGTACAAAACAATATTGAAAAGTTAGTTTACATGTGTTTTATAGATTAGCAAGAATGAGGTTTTGTTTATTTTCATTCAGCAGCAGCATTTTGATCATGAGTAGCTTGGCATACTGATTTCTTAGGTCATGGTTATTGTTAATTTAAACAGCAGCTTTCTTGTTTAACCCTAATCCTAACCCTAACCTCTTGGGTCTTCGAGGTTGGGAAAGGGTTCAGAGGTTTAGTTAACCATGTCTTAGATCTATGACTTCTCATCAGCTTCTATACCTTCTCTGAGCCTCAGAAGAATAGGGATAATAGTATTTCTTTACGCCACCAGTTATGAAGATTGAATAAGAAAACATCTTAATCCAGTTCTCAACTCAGAAGCTATCATCATAGCCGGGCGGTGGTGGCGCACGCCTTTAATCCCAGCACTTGGGAGGCAGAGGCAGGCGGATTTCTGAGTTCGAGGCCAGCCTGGTCTACAGAGTGAGTTCCAGGACAGCCAGGGCAACACAGAGAAACCCTGTCTCGAAAAACCAAAAAAAAAAAAAAAGAAGCTATCATCATCCCTACCAAATGAAAACTAAAAAGACAACAAAATATCCCTTTGTTAGCTTCCCAGAAATTATTGAGGCTTCTTAAAAATGCTTCTCAAATGTTTCAATGAAAATGTCCTTAAATAGTTTTTAAGTTGGTAAATCCATTTACTTTTAGGGCATTACACTGGTTTTAGAGACATAGTTTTAGATCTTATATGTTTCCAGTTGGCATCTCCTAAATAGGATACTCTGTATTTCTCTACCTGATAAAGAGGTGATCTAAACTCATAGTATTCAAAATGTGGTCTCTGAGCAAAATAGAACTATGACCTACTTTGTAGACTATATGCTTTTGTTAAAATAGCATGATGTTGCACTCATTTTTATGACAACCAAATAGTTTCCACTGACTTCCCTTTTCAAATTGTTTCTTTGTTGTCATTGCTGTTTTTGAACCTTGAGTATTGGTTGGGTGATACACATCCTCTTTGGTGTATCACATCATCTAAAACTTTTGATCTTCAGTTAGTATTTTTTCTGTCTATTTTCCTCATAAATTAAGAAAATCAGATTAGAGTAAGTATAGGTAAGGCATAACCTTTTTGTTAATAGATACCCTTTGAGAATTGTTTTGGGTCTTACCTGTAACTTACCAGCACCTTCTGGTGACAGACCTTCTCTTTCCTTGTTTTCCTTCTCTTTCTTACTGAGTGAGTAGAGTCTTCTTTGGGAATAATTCTGGTAGAACTGGAGGGAAGGGTCTTTCTGTGTGGGTTTTGGAGCTGTCAGCATGAGGCTACAGAGCCAAAGCTTTCTTTCACATTACAGAAGCAGAGAGACCCTACTCTAGTCTAACGGTTAGTGCATAGAGTCACCACCATCCTTCAGAGACTCTGACAGGTAAACTCATTTAATCCTGACATTTACTATGTTCTCAGGCCATTCTATACCTTTAGAGAAATGCGTTGTAATACTTTCTCAGGATCCACTCGTCTAGGGCCTGACAATATTCTCAACTAATAATCTTTCAGAGTAGAATACACACTGTAGTCATGTGGAAGAAAAAAATTACATTTTTTTGAGTTACATATAGCAATTAAATTCAAATTTATTCAAAATGTTATTTCTGTATTCCTTTTGAAAGTTTTAAGGAATGTTAGAGGTTGTTTAAAATGGAATTTGTCCTGTGTGCCAGGGCATTGGGCCCTTGGTTAAGAAAAAATCAAGACATTCTTACAGGAGTCACTTTGATTGTAAGCATCTGTGTCAATAGGTAAGCATAAAGACACAAAATACAGACTGTTGGCTGTGTTCTTCAGTGGAAACTGTAACATACATTATGGTATTTGGTTAGGAACAACTATGAATGTTTTGTTTTGATTTTGTTTTGCTAACTTTTTGAGACGGGATCTCATGTAGCCCAGGTTGGCTTTGAACTCTAGGTAGCTGAGGATGACCTCAAACTTCTGAGCCTCTTGTCTCTATCTCCTAAATTTTGGGATTGCTGGCATATGTTACTATGATTTTGTATTTTTTTTATAAATTAACATTTCTTATCCTTTTGCTAGGATAGCAAACTTGAGTGAATGCAATTGAATAAATATAAGTGGCAGATCAAGCTCATCAGAGCATCGTCAGTAGCATGATGCCCATAGATAGTCATAGCAGCCTCAGCACTGTACTGGTGGCACAAGGCAGACATTAAAGTGGACTGTATGATTTACAGTAAACTCCACGTGTAAGTTATCTTGATGACATACTCATTTTATTTTTAAGCTATGCATAATTGTTTTTTTTCCAGACCACAATTTAATATACTTAACTTATTAATTTATTCACGTTTTGAGACAAGCTTGTACAGAACCCAGGCTGGCTTTGAACTCAGCAGTGATGTTAAGGATGAGCCTTCTGCCTCCCCATCTCTCAGGTGTTGAGATTGCAGGCATGCCCTGCCAGCCCTGACGTAGTAGTTGATGTCTGTTGGCATTAACAGATGATGCACTATGTGGAATGGAGCAGATTCTTGGGTATGTGTAGCTACTGTGATGTGCTTATGTGCCATCCATTGTGTGCTCTCAGTTTAAAATGTTTATGAGACTTAAGCCCGTAAAATAAGCAACATTGTGTCTCTAAAGAAGGGAGGGATTGTTTTAATGTAGTAAATAGCACTAGACTAGACCCAAGGAAGAGTTTAAAAATTATCCTTTTAATGCTTCATTATTTCAAATATTAACCAGTTTTGAATACTAAAAGTTTTAGTACACCTTGAATTTGAATACTAAACACAAAGAAGGACAAAGCACCTATCATTTATCTGTTATGTTACATTTCATTGACCCTAGAACTATTTTTTTTCACATTCTAGCAAAAATACTGTGTATCAGTGCTTATATGGAGGACTCTAAATTCAGTGTTACTACTGTTCTTCAGTATATCATAAGCTTAGGAAAACAAGAACTTAAATAGAATCATATATTTTCCTCATTGCAGACCCAGGGTGGGAGGAAGCAGGCTGCTCTGAGAGCAGTAGTGGATGTACATCAGCTTCTCACAGGATGCTGAGACTCTCCTCGTCCTGAGAACTGAGAGCTAAGGGCCTACTGTGAACCTCAGCATCTGAGAAGATAGTGACTTAGGAAAACACTGACACTAATCCTGGCCCTCATGCACTAGCATACCACTGTACCCACACACTAACACCATGTAAATGTATCACACATGTACACATGCAAAAAGAAAGAAGACCTTTGAAAAAGAGCCATGCAATATAACATTTCAATACCACTTTTCTAGTTCAGCCTCAAGCACTCCTTCTAATATTATATTTAGAATACCCACTTTCCGCTTGGAGAAAGTGGGATCAGTATGGGGTAAAATATAAAACTTATCCAGTGCATTCAGTTGAATGTTGTTTCTTTTTTTTTTTTTTTAATTTTTTTTTTATTTATATGTAAATACACTGTAGCTGCTGCCTTCAGACATGCCAGAAGAGGGCATCAGATCCCATTACTGATGGTTATGAGCCACCATGTGGTTGCTGGGATTTGAACTCAGGACCTCTGGAAGAGCAGTCAGTGCTCTTAACCTCTGAGCCATCTCTCCAGCCCAAATGTTGTTTCTTAATAGGCTAGGCAGTGAGTTTAACACTTTGAATGAATATTATTTCTCTCTTCCTTTCTTCCTTTCTTTCTTTCTTCCTTCCTTCCTTCCTTTCTTTCTTTCTTTCTTTTTTTTTTTTTTT
>NW_022196898.1:69411885-69456203 GCF_008632895.1 Mastomys coucha | reverse complement strand
TAACTCAGAAATCCACCTGCCTCTGCCTCCCAAGTGCTGGGATTAAAGGTGTGCGCCACCACCGCCCATGAATATTATTTCTAAGACAAATCTTGTGGAGGTACAAATAATAGAAAATCCATACAACCTAAGAATTCCTAGATCTGTGTTAGGAATGTAGTCTTTTGGGAGAGAACATGGAGCTAGGAAGATGTAATTAATATGCTTGTTAATATGGATAGATTTCACTTTTGAGCCCATTCTTAACTTCTTTTATTTGAGGGGTCAAGGGTGTTCCAGGTATGGAGAACAGCTTGAGCAAAGACATTGAGAAAGGTTATTAGGGACATGAAAATTGGAGATAGTACTATAAACTGTTTAACGAATTTTTAGTCTTATATTTTAGACATATTTACATTTATTGTTTACATCAGTTGTTTGGGATAGTTTTATTATTTTTCTTTTGTGAGCTAGGAATCAAAGAGGTTTTAAAACATTAGGTGTGAGCGTCCTTAGGATTGAATTGAGTGGGGTAGAGAGATGGCTCAGCATTAAGAGCTTCTGTTGCTCTTGCAAAGGACCCAGGTTTGCTTCTCAGCACCCACTTGTTGGCTCACAACCGGCTGTAGCTCCAGTTCCAGGAGATCTGCCACCTTCTGACCTCATTGGTCCAAAAATGTGTAGACAAACACTCATATACATAAAAAACCTTAAGTCTACAAACAATTAAGATTGAATTAATCATGCGGATTGTAAAGAATCTTTTTACTCAAATTCTTTTAAATGAACTTTGATTCAGAAGAATAGTCAAGACTTACTCATGGGTTAGAAAAAGATTTTATATTAAACACAAAACAAAGTTAATTGTTACATTTATTATTAAAATATAATGTTGAATTACTTGATATTTTTTTATTTTATGTGTGCATGTTCGTGTGTATGTATGTGTGTGTCTGTCTGGGTTTGCGAACATGAGTGTGGGTGTCTGTGGAGGCCAGAGGTGTCTGATGTCCTGGAGTTGGAGTAACAGGGACTTGTGAACCATGTGATCTGAGTGGTTGTAAGCTTGGATCCTCTGGTATATGCTCTTAACCACAGAGCATTTCTTCAGTACTCCTTTGTAAGTTTTTCTTCAACTGTGTGAAATGTGTTAATCCTATTGATTATTTCAGTTGTATATTTTATTTTTTAAATTTTATTTAGTTCTCTCAGGTCAGGTGCTACTTTCATCTATTTTTCCTTAGTGGATAACATTATGTTTTAAAAAGTTATGGGTCTGGAGAAATGGCTCTACAGTTAAGCTCTTGCACTTGCTGTTCTTCCTGAGAACCAGAGTTCGATTCCCAGTACCCACATGGCTGTAATGATAGTTCCAGGTGATCAATACCTTCTTCTGGCCACTACAGGTGCCAGGCACCCATGGGCTGCGTGGACATGCATTCAGGCAAGACCCTAACACAGTAAAATAAAATGAAAAGTATTTTAAAAATGCATTTACAGAGTATTTAGAAATAATACTGTATATTGTTTTTAAGCCGTTTCTGGAAATGTAAACATTTGAAATCTATGGTCTGTGTTTTCTGTAATTTCTGTTGGTCTTGGTTAGTGTGTGTAGCTATGCTTGATTATTGTTGGCTGTCATCCGAACATTTGATCTAAAAGTAACTTTCAGAATTATTTTGAATATTACAGCCAGTGTCATTTTCTTTAAAGAGCACTTGACTTTAGATTACCTAGGTGGAATGTCAGTCTACATGCTAATAAAGAAAAGCAGGATTCATATTTCAGAATTCATGCTTTAGTTATTGTAAATCTGTGTCACGTTAAATCAACATCTCCACTTACGAACTTCAAATCTAAACATTCCTTTGTCTTTTGACTGGTTTCCATATAGTTCTCTTATTGGAACATGAACACAAAACAGCCCAACGATGGCTTACAGAATTCTTTACTATTCTTTGTTATGGGTAAGGCCTGGCTGCCCTAAGGCCTGGCTGCCCTAAGGCCTGGCTGCCCTAAGGCCTGGCTGCCCTCCCCACTTTCCAGGGCCTGTTGTCTGTCTCGGGAAGGAAAGTGTTTCTTTTTTGCTGGGCATTGGCTTGGAGCCATGGCTTCCCATTCCTCCCTCTCTGCGCCTGTTCTTGAGCGTCTGCCCTTTCTCCTTCTCATTCCCTCTTGAGTTCATTCTCAACTCTAACTTGTTCAGCCATCATTTCTAATACTTTCCTTGGCTGTTCTTTATACAGGGCAGAGATTTTCTCAGGTATCATCCCCACTCCTAAACAGAGCTACCAGCTCTTCCTCACGTAGCACCAATATCTGAGTCTTCGCAATGTGTTAGGTTCTTTCATAAACACCGTGTGTGTCTTAGCCCATGGAAACTGATGGAGATACTGTAACTGGTGGTAGTATTATTTCCATTTTGTAGACAGGAAAACAAGGTACAGAGCAATTATATAAGTTGCCCAAAGTCACACAGTTAACACACAGTGTCATTAGAATTCTGATCCAGAAATTTTCTCTAGTGCTATAACTGTGCTTATAGCTAGAACACATTTAATATGTCTTTAAGGTAAATATATTTTGTTGTTCTCGTTTCCTTTCTTTGGTGTACTCTACCCCTTATGAAATAAACTGTTCTGCTCATGGTGTCCCTGATACTATTCACCTTCACCCCCTTTAAGTCACCTTCACACTAAATCTCTTCAGTGCTAAGTCTCAGTTTAGGTTTTACATGAGTAAAGGCTTAGGTTAGCATTAATTCCACATTCACTTGTATTCCAGAGCATTGCTTAGATCTAGAACTTATCAGATTTTATAGTTCTATCAGTATTTTACTCTAGCTAGATTGCAACCTCTTTGAAGGCAAGACTATTCCTGTTAACCTATGAGCCTGTACTATGGTGTAGTATTGCTCAAAGCTTATAAAATGGTTGTTTTCAATTTTAATTGCATAGCATATATTTCCTTAATTTTAAATAATTATTCTTTTAAAAATAATTTGATTTTATTTATGTCTGTTGTGGATACACTCACGTGCCATGTGTGGTGGTCAGAAGACATCTTAGGGAGTTGGTTCTCTTTCCACCGTGGGTTCTGAAGATTGAAGTACTTTTACCCACTATGCTGTCCCTAAATTGATAGTTCTTTAATTTAAGCACTTACTCTTGCTTATTAGAGTGTAAAGGCCTCTTTCTGTATATATCTGACCACTCCTGAGCTTTCTTGTTCCCACTCGCTTCTCCATGGTCTGTTGGTTTCCTTTCTTTGTCCTTTCACAAAATTTTAAGAACAGATTTCAGTCCAGTCAATTGAATCAAAAGTCAATGTTTTATATTCACTGTCTCCTAATTTTATGACATGGTTTCAACTACCTTTAGATTTTAGAAAACAGAAATCATGCCTCTAAGATGACAGAATTGCCTTTCTTGAGTACTTAGAAGAATGGGATTTAATCTGTGAATTCCATAAGGAAAAACATGTTTCCTGTTACATTCTTTCTCATAAATAAATGAGTCTTCAAGCCTCTGTTTACTGACTTAAATACGGGTATGTACTGTTTGCTTTATAGGAATATATTGCTAGAAAACTTGGCGTCAATGGTATGAAATGTAGCTATTGTTAGTAGCATTTGGCTTTTAATGTTTTATACTTTTTGGCCTCAGTTGTCTTCTAGATCTTAGAAGTCAATGTTAATAGAGAGAAAAACTTGAGAATTTTATTGAGTTGACTTGTGTATTGACTGTATATTTTTAAGCACTTTAGCCATCAGTGAAAGTAGTTTGTGTCCAGGTAGAGGTCTAAAATTCCAACTTTATTCAGAATGAAATGCAAATAGCTTGGGGAAATGGTAGGTAGTAGAAGGAAGTGAATGTGGTCGTTAGTTGAGCTTTATTTTGAAATGGTGCTTATTAAAAACAGCCATGTCCTGTGGGTCTCACTAAAATCTGGTGTCCTTGTCCCCTCAGATGTCTTGTTGAAGGAAGCTGCTCACTCATTCACTTGTTCTGTCCACTTGCCGCCTTTCCTGGCTTAGCTACTTGTGTATCTGGTCACTTAGATCTTTTTTTTTTCCTTCCTCACAGACAGATTTCAAAAGTCTTGGTCTGAAACTAAATTTAAAGGAGAAAACAAAATGCAAGTTTAGAAAGTATCTACCATGCCGGGTGGTGGTGGCACACGCCTTTAATCCCAGCACTTGGGAGGCTGAGGCAGGCAGATTTCTGAGTTTGAGGCCAGCCTGGTCTACAGAGTGAGTTCCAGGACAGTCAGGGCTACACAGGGAAGTATCTACCATATGTCAGGCACAGTGTTAGGCATCAGTGATAAGGACATGAAGAGGACCAGGAACCGTTCTCATGGTGAGGGGCAAATGCACCATGTGGATTGTGGATGACTGCAGCAGATACTTGATATTCTCTCTTTGAAAGGAAAAATTGGGCAAGGGAGACTTCTAACCAAGATAGAGTTGCTGGATATTTTGTTATCCTGACTGGCACAGTTTAAAACTGAAGGGAGATATATTAATCACTTTGTTAGCACACATTAGGTGCGAGGAAGGACCAATCTGACTTTTATCTCGAGAATTCAAATAAAAGATGGCCGTGAGTGGCCATGTGGGTACCAGGCCCCCCTGAGAGTGCCAAGTACTCTTAACAGCCAGCCTTCTCTGTGACACTGATTTGTTTGATGAAATAAATCCTCAAGATGTAACCCAGGTTGGCCTGGAACTCATAGTCTTTTTGCTTCAACCTGGGATTATAGATCTGTGGATGACGCTTGTCTAGGGAGACTCTTTTAAGCAGCTGCAGTAACATGTCAAGACATAGTGCATTGCAGTGTGAGAGCATGTGAGTTAACACTTTACAAGGGGGAGATTGTCAGATACTTGTCACTTCACAGTTTAACCTGATTGACCTTAGCGTACCTTCAGTACATAGAGTCTGTGCTTGGTGGCAGATGAGCTTGGTTAGGCAGGAGCCAAGACCTTGTCTGCTTCAGTACCGAACTGTAGAATTTGGACTTGTTCTGAAAACTGTGCTTATTTTAGAAGTTATAGTTACAAATCATACATTCTCATGATGTAAGATTAAAAAAATAAAACCCAGAACTACAGATGGGATAAGAACAACCTAATTTTTGTTATGTTTTAGTAGCAATACTTTACACGAAATAAATATAGTAGTTTACAATGCTTTATGCTCAGAAACTGTTCCAGCTCTGATGTTGTCTGCTCTTTGGGAGTTTTCCTTATAAATCTTTGGGGGTGATGCTTTTTCTTGGGATGGGATGGGTAGGAGGTGTTATCTCAATTTTCTCAACGTCTCATCTTTCCAATCCCTTACTTTTTTTTTCTTTATCTCCCTCCTGATCAGGTGATCAGTTTTGGAAATTTATGTTTTTCTAGGGAATTAGACATTTCATGTAAATTTTTAAATAACTTTATAAGATATTCAGAGACAAAGACTCACTGTTTTAAAATTGTAAATTTTTTTTGTCTTGTGCTTTTGTATCCTTCTTACTTTTTTAATTTTGAGAGAGGGCCTTGCTGTGAACTCCAGGCTGGCTTCCTGGTCCTGCCTGGTCTCCATTGTCTTGGAATTGAGGCAGGCACAGTCTTCCCTGGCCTGCACCCTTCCTTTACTGTCGGTTACCAGGTGCTTTATTTTCTGAAGAGCTAGCTCCTGGGTATTTATTGCTTAAGGTTGGCAGGTTTTCTGTGGATTGTACATTAGGCCAAGTGAGATTAATGTAAGGTACGTGCTCTAAGCAGAGAATGCTGTGGGGATTGAGAGGAAGAAAGGCATGGGGAGAGCAGTGGATGTGAGGGCACAGGGAGAGCTGATTTAGGGGTGGACACGAGAGTACAGGTGCTACTTCACAATTCTGATTCCATTTTCTTGGACCATATACCCAACAAGTAGAATTACTGAATCATATGGTAAGAGTTCTACTTTATATTTTTGAGGAATTTGTGTTTTTTTTTTGTTTTTTGTTTTTAATAACCTAGGGTTATATTCTTGCAAGCTGAACAAGAATCCCCTTTTCTGTACATCTTGCCAATAATGCTGTCTTTTTAAATCTGGTAATAGTGATCCTACTAGGTATTAGGTGCATTTCACTGTAACTGTTAAAAAGTACTCATTCTTTTTTTATTTATGTGTGTACCTGCGTGAGCTTATGTGTGCCGTGTCTTGTGCAGGTAAATGGGGAAGCCATAGGAAGTGGAGTTACAGGTTGTTGTGAGCAATCTGATGTGGACTCTGAAAAGTGAACGCAGGCCCTTTAAAGAGCAGTAAATACTTTCAAATGCTGGGTCATTTCTCCAGCTCTCAGTGTAGTTTTATTTGCATTTTGTTGATAAATAAAGTTGAATATGTTTTGATGTGTCCATTAGCTACTGATATGCCTTTTGAGTATTGACTGTTGGTAATTTTTGAATTATTTGTTTTCTTGTCTTTGTAAAACATTCTTTATGTTTTGAATGCCTACTCCTTACTAAATGAATGTTTGCAAATATTTTCTCTCATTCTGATATCACTTCTGCTTTTGTTTTAAGCAATCCTATAATATATATACTTAAATTATTAACAATAATCCTAAGTACTGTTTTTTAAAGATTTATGTATTTTTATTTTGTGTTTTTACATTTTATACTTATATTTTATAAGCTTTTTGCTTGAATGTTTCTAAGTGTACTGCATTTGTGCCTTGTCCCCATGAAGGCCAGAAGAGGGCACCAGATCCCCTGGAACTGTTGAGCCATCATGTGGGTCTTCTGCAAGAGTAGCCAGTGCTCTTAACTGCTGATCTATCTCTCCAGCCCCAACTTGAGCACTTTTAAAAATGAAACATCTGGGTGGTGATGGCACACACCTTTAATAACAGCACTTAAAAGGCAGAGGCAGGCAGATCTCTGTGAGCTCAAGGCCAACCTGCTTTACAGAGTGAGTTATAGGACCTAGGGCTACACAAAAAACCTTGTTTTGAAACAAACAAACAATACAAAACAAACAAACAAAAAACCCTAAAAACCATCCTTTGACTTGGAGTCGGGTTTGCCTTTCTAGCTTTGCTTGGTCTTGTGTGTCTTGATGCTGAAAATGAAATACACAGATTGATTGAGCTCAGTGAGACATTGACAGAGAGGACTGCATATACATGGCCTTTGTGTATACATGACTTGGAGGTGTGCAACAAAGCTGCCCCTTTTAAGAGTGTCTTACTGCCTTCCTCTGAGAAGTATGTGTGCAGCCCATGTTTAGAGTCTGCTTCAGACACGTGAATCCCCAGTCCATGACTTAACAAGAGCAGCATACATTTGGATAAGTCTGAGCAATGCAGAAATATGAAGACATTTCAGTTGATCACACAGCATTCTTTGCAATACTTACTTAGAACATGTCTTAGTTTTGTTCTCTACTGCTGTGATAAAGCGTCATGTTCAAGTCAACTTTGAACAAGTGTTCAGATACCCAAAACTATAGGGAATGATTCTCATTCAAACCACCATAGAACATCTATCTGATTAGCTGAGTGTTAGATATGTTTGAGTTCTGCCTGAACTTGCTTTCCCCCTTCAGTTCATGGATGCAGATTCCATAATCCAAGTATGCTGTACTTATAACTTAAGATGCTCATCTTATCAGACCTCTGTACTGGAAGGAAATTCACAAGCAGGAATTTAGAATGTGGTTAGTGTTTTGTTGAGGGAGTACAGGACAGTGTGTTATAAACAGGGTGGAAGCCAGGCTGATGGTGCTGTGTAGAGTGGAGCATGGACTAGGAATCAGATCACAGACCTGAGCTACTGTTTCCAGGTCACTGTCCTCCCTGTAGTGTGGAGATGACAGATTCTTCTCCTTTAGATAGCTAGCTTAGAATTGGCTACTCATATGATAGAGGGGTACAGATTCTGAGAGGACACAAAGTAAAATGTTTTTCTAGTATTGTGATGGCTAATCTCATTTGTCAGTATGACTGGTAGAGAAATACTCATAGAATCCAGAATGCAGGACTGTCTGTGAGGGCATTCTAGAGGAGATTCACTAATTGGGTGGACCTGCCTTGAAGCACCACTTTCCACACTGGAAGCTTGGATGGGGTAAAGGGATAGAAAGCAGTTCCTTGCCTCACCCTCTCATGGTCTCCATGGTACATGCTGCTCTCCTGTCAGGGTGGACAGGAGAAGCCTCTGCAGCCTCTGAAACTGAGACAAAATAAATCATCCCTTGAGTGTTGTAGAAATGTTTAAGCCCAGTCCAGAATTTCTTCCCCACCTCCATCATTTAGTTCCTAGATAAAGGACACAGACAACCTTTATGTTTACAATAAGCCCTAAACAGCACAAGGCTGGGCAGATATCTAACCTCTAGGCTATTAGAATCTACTTTCCTGTCAATAACCCCAAGTTATTACTTACTATGTTTCATCTGGGCTGCTTTTAACTCCAGTTGGCCAGCCCTCAGGGCCATGTTTTCATGACTCACCTAACCCATGCAACTTTTTCTTCCTCCTCCACCTTTCTCCCCTTTTGGTTCTCTTCTGACCCCCAAGCCTGGGAACCCTAAAAATGCCCCCTGCCTACCTGAGTCTCTTCTGCCTAGCTATTGGCTGACAGCATCTTTACCAATCAAAAATAACTTGGGAGCAAGGTTACATGGCTCACTTGGGTCTACTGCAGACTCCCTTATCTTGGGGAGCTGCAGTTAGCATTAAAATACACAGTAAAATACCAAACCTCAACACTTGAGTCCTTCCTCCCACCCCCAGGGTATTTTAAGCACATGCAGCACTGTGTCACCTTGTTAAAATCCCATTGGCCAATAGTTAATGTGGCCAAGTTTGATTCAAGAATGGACAGGTAGATTTTCACCATTCTGTAGGAAGACTTACAGAAAAAAGTATACGTGATATGTGGGAGTTAACACATGCATGAGTGCATGCATGTGTGTGTGTGTGCGCGCACACACACACCCCATCTGTTCATAATACTAGTAACCTAACATTTAATGAGTCCTTTCTCTAAACAATACTTAGTACAAATTAAACATGTCTGCCCTGAAATTACCTGAAATAATGAAATCTTTAAGCACCCTGGTTTTTATATCTGGTAAAATGTATATAGCAGATATTCTAAATTTTGAAAAACTATGAAATCTGAAACACTTCTGGGCCAAGCATTTCATGCAGTGTGCACTCAACCTGTAAAGAGGCATATGAACTATCTCTTTTTATTTTTTAAAGATTTATTTTATTTATTTGAGTACACCATAGTTGTCTTCAGACATACCAGAAGAGGGATCAGATCCCATTACAGATGGTTGTGAGCCACCATGTGGTTGCTGGGAATTGAACTCAGGACCTCTGGAAGAGTAGTCAGTGCCCTAAACCGCTGAGCCATCTCTCCAGCCTTGAACTATTCTTAATGAATGAATTTTGCCTCTTTAGTTATACAAAAATAAAATGACCATTTAGAGAGTTTTATGTTTTTTGACATCTTAGAATAATTTTAATTATGGAAGCATATAACAAATAAAGCTCTTTTATTTTTCCCTTTGCAGTAAGAAAAGTGGAAAACCGCCATTACAGAATAATGAGGTAAAAAATTTTAAATGACCTACTTTTGGGGGTGGTTTACATTATTTAATCAATTTTGTTGGGTAAAACAGAATTTTAGAGTTAGAATACAAGTTTTAAAATCTCACTTCCATTTGCCTACATATAAGATTCTGTTGCAGGAATTCCCTTTAAGAGTCTGGCCTGGGTCTGCTGGGGTTACTGTACCTGTCATTGGAACCCTCCTCTAAGTTGACAGTACCAGCTCTGTTAGGTGAGCTGTGACCACTTGCTGCTCACCTAGCTTCGCTTCCTCCCTTTGAGTGAGACAGGATCTCACTTTATGTACAGTCTAAGACCTTAAACCCTTCATCCTCCTGCCTCAGCCTCCTTAGTGCAGGGTTTAACATGTGTACCACTATGATTAGAAACTTTTTCTTTAAATATTTATCATCACAATTATTTTCATCTTTTAAAAATTCTGTATACATGCCTCTGGACCTATCCTAGAATCCCCTCAGACATTGTGCTTAAAATAGAGTGTAATTACCTAAAGGAGGTTTTTAACTAGCATGAAATACTTCAACACTGTTAAATTACTTGATATGAACACCATATTGCTAATATTCAGCCTAACATTGATATTATTGTTTATTTAGTTATAACTATTGTTTATATTAAGTTATTGGTAAAGTATAATCTATAGGTATCTTTTGATCTTTCTGATAATAGATCCTCTAATTCTGTATTCACCAATTGACTTTTTTAAATAGTAGTTTTATTTACACTTCTTATTTTGATAGTCATCATTTAAATCCAATAATTATTAGTATATTTATCATAGAATCATAGAATTGCATGGTTGTTACCACTCTGTTAAACTTATTAGTGGTACTGAGTGAGCCCCAAGGTGGATCTGCACAGCTCCCAGTGCCCATCTGAGTGCTCCTGCCACACATTCCTGCTGTCACACCATGTGCCTCAGCTCCAACCCAGCTTGCTAGCTGAGTGGATCACGGCTGCTACATTTGCTGCTGGAACAGCTACACTTTGGTGCTTAGTAGTCAATTCTAGAAATAATTTTAAGGAAGAAAAAGCAAATTAAACTTATATGTAATAGCCTATATGGTAATACATACTAGGTATAAGAATTACATTCAAAACTATACTAATAGTACAGTTATTAAAGCCAATAAATCGACACAGGGATAAGTACCATTTATTTGAAAAAAAAGTCAACTTAGTTACTACATAACCCCAAATTCCATACTAAGTTACATCCCATCCACTTCTCTCTATCTTGGCCCGTCTGTCTCTTTGTTCACTCTAACTATCATATTGTAGCAAAACTTATATTTCTCCATTAAGGCCACTCCCCATACCCCCCACACCTGTTTTTTTTTTGTTTTGTTTTGTTTTGTTTTGTTGTTGTTGTTGTTGTTTTTTTTTTTTTTTTTTTTTTTTTTTTTTTTTTTTGGAACAAGGTCTCACTTTGTAGCCTTGGCTGGCCTGGAACTTTCTATATACACCAGGCTGACATTGAACTCACAGAGGTCTGTCTACCTCTGCCTCCTGGGTGTTGAGTTTAGAGGCAGGCACCACTATATCTGACCTACTAGTACTATTTTAAGAGAGGGATGGAGTTAGAAGGACTTGAGGGAGATGGTTCTCTTTTTCACCCCATGGTTGACTGGGGGTCTGGAAAGAGCTGGGAAGGATGTGCTCTGGGTAGCTTGTAGTTTTGGGGGGTTTCTTTCCTAGTCTCCCAGTCCAAGGATAGTAAAGGAAATATTGCTACCAAAAGCCGTAGATGCCACTTGGTCCTCATCTTTGTAGAAGGTTGTAGTTCTGTTTTTTTTGCACCTTTGAAAATAAATCTCTAAGGGAGAAGCTGTTGTCTTATCTCAAATCTCTCTCCTGACAACAAATTCGAGATCCTTCTATGTCCCTCAGCCCAGTCCTTTGTAGGCACCCTTACCTTTTGTCATTTGTGTTCTTTTTCCAGCATCTTGATGCTAAGTGTGCATCCAGTGTCTTTCCCAGCACTGAGTGTGTACATGTAGACTTGCTCTTCTTTATGATTTAATCCCTTTCTTTACTTTGTCACTTTCAGTGTAGAGTTCTTTCTGTGTCTCCCTGCCCAAATTATTCTTTTTCTCATGACTCTAGTTAGTCAATCTGTAATTACTTCTTAATTTACTTTTGTCTGGTGCCCCTTATTAGGAATGAATTGAATATGGTAAGGAGCTTAGGAATTTATGAGTAAGAATCTGCAGATTGTATATTGAAAACATCAAGTGATAAATCTAGTAACCCAGAGGGTTGGTTTCCTTCCTTCCTTCTTTCCTTCCTCCCTCCCTCCCTCCCTTCCTCCCTTGTTTTTTTCCAGACAGGGTTTCTCTGTGTAGCCCCAGCTGTCCTGGAACTCTCTGTAGACCACGCTGGCCTAAAACTCAAGAGATCCACCTGCCTCTGCCTCCAGAGTGCTGGAATTAAAGGTGTGAGCCACCACTGCTCAGCAGACATTTCTTAAAATTAGGGAAAGTCATGTTTAGGACCTTTAAAAAAGTTTCTATTTATTAAGAAGTGGAGGCTAGGGGTGTGTGACAGTGGTGGTGGTGGGGGGGGGGTTGTCCGTTTCTACCATGCATGAAGTCTTTGGTTCAGCCCCATCACTGCAAAAGATAACCAAGTCAGTAGATAGTTGGTCATTTCTTACTCTGTACTTCTCAGAGCTTCGGCCTTACTGGCCACCTTGTCCCTTGAGGATTTAGGCTCTTTATACTTTTATTTTACTTGTTTATGCTCTTCTCTCAGAGAGCATATCTCATTTCTCTTTTCACCTGTTAGGATCATTCTGTTTTCTTGGAATCTGTGTGACTATGGAGAGCTGCTCAGGTGTGCGCTATAAATCCAGCTGTCTATCTTAATAGTTGTCTGCAATGATAGGAAATGTGGCCCTGTGATCACTGTGCATCTGTTGCAGTTCCCTTAAATCATTAATCTGTAATCATTGTATTGTTACAGCTACCTTAAATGTGGCTCTTTAAACACTGCATTTGTTGCAGCTACCATCTTAACAATTTTCTTTTCCTCTCTTACATGTAGAAAGAAGTAAAGAAAGAGCGGGCTGTGGTGGACAAAGTGTTTTTATCAAGGCTCTCACAGATCCTAAAAATTATGGTACCTAGAACATTTTGTAAAGAGGTAAGTCTTCAGAAATTATAATACTAAATGTTCAACTTTCCTTATTCATGACTATTTAGAACAATCAGCCATAGCAATCCAGGTAAGATTTTTTTGTGCAGATAAAGAAGACTATTAAAAAGTCTCGAAATTATCACCAGTATCAATGATGTAACATCCCACACTCATCATTTTTTAGCACCATTTTACCCAGTAGAAGTGTATGATAATTATTGATTTATGGACTTGCTGGATCAGCACCTGCATGCTTCATGTGGTTTTAATCTTTTTTCCCCTTACCTTTGTCTTCTCCTGTCTCCCTGGTTTGTTTAATGTGTTCTCAGGACACAGCTATATTTGCTATTCTAGACATTCCCTTTCTCTCTCTTCCACAGAGCTCTGCTTAACTAAATTAGTTCCTTTTCTAGTATAATTTTTGCCTTAAGCTCAAGTTGAAAGCTCTGAGAAAATCTGGACAGTATTAGATAGACACTTTTTATTTAACAAGTGGAATCTCATTTATTCAGTTTGTACAAAATGTTAAGCTCCATTGCTAGTTGTTTAGTTAATGCAGTAATCATTACTAATTATTCTAATCATTCTTTATTAAAGAAGCATATTAAAAATAAGTTACTGGGCTGGAGAGATGGCTCAGTGTTTAAGAGCATTGACTGCTCTTCCAGAGGTCCTGAGTTCAATTTCCAGCAACCACATGGTGGCTCATCAGCCATCTGCAATGGGGTCTGATGCCCTCTTCTGGTGTGTCTGAAGAGAGCAATTGTGTACTCATATACATAAAATAAATCATTAAAAAAAAAATTACCAGGGCTGGCGAGATGGCTCAGCGGGTAAGAGCACTGACTACTCTTCCGAAGGTCCTGAGTTCTGATCCCAGCAACCACATGGTGGCTCACAACCATCCGTAATGAGATTGGACGCCCACCTCTGGTGCGTCTGAAGATAGCTACAGTGAATTATGCTGGAGCGAGCGGGGCTGGAGAGCAGCCACACACATGATGGTTCACTGCCATCTGTACAGCTACAGTGTACTCATACACATAAAATAAATAAATCTTTTTTTTAAAGTTACCTATCTAGTTTTTGCCATTGACTTGCCTTTGACCTGCCTTTGAATTCTAAATGAGATTATTAGTTAAATGCTCTATAAGGTCTTTAACGTATATATTATAATTTTAAGTTCCCTTTAAGCTCTGTTAAAATGTTTCATAGATAAAATACACATAAGATGTAAATAAATATTGTTAGAATAAAACTCTGAAATTTGACCAAAACCGCCACCAAGTTACTGTTTGTTTTAACATTCTACAGTGCATTCAGTTCACTCTACCTGGTTTATTGTAGACAGGCTACTTGGTGCTGATTGCTGTTATGCTGGTGTCTCGAACATACTGTGATGTCTGGATGATTCAAAATGGGACGCTGATTGAAAGGTACTTGTTGATTCACTTTTTTCTTGTGGGAAATAGTAGTTTACCTTGTATTTAAGTATTGTTGCTATAAGCAAAAAAACAGAGGAGGGTGGATAAAATGTACTGACGTCCAGTTATGTGTTTGTTCATCTGTATACATAGTTGCGGGTGGAGGCGTATTTCCTTGTGTCAGGCACTATGGTGTGTGATGGTAGGGAGACATTCTGTATCGGGCTGAGCTGAGCTGACATTGTGTAAAGGGATAAAGACAAGTAACCCAAAAATTAAAGTGTAGTGTGACAGGTGCTATTCTGAAAGCTTAAAAGAATAGGTATCTATTAGTGTCTAAAATTAATATGATAATTTGGAGAAAAATATCATAACACTTGGTAAGTCATATGGAGTGAGCAGTATTAAAAAAATCAGACTTTTCTGATTCTAAAGGTAATTTTTTCATTTTTTTATTATATTTCCAACATTATCTTAATCACTACAATTGAAAAATTTGGATTTAAAAATGGCAAAGTTAACCAAAAAAATGGCTAAGTTGAAAAATGGCAGTTGGGATATTTCAGATTGTTGCAACACTTATTTGTCTGTTAATGAATTTACTATTATAATACAAATGATAAGGTGAATATTTTTATTGGAATTCTATTTCATAGTATGCAGTGTTTTATCACATATGTGTTAAAATAAATAAGGTAACTTTTTGGATAATGTACCCACACTTTTGAAATCTTTTAAAATGATGTTTTTCATGTATATATCCTTAGTCTGTAGGAAGCATGCTTTATGCCCATGATTTCTGACTTGTGTGTGTAGGAAAGTGAAGAAGGATGTTTGCTTAAGATAAAAGCCCTATGTAAACATGTATGGGTAAATTACGTAGGCTTTTAAGTTAACACACATCTCCCAGAGTGGATGTGAATTCTCTTTTGAAGGCTCAGTGGCTTTAGGGTGGGTTTGTTCCGAGCTCTGGAAGGAGACAAGCCGCTCTTGCTTGTCTCCTTGGTGACTCTCCAGAGTGGCTGTCAGGACTCCTTGTTGTGCGATACTGTGTGTTGCTGGAGCAGAGCTACAGGCAGTGCTTTGTACTTGCTCTTGTGCACAGCTCCTTGCTTGTTCTGTTTATTAATTACAGGTTTTTGTTTGCCCACTGTTCTGACTCAGTTCCAGGCTTTTCACAGTACTGTAAGATCTCCACAGCATATATAATTAATATTGCCAAGCACACACTTGTGCAGAACTTTACAATCTTAATTTTGCATTCCTGTTTTCATCCCATCCTGTGCCTCTAGTTTCCTGTGTGCCTGAATCTTTTACTGTTATATTTCCCTGTTTACTTTCTCATTTTGGTAGACATAGTCTTTTTCTGAGAAGGGAAAGTAAAATTTTGAGCCCTTGTGGATCTGAAAATGTCTTTCTCTGCTAACACTTCAGTTATAATCAAGCTGTGCTTATGCATTCCAATTGAAAGTCACTTGTCATTAGACTTTGAAAGTGTCACTCTGCTGCTTGGCTGCAGGATGTAGACTCATCTGTACCATCTTAAGAATTGCTGATGCCTAGGCCTCACTCAGGATTTCTGGTTTAATTAGCTGTTACCATTTGAGATATCAGGTGATAGTAATTTGCAGCAAGATGTAAAAAGCACCTATAATTTCTGACACTTTCATTCTATTACCTAGAAATTTTCTCCACACTTTCCAGAGAATGTTTGATGTAACTTTATTTCCAAGAACATTTTTTAGGGGTGCTTATTTTTATAGTAGTCATATTTACAGTTAGGATTTTTTCTTTTAATTTCTGAAGCCATTCTTTTTTTCTTAGTTATTTTGTTTTGTCACTAGTGCCCAATATTATTTCTGTGTCCTTAACAGTCCTTGTTCATGTTAAAAAGATTTTTCTTGAACAGCTTGAGACTCTTGGCTATAAATTCACAATTAAAAAAGTGAAGACTTTAAAAACCACTTAAGGCTTGTTGATCTCTATTCTAAGGTCTCTGTTGAAGGGTGTCTATAAGAGTCTTAAGTGTATGCATATGTGTACATGTGCAATAATATTTTTTGGTCATGCTTTATTTATGTAAGCTATAAGCCCAAGTAATTTGAGGCCTTAGTATGACAGATAACCAGAAGACATTTCTAACCTTCCATATGATTTGTAAAGCTTCATATTTTTCCCTTGATAATATTATCTATAATTTTAAGTGTTTCTCTAATTATTATAGTTTTCACAAATGATACTGTATTTGTGAGTAGTAAAAATATACAGTTTATGCCCACTACAAAAATTAAATTATTGGGATAGAATCACATAAAGAATGGTGTGATTGAATATTGAATTGAATATTACTTTATCTCTTAAAGAATAGAATGAAAAATTGTATTCTAAAAGATTTTTTTCTTTCAGATACTATAAATTCAGTAATTTTTATGTACTGGGTATTTCTATTTTTTATTGAATTGATTTTTTTTTTTTGTTTTTGTTTTTGTTTTTTTTTTTGAGACAGGGTTTCTCTGTGTAGCCCTGGCTGTCCTGGAACTCACTCTGTAGACCAGGCTGGCCTCAAACTCAGAAATCCGCCTACCTCTGCCTCCCAAGTGCTGGGATTAAAGGCGTGCGCCACCTTGAATTGATTTTCTTACATACTTAGTAACATAGAAAATTAACTGCAAAAACTAGGTAGTTTGTAATTTAATTGATGATGATGATGGACATAAGCCAATTTATAATTCTGTTAGCCTAGTATTCAGTTTTAAATTTTAATTTTGAAACTGAAAAAAAATATTTTCTACAATTTTTCTTGGAGTTTTATTTTATTTAAAACAATTCTTCTGGAGTTGAAGTGGTGTGTGATGGCATATACCTGTAATCTCAGCTTTATGGAGGCTGAGGCAGGAGGATAGCACAGTTGGGACCAGCCTGTACTCTGTTGCAAGACCCTGTCTAAAATAAAATAAAATAAAATAAAAATGTTAATATTTTTTCACTGAGAGTGGCTTTGAGGTTTCAGTAGCCTTTGCCAGTTTCCCTCTCTTCATACCACTAGAAAGTGACTAAAGCACTTCCTATGCAGTACAGGTGTTGAGCTTCAGTCATATGTGGGACTTTGACGCTTGGTTAAATACAAATACTTTCTTTTTTTTAAACTTTTATTGCATTATGATGAGAAAAGTTACATGATTTCAATTTATCTGAATTTGTTAACATTTAAAAACATATTTTAATTAAATAGATTTGAATCACATTCTTGTTTCCCTTTTGTACCACCTCCCAGAGACCCCCCCTTCAATACCTACAATATCTTTTTGTCATATTCCTTAAAATTTATAAAATATTATAACAATAAAAATAAGTATTATAAAAGTTGTTTGATATAAAACAACAATCAATTTAACAGTCTGATGTAGATGCTTGTCTACAGCAATAGTGAAAATACATTTTTCTCAATATAAATTTTAAATAACTCCAAACATATTAACTGTATACTTAAAAATAATACATCACTACTAGTATTTTCTTAAATGAACATGAATATATAAAGTCTTGTTGTTTGTCTTGTATTTAGTAGAGTTAAATACAAATACTTATTAGTTGCTTAGTTAAAAAAATGTTTAAATATTGCAGTGTAATAATGCAGGACACTATTATTTGAAAAATTAATTTTTGTCGTAATATTAAAGTTACACTGTGAATGAGTTCATCTTTTCCTTTTTGGTCCTTCTAAGTGGATTTAGTGTTCTAAAAGATTTGTTAGTGATATTAATGTGCTGCATTGTATTTTTTTGTATTTAAGGCTTATTTGTTAGTAATGACTGAGAAGTGTGTAGAGTGGGCACATTCATCTGTAGGGGCGAGGCTAGTGAAGCCAGTGTGGACGAGGATCCTTCCTCACTGTGCTGCTCTGTCAACCACAAAGATGTGCTTAGTGTTGTCTAGTTTGTCATGAGCATTGCTTTTAGAGTACCAAGCCATCTTTCACAAATGTCCTTGAGTCTTCGGGAGTAATAGTGACTTGATTATTCTTTCATAACTACTTTTCTTTTGCAGTGGAATAATAAGCAGAAGTGTGGCTTTATTCAAGGAGTCATTTTTTAAGTTTATAGCAGCTACTCCATTGGTAAACCGTGCAAGTGATGGGTGGATGGCATGCGCCGCATGTGCTCTGTGCAGTCTCGAGTGGTTCACAGCTCAGGCAATGCTAAAGCTTGCTGCTCTTCTGTAGTTTGATTCAATTTTAACTGAAACTTACAAGCTTTTTTTTTTCAGTGCCCTAATTACTTCTTGTTTAAAATAGAATTGTTGCTATAAACAATATTTTTGTACTGTTCCATTTTTTCCCTTGTAGTTCAGCTTTTTAAAGACCAGTATTTCTTTTTCATCAAGAATCGAAGAAAAATTGTTTATTTTATTTTTCCCATTAGTAATAAGGTAACAATTCCTAAAAGTTTTGTCAAGAAAATAGAGCATGATTTAAAGCCCTTTTTGGTTTTTATATATTAAAATCTTTGAAAAGATATTTGGTAAAGATGTTTGATAGCCTTGTTTAATCCAGATTTCCTCAAATTTGTTAATCTCCTCCCTCATAAAAAATAGTTTCCTTATCACATACCAGTCAGCCATTTGGGAGATCTAGACAAGTTGTTTGCTGAAGTTTCTTAATATAAATATTATGCACATTCTCAATATATAGATATTTACAGTATATTTATATATAGTTATAAAATTATATTTGGGAATATTAATAAAATTTCTTTGAAAAGAAAATTCTGTGACCACACACAAGATGTGTGGTCATATCACACAAGATCTCTAATAAATATATATATATACAATATACTCATATCATAATGGCTTTTGAACTCTTGTTAGAGTTTATTTTTATTTTATGAACATGAGTTCTGCTTGCATGAGTGTGTGTGCACCATATACATGCCGAGTGCCCACAGAGGCTGGAGGACAGTTACACAGTTGTGAGCTGCTGTGTGGGTGCTGGGCTAAACCTGGGTCCTCTGCAAGAACAGCAAGTGCTCTTTATGGCTGAGCCAGCTCTCCAGCCCCAACTTTCAGACCCTTAAATAAAGTAGTGGAACCCTTATTTTAGATTCTTAATATGCATTTTAAAAGCAGGCTAATGGATAAAACAGATAAAAAGCAGATAAAAGAGGAACTGCTTTTGTTAGGGACCTGAAGCTTTTACAGACTGATTTTGATAGTTCTCTCATGTGCCATCCAGTCTCAGGATTGGCCAGCCAGGACCTACTGGTTAGGTCTCATTACTCACCTTAATGTTTTTTTTTTTTTTTCTTTTTCTTTTTAGATAGGGTCTCAGTATGTAGCCTTAGCTGACCTCAATTTCAATATGTAGACCAGCCTGGCCCCAAACTCACAGAATCTGCCAGCCACTGAGGGCTGGGATTAAAGGTGTGCACACGCCATACTTTTTGTTTTGTTTTGTTTTTTTTAAGACAAAGCTTTATTAGAGCTTTATTATTATTTAGTCAGGCTGTCTTGGTTACTTATACTCTATTGGTGAAAGCATTGAGTAATTGCAACAAGAACTTGGACCCACAAGCCTATACTGCTTACTCTCTGCCCTTTCTAGGTAGCTGAGGTAGGCTCTCTACCATCACTAACTAGTCCATTCCAGTGAGAATCAAGGATGCTAAAATATCTAAAGTAAACAAATACTACTTTGGTTTAATTTGTAATATCCCAGAATTCCTGGATGCTGTAACCCAGAATCTTGTAAACATGTTTGTAAGATTTCTTCTCATTTTTTTCTTACTACCTTAATAACTCCATGGAAATCCCCAAGAATGGTTTAGAGCTCAGGTTTTCTAGTGTCACGTTGGCTTCTTTTGCACTAAAGCATTGCATGTGGTGGTTTGCAGTGGCATCATTGGTCGTAGCAACAAGGATTTCAAGAGATACTTGTTCAACTTCATCGCTGCCATGCCTCTTGTAAGTGCACTTCTTTTCCTTTGGGAGAACTTTACACCTCACTAAACCTTGAATTTGTACTAGATTTGTCATACTAAATTCTAAGTTTGTATTAAATTTTGTACTTTAGCTTCTAATTTTTTCAATGTAAACCTTTATACTTAATAGAACACTTTAAAATTTGGCTTGGTTTTATGTTAGTATGTGTGTAACACACACACACCTACATACATGTGTGGTTTTTTTCTTTGTTTTTTGTCTCCCCCACCCCCGCTTTCCTTCCATCCCCACCTTCCCTTCTTTTCTCTCTCCTCCTTTTCCTTCCCACTCTCTCCTGACCAGGATTCTCCAGTGTTTAACCACATTCTGTTAAAGGCAATAGCACTTCTCCCACCTGGGACAACTGAAAACATTTCCAGATTGTGAAATTGGGAGTAAGACGGGGAGATCATCCAGGAACTATTGATTGAAAACATAAACAGTTGTAACTTGAATCACTGTTAAACTAAATTCTATTCTCTGAATTAACTTAGAAATTAGAATAGCCTAAAAGCAATTGGTGTTCTTACCTTGGTCTTTGTTTTTATTTTCTCAGCCCAATAAGACTTTCAATGTCCAGATTTGGGAGGAGAAAAGAGAACTTCTCCTTGAGAAATCTAATTAATTCTAGTTTAAAAAAAGCTCAAGGATGGAGCATGTACAATCTTTAGACCTTTCAGATGAAAGGGTGATATAAGTGACAGGAGTCAAAGGTTAAAACACCATATAAGAACATTTTTAATAAAGTAGTTTAAACAAAACTGGAAGGATTCATTTAACTGAGATAGACTAGTAAAGTGGCTCTAGAATAATCTGGAAAGTAGCATTTAAACTCACACTTTAAAACAGACTGGAAGCCCCCGTCTAGGCTGTAGTGGTGACAGAGCAGAGGTAGAAATGCTAGTGTGGGAACTTGTATAGCCTCTCAGGTAGAAAGCAGATTTGTATTTCTGATTACCCAGAAAGGGTCTCAGAATAATACTTTAAAATTAAGCTCCAAGTAAGAGGCCAAATAGGGGTAATTAAGTACATATGGCTTAGATTGTTGTTTTTATAGTTATAAAATCTAAATAAAACAGAACTTATTTGCAATATGACCTGAGTTATAAAAATCAGAACTTGTAGATACAGAAACTGATAGAGAAATAAATTACAATTTAGTAAGTAGAAGTTGAAGCGAAACCAATAATACTTGCTTGTTTGTTTTAGATCTCTCTGGTTAACAACTTCTTGAAGTATGGGTTAAATGAGCTCAAACTGTGCTTCCGAGTAAGGCTCACTAGGTACCTCTATGAGGAGTATCTCCAGTAAGTAAAACTCTATTCTTAAATTAGAAATATTTAAATTGGGCAGCAATGTTTATGATATTAGACCTTTTCTTGTTTATTGGATTGCTTTTCAAGAATGGCTCTTACATCAGGAGTATATTGGGACTGACCTGTCAGTGGTGGGCCCTAGTCCTCGAGTTCTCACTAGCCACCAAGTCTCCCTTCTCTGGGCGTGCTTCCCCATAGCTGACATAAGTTAGGACAGTCCTTAGAATGTCTGTGCTGGTCTGCTTGTGCTTTTGCTGTGGGCAGGATATAAATGTGCATGGTCTCTGTAATCACTTGTTTTGAAATCACCGTCTAATTGCTGTTTCAGAGCTTTCACCTATTATAAAATGGGCAACCTGGATAACAGAATAGCAAATCCAGACCAGCTGCTTACACAGGATGTAGAAAAATTTTGTAACAGTGTAGTTGATCTGTATTCAAATCTTAGTAAGGTAAGTTTACCTACTTAAAAAAATTGTTAGCTTGTTGAATTTTGAATCTGAACAAATTTATATAGAATTGATTGGGTGGAAGGGAGTAGCATGTAAAGAATGTTTTTAAAAGAAAATTAGGATAGGTATACTTATTTTAATTATATAATTATTTTAAAATCTTATTTTTGTAAGGTGTTTGGTTTAGAATTGAAATTAGTATCTTAAAAAAGTTTTATAAGAGTTGTGTGGATTGATTTCAGACAAGTGTTCTTGTCTGTTTACTTGTAGCACTTCTTACAGGTTGACTTTTTCATTTATATTTCAAGTTACACATCCATAAAATGAGACAAGGGATTTCCTGTTTCTCTTCTTCAATATCATCCTATGTGAAGAAAGTGATTGTGTGTGTACACATGTGTGTACATATGTGAGTGTGTGTGCACTGGTGCATGCATTTTGAATGTGTTTACATGTGCAGGTGCCACAGCAGCTTTAGATGTCAGTTCTTACACTCTCCCTGGATTGGAGGCAGTGTCTTGCTGTTCATGCTGTGTCTGAGCTAGTGGCTCCCGAGCTTCTGGTGATTTTATGGTCTCAGTTTCTCATCTCCTGAGAGGAACATGCTGTGATTACAGATGCTTGTTCTCAGTGCTCAGCTCTTATGTGAGTTTGAATCAGGACTTAGGTGGTCATGTGTTCGTGGCAAACACTTTACCCACTGAGTCATTTCTCTAGTGTCTCATTCTTCAGGATTATTAATAGATCTATGAAGCTAATTTTGAGAGAAACTGTTACATAGCCTTTCTTTCCTCTTGGAACTTGAGCAAATGTGTAGCTCATGAAGTGTCACACCTGCAGTAGAGAAACATTCTGAAATTATTTCTATGAGTACACTGTCACTATCTTCAGACACACCAGAAAAGGGCTTTGGATCCCATTGCAGATGGTTGTTAGCCACCATGCAGTTGCTGGGAATTGAACTCAGGACCACTGGAACAGCAGCAGTCAGTGCTCCTAACCTCTTGAGCCATCTTTCCAGCCCCCTGAAATTATTTATAATCTTTCTATGCACTATAGTGCATTCTCTGTTTTAAACATCAATTTAATTCCTGACTTAAATTATTAATATTATTTTTGGCCAGTAACCTTTATATATATTTAAATTAATTTTTATTTATTTGTTTGTCTGGTTGGTTGGTTTTTGTTTGTTTTTGTTTTTGTTTTTGTTTTTTTTTAAGACAGGGTCTCTTTTAGCCTTGGCTGTCTGTGAACTGACTATATAGACCAGGCTGGCCTCAAACTCAAGAGATCAGCTTGCCTCTGCCTCCTGAATGTTGGGATTAAAGGTGTGTGCCACCATCACCTGGAAAAATTTTAAAGTATTTTGTTTTTTAATAATTTGGAAGAGTAAGGGAGATGTACATCTTGGAATGAGCCAGTTCATAAAGTCAGATATTTGTATTAGTACTGAGGTGTTTGACTTCAAATTAAACACAATTCGGGTTCCTTGAAAAAGGTTAAAGTACATGCTGCTTTTGAAACACTGGTTGAATTGGTTCTCAGTGAGTGACAGTACTTAAATGTATAAAAACAAGTATTTTATCATCAGATAAGCTTCATAGACTCACTTGATTATTTCACTTGATTATTTCACTTATGTAATTGTTGGGCAGTCCCTTTCATTTTATAGATATTATATCAAAACCAGAAAAATGTGAAGCAGATTTGGAATTATAACTCAAGTAATTTTCTTTAACATACTTATATTACTGTGTTAGTGAGTACATTCTGATAGAGCTGTCTTAGTGGTGAATAGAATTACTTCCCGCACTTGATGGTCAATGGTCATTATTTGGGATATCTCTACATCAAGTTTCTTAAGAATTTTATTTATTTTTGTATATTCATTTATCTAAGCACTGTTACAGCTAATTATACATGGTGAGAGTTCCACATGTGTATTAAATATTGAATTATATTTTATATTTAACATCTTGTATTATTTGTCAGTCTAGGCAAGCTAGTTCTTTGATCTAATTCTATATATTCTAATGTTTATTTTACAGCCATTTTTAGACATAGTTTTATATATTTTCAAGTTAACAAGTGCAATTGGAGCTCAGGTGAGTCTATTTTTATTCTTCTGTATATATTTGCATGTATGTATGTGCGCGCGCACACACACACACACACACACACACACACACACACACACACTTGTGCGTGTGTGGATGTTATAGGACAACTTGTCGGAGTGTTATATTCTTTCACCGTGTAGGGTCCTAGGGATTAAACTCAAGCTTGGCAAGAAGTGTCTTTACCCACTGAGCCATCTTGCTACCCCTGTTCCACATTTTAAAATCTACAATACTGTGTTTTGATAAATGTGAAGGTCTAAAAATTTTTTTAACCTTGGAAACATCTTCATATTATACCTAATATGATCTGATTATAAAATAATACTATACTGGAGGCGTGTGTGTGTGCGCATGTGTCTTTTTATTCATTTTGTGATTGATTAATAATTTGCCTAGTTTTTTCCTTTTGTTTGAATTTTCTGTTTTTCTCTTTACTACCCTGTGATCAGGTGCAATTATTCTGTAACTGACTGCACCATAAGAGAGGGAACAGATCAATATTTCTAGATTTTATACTATAATTTATATTTCTGGTATTTTTCATATTTATATGTGTAATTCTGCATTGACATTTTAAAAATACAGTTAGCACCTCCAGCCTATTTGCTATAGTTACTGAAATGTGTTGAATCAGTCTAATACAATTTTTTAAAAATATTGGCACATATATTCATATATATTGTACTAGCCATAAAAGGTGAGTCTGAAGGGAGATTTCAGTATGTTTAAAGAAGCAATTATTCTGGCAGTTATAATGCGCATGAAATGTCCACAGTGGACGTTTCAACGACGTATTTAGTGCTTGGAAGAATTGAAGCTGATTGAACTGTTTTGAGGAGATTCTTAGATGTCCCTTAGATGTTAAACTTGTCAGATGTAAGAACAGCCGCATTGAATGGCATGTTTAGTAAAACAGTCTTGATTGGAGCAGAATATGAGAGGTATGTAGAAATTAAGGGTGTTTTGGGGACTCATTGAAACGTCTTAAGGCCAGTGGCTGTGGGTCCTTTACGGAGTTATAACGCATAGAAGACAAAAGCCTAGTTTACAGCAGGGAAGGACTGATAGCTTGTTAAAGGATTGCCCTTGAGCTAGGCACCTGTGGATGTTGGGGTGAGGATGCACGGCACATACTTGGCAGTGATATCTTGTACCCCAAAATGATGGGGCCAGAAGTGTAAGTTTAGGGCAAGATGAGCTAAGGAAGGAACCTAGAGTACTGCTAACATTCACAGTTGTGTACTGGAGAGAGAACATTAAGTTGGGTTCCAGTGGAAGAGGTAGGTAACGGAAGAGGTTAGGTAACAGAAGGTAAGCCCATGAGAGGTTTTAGGTGGTCAGTTGTTGGGGATGGAGTTGGGGGATGACAGTAGAAGTGTAGAGACTAGCGTCATTTTTAGGAAAAGAGAGAGGAATAAGCAACGCTCAGCTTCTCTGAGTTCAGTTACTTACAGACCTACATGTAGATTTTATTACCATACCCTTGAGTACTGTGCATCATTCTTCATTAACCACAGGGCCCCGCAAGCATGATGGCCTACTTGCTTGTTTCTGGGCTATTCCTAACTCGGCTCAGAAGACCCATTGGTAAGATGACAATTATGGAGCAGAAGTACGAAGGAGAATACAGATATGTTAATTCACGGCTTATCACTAATAGGTAAGGAGAAACATTTTAGAACAATAATGAAATTTTATTTTTGTGGATATTGATGTTGTTTATATTGACTTGAGATTCTAACAATATAGGTGCTAAATAGTATGGGTTTTTACTTGTTTTGAAAATAAGCATTATGAAGAATATTAGTTTTATAAAGTAGAAATCTTGCATATTTCAAGTACTCTTTATTAGCTGTGTAGTTCCCTTGATTTACCTCTTCATGTTTTTTATTGACTGATTTTCTGTGAATTTTTATTTTAAAATTTAGTCTTGATAGTATTCAATTTTTGTACGTACTTAGTGAAGCTTCTGCCTTAAATTATTCACAGATATTTTATTTATTTATTTAAGTTTTATTGTATTATAATGAGAAAAGTTACATGATTTCAATTTATTTGGATTTGTTAACATTTAAAAACATTTTAAATAAATAGAATTAAATCACATTCTTGTTTTCCTTTTGTACCCCAACTCCTCCCAGAGACCCCCCTTCAATACCTACAATATCTTTTTTGTCATATTCTTTAAAATTTATAAACTATTATAATAATAAAAATAAGTATTATAGCAGGGCAGTGGTGGCGCACGCCTTTAATCCCAGCACTTGGGAGGCAGAGGCAGGCGGATTTCTGAGTTCAAGGCCAGCCTGGTCTACAGAGTGAGTTCCAGGACAGCCAGGGCTATACAGAGAAACCCTGTCTCAAAAAAACAAAAAAAAAAATGAGTATTATAAAAGTTGTTTGATATAAAATAACAATCCAGCCCTACAAAGGATAATAGATGGAAAACACCAACATAAGGAGCAAAACTACACCCTAGAAGAAGCAAGAAGGTAATCTTTCAGCAAATCACAAGCCTAATTCTACCTCCAACAACAAAAACAACAGGAAGTAACAATTACCTTTTCTTAATATCTTAATATGAAAATTAATATTACCAACATATCCTAATCAACTGAAATCCAAAAATATGAAGAATTAGAAATTTATTGACTGTCATCCAATGGTCTCTCTAATTTGGTAATTGGAGAAATAGGTCCAATATTATACAATCCGTATACACTTTCAGCTTGTTTGTTCATGACAATGTCATGCTGTGTACAACATAATGGTCTTGAGATCTTGCTTCTCCTATCTCAGCCTCTCTATTAGTAGTATTGCTTATTTCATGTTTTTACACTATACTATGGTTTTCAGAACAGCTTACATATTTTAAAAGTATTTATATACACAAAAGATATATAGGCAATTAAATTGGGAGGGGGGTTGTAAGAGAACAACAAAGAGTAAGACTGAATGCTTTGCTTGATGTTTGTAACTCTTGTATCAAGTTATCACAGTAAGAGCCAAGATTTTAAGCTCTACTAAATATAAAACAAACAAATAAACAAAAACACTTTATATATTTATGTTCATTTAAGAAAATATTAGTAGTGATATATTATTTTGAAATATACAGTTAATACATTGCTGGTCCCAGTTACTCCTGGTGTTGGGACAGATGTTGTGTCCCATTCATAGACATCTTAAAGTTGTGACTGTTTTTCAGTAATTCTGTTTTTCCAGATAGGTTTTTTTGTGTGTGTGTATGTGTGTCGGGGGAGGGAGGGTAGAAGGAATGCTGGGCATTAAGCCTCAGCTTGAATACAGGCCAGAACTTAATTCTGGACAGTTTCGATATCTAAAATAGGAAGAAAAAAATGCAGCCATTGAAGCCATCCATTTTAGTTTCTGCTTCTGCCTATTAATTATAAACTATGTGATTTTAACAAGTTATTCATAGCTTCCTTTCTTGTAGATGGTTAATGAGTTGTTAGGATGATTAACTCTATACATGCTTCCTTAATGTACTGAGTACTGAGGTTTTATGTGTGCACTTTGATTATATATCATGTGCACACACGGTACCCATGTGGAGGTCTCAGCTCTCTCCTGCCACCTTGTGGAGTCCTGGGATGGAACTGGGTGTGTCAGCTCTGCATTCCAGTGCTGCCTAGCCCTCTCGCACTTGCCCACATACATCCTTAATGTGTCTAAGCTGTGGTATATAGGCTTCTCTGTAGATACTTACTTTCTGGTGTTTTAAGAAGTACATTGGAGAGGCTAGACAGATGACCTTGCAGTTTAGAGCATTTATGACTTTTGCAGAGGATCTGGATCCAATTCCTCAGTAACCACGTGATGGCTCACGGCCATCTGTAACTCTAAGTACTTTGCTTGGGCAATTTTCATCTTACTTACAGAAAAAGAGACTATAAACTTTAGGTTAGACAGGAGTGATAATTTTAGGTTCTGAACTTTGCTTGTTATGTGAATTTAAAGAATTTATCTAAATTACATTTGAGCTTTCTTTGTCTATATGGTACTGTTTTCCCACTGATGATCTTTGTGGCCCTGTGGGCCCATTCTTGCTCTCAGGGATA
This sequence comes from Mastomys coucha, assembly GCF_008632895.1. Taxonomy (NCBI): domain Eukaryota; kingdom Metazoa; phylum Chordata; class Mammalia; order Rodentia; family Muridae; genus Mastomys; species Mastomys coucha. Next base: position 69,428,092 of record NW_022196898.1, on the reverse strand, counting down.
TCGTTATGAGGACTATTGTGGTGCTGGGATAAGAACAGCTATGGTGCATTTAGACCTCCTGGTGACACGGCGGCACTGTCAGAGGCTGTGGGGCAAAGCGTCACTTCTTCTATTTTTCTGTAATTTTCCCCTCTTTATCTGGTTTAGGTCTATAATTTAACTCATGGTCTATAATGTCTGTCTCAGCCTAATCTTTCTCTTTCTATAATGTACCTGTTTACAGTTTGTGAGCATTTGCTTGCTGCGTCTTTAACAGCCAGGTTATATACAGGTAGGTTGTAGTCCAATTTGTGATCCACTCAGTTGTGTGCTGTTGTGCTCCTATAAACTTAGCTAGGAACTGGATCTCAATACACGCCCTGGCTTAGCCTGTGTCAGATAGTCTCTTAGTGACAAGTTGTCCATTTATTCTTATCTTTGTTTTCTTATTATTGAGGAGGGGGCATGCTCCTGAGTGCTTTTGGTGGTCAGAGGACAGATTTGTGGAGTTAGTTCTTTCCTTCCACTGTAGTGTAGGCCTAGGCAAGTGAACTCAGGTTGGCAGGCTTGCATTTTACCCCTGAGCCATTGCACTGGCCCAGGATGCCCACTCACATACAGAAGGTCACTCATTGAACATTGCATTTCAGTTACATGTCTGGGTGAGACAACATTGGTATTAATTGCTAAATTATTTTCTTTAATAGTGAAGAAATTGCCTTTTACAATGGGAATAAACGAGAAAAGCAGACAATCCACTCAGTCTTCCGAAAATTGGTAAGATACACATTTGATGGTCACGTGGGGTTTTCTCTGCCTTTACATATGTATGGATAAATGTTAAAGATATTTTAAATAGCATTTCTTTATACTGTGTTTTAAACTAAGAATGAGTTTAAAAACTATTGTATCAACATTAAATTCTCCACTTATAAAATAGACTAATTTACTAAAATAATCTTGTTCCTTTTTGCAGTGTTTGCTATAGAACTATCATCGCAGGATTCATTTAATGGTTCATACAGATCAGTGGAGGCTTTTGTAGAGTAAGGTTAGCAAGTTTTTCCTGTGAAGGATGGGATAGTGTGTACATATTTACATTTTATGTTTCCTGACCATGTAGTCTCTGTTGGACATACAATATATACGTGAGTGATGTGGCTGGGCTAAATTGACTTGCAACATAAGTGGCATGCTAGGATTTGTTGGTCATGGTTTGTTGACCCTTGCTTTGGAATATAAATGTTTTCTAAAGCTGTTTTCTTTATTTGCTGCTATTTTGAGTTCAGATAGTTACAGTGATTCAGAAGGTATGCAGTTGCAGGTAGGCGGCTTAAGTGCTAACAAGAATTAGGTGGCGAGCGTGCTGGGTGAGATCTTACCTCCAAGGAGCTAGTATTTTAGTGGAAATTTGTGATGTTGAATATATATTAATACTAAAAACTTGCCTTAGGTTATTTCAGAAATAATATTTTTGCCATCTAACATGCCTAGAGTTTTTAGAGTTTCAAGGCACTTTTTTCAGCCTGTGGATCTTCAGCCATATACTCATAACTTAGTACAACTTTACCTCCTGACAAGTGTATTTGAAATGGCTTCTCATCCTTCCTTCTTGCTTTGGTGATTGATGAGTTTGTGTATATAGGTGTCTGGCAGAGTTAGAAACAGCATTATACTATTATGTGTAATGGAAACAATGTTGTTAAGTAAACAGGTTTGATGCAGTGTGTTTGGCCTCTGAGCACTGTTCAGCATGGTGCTCATTGTGTGGTTTGGTGTGTAATAGAGTCAGGAATCATAGCTACTCAGTATATGTTTGTAAATTAATTATGCTTTATCCATCCTTATGGAAAATTAGTTTTTTATTTGTAAAGAAAAACCATGCTTTGTTTTGTTTTCTGTCAGGTGGAACACCTGCATAATTTCATCTTCTTCCGGTTTTCTATGGGTTTCATTGATAGCATCATTGCCAAATGTAAGTATGTTTTAAAAGAGATGGTGCAACGAGATTTGTGGGAAAAGTAAAGTAACAGTACTTAAAATCTTAACTGTTTTGTTCCAGATGTTGCCACTGTAGTCGGGTACCTGGTTGTCAGTCGCCCGTTCCTAGATCTGGCACATCCTCGCCATCTTCACAGTACACATTCGGAGCTGCTAGAGGTAAAGTTCTTACACTAATGAAGTGAAAATTCAAAAGAAGGCTTTGTTCTATTTTAGGAATGTGAGCAAAATCTAATATTCATTTGTCTTTAAGGATTACTACCAAAGTGGAAGAATGCTTTTGAGAATGTCTCAAGCTTTGGGTCGTATAGTTTTGGCTGGCCGTGAAATGACTAGATTGGCTGGGTAAGATTTGTACTAATATGCAATTGCATAGAATAATTTTTAAACATATATTGTTCTTATAAGCTGGTACCCAGGTGAGATTTAAATTATGGGAGTACTGACTTTTCTTACTCTAGGAAGCTGGTTTTGATAGAAAATTCAGGAAGACTTCTCTCAGTGAACTTCTCATGCTTTCTGAGGCAGCTGTGTTAAGTCTTTAACTAGAGGAGTGTCACGTTCTTTTGCTATCTTTCATGGATACATTGGGAAAATGATGATTCTTGGTAGCTTTTTTTTATTATTAAACAGAAATTTAAGTTAGTAAGTTTTACATTTGAATATTTTTGTTTTCAGCAATAGATTTTTACCCACTAAGGATTTATACTGGCAACTAGGTTCTTCGTTTTCTCTTTCTCTTACACCACAAAAACCAATTTAAGGAGTGATTGGTATGTTAAAACATCATACTTAATGCATACAAAATTCATGCCTATTGGGACAGTGCCTTCTGTGACACTGTCAACACCAGTATAAATGCACTGTCACGTATAATCATCTCCCAGGTTTCCTCTGGGAGATGTCTGCTTGTTATTTACACCAAACAAGCAAACAAATAAATACCCCCTTTGCTTCTCTGATAAGAAACTTCCTCTTTGACCTTCATGTCCTTCTTATACTCCCTAACTTCTTATCACTGGGCTGTTTCTATTGTCTGGTGATTTTCATCAAATATTATGAGTTATTTATCATTTCCCTCTTTAGAATATGAGAGTAGAGATGTGCTCAGTTTCCCTTTTTGTAGAGAAGTGGTATGCATCAGTGCATCCTACTGTCTTGATAGAAAGGCCAGTCTTATATGTAACAGTAGGTCCCTCCAGCAGCTCAGAGCCCAGCCTTCCTTTGTCTGCAGGGTATACTAACGAGAATGTGTGTGTGTTAGTGACCAAGGGAAACACTTGTCTCTCCTCTGAATGGGGTGTTGTTGAAATGAGGATCCTGTGAAACCTTTTGTCATTTTCCTGTCCCTTCTCTTTTACTGAAGCAAAGTAGGATGTGTGTGTTAGAAATATTTTATGCTGATGAGACTTCCTTTAGGTTAAACCTCTTAATTTAAGCTATAATGTTAGACATTTCAGTTTATATACAAGATGTAGTAGACTTTTGATTATGATTTCTATTAAATTTTAGTTTTACGGCTCGGATTACAGAATTAATGCAAGTACTAAAGGATTTAAATCATGGCAAATATGAACGTACAATGGTGTCACAACAGGAGAAGGGTAAATATAAACATCATAGTTTGCAGTCATGACTTTAAGTTTTTCCTAGTATATAATATCTTAATAATTATTTTCTGTTAAGGTATTGAAGGAGCACAAGCTGGTCCCTTGATACCTGGTGCTGGAGAAATCATCAATACAGACAACATTATAAAGTATGTATTAGAAAAAGGCTGAGCTATACTCTACACATTTGTTATGCTTCATGGCAGCCTTTCTTCAGCTTGTAGTTACATATGTGATTTAAAGTTGACCTTTAAAAAAACTTTAAATAGCTTTGATATATTGTTGACTTAAAAGTTAAGCTTATGATTAAGGTACATATACACTTATATATATAATTTGATGTTTTGATATTACCTACATATTGCAAACTAATGTTCTGTTTCAGCTAATTATTCTATCTTTTATTTCTACACCTATATGTGTGTAGTGTATGTCTATGTTATTTTATGTGTTTAGAGCGTATTTCTAACTGTTGTTCCAGTGCTGCTGTTAGACCGTTCACTCACTCATCTTCCTTCACTTCCCTTCCCCTCAGGCCCCAGCAACTACGACCGCATTCTACATATAAGTTATATTTGAACTATGTTTCTTTTTCTCTCTCATTTTTTTAAACCATAGTCATCAAGAAGATAATCAATTCAGTTCTTTTAGAAACATGATTGTGGTTTGAGGAGTTTAAAACGAATATTTCCTTGTGTGTGTTCCTGCTTGTATGTATGTGCACCATGTGTGTGCAGGTGCATGTGGAGGCAGAAAAGGGCTTTGAGTCCCCTGTAGCTGGAGTTACAAATGGTTCTTAGCCACCTGATGCTGTTGCTGGGAGCCAAATTTGGGCTGTCTGCAAGAGCAGCAAGTGCTCCTACCACAGAACCATCTCTTTGGCACTCCAGATTCAGGGTTTTCTTATTTCCTTTTTAAGGCTGAATAGTACTCCTTTGTATGAGTGTGTACTTACACATATGATATATTCTTTATCTGTGTATCAGTTGAAAGACATTAAGGGAGTTTCCCTAGGTGGCTTGGCAGTGAGGGAGGGAGCGCAGGCACCACTCTGCGGCAATTACTTTATTTCCTTCGGATAGCCACCTGGAATTAGGAGTGCCTGTCTGAGCAGGAAACTTAGAGCAGTTAAGTGAGGGACCTCCATATTGCTTTCCTGTCATTGCTGTTTAGCTCCATCCTTACCAACAGTGGGTAAGGATTTGTCTTCTTCTGCATCTTGCCAGCTCTTCTTACCTTTGTCTTTACAACTGCCATCTTTAATAGGGGGGATGCTCCTGGCTGTTTTCATTTACATTCCTGTGGTGCTTACAGATCTTGAGAACCTTTTAAATTGCATTTTGTCCCCTGAATATATTCATTTATGAAGTGTCTGAATGGTCTTTTTGCTGTGTTGGGTTATTTCTATTTGGAGTATTGAATTATTTAAGTTCCTTACATGTTTTAATTTCCCTCTTTTTATTAATGTCCTTTTTAGGTTTGATCATGTTCCTTTAGCAACACCAAATGGCGATATCTTGATCCAAGACCTTAGTTTTGAAGTAAGTTTTAAAATGTTTATATGAGTTTAAATCATCTTTAAAATATGAATTGAAAATTGAATATTCAAATTAACTTTAAAGTTTGAGTTGTCTCTATATAAATTCATACAATCACACTTAGAGACTATCTCTTTGAACCATCTAGAAATCTCATTTTTCTTAATGGACTGGCTTTAAAATCTCAGTGATTACTACTACATCAAGTTTTCTTTGCTGGCAATATGGCTCAGGAGTTAGGAGGAGTCACAAAGGAACCAGCTTTTGTTCCCAGCACCCATCTGGTGGCTAACTGTCTGTAACTCCAGTTCTCAGGGATCTGACATCCTCTTCTAGTCTTTACAGGCTCATATACACACGATGCACATAAGCTTATACAAACATGCATACACAAATGAAAAAAAAATCTTATTTTTTTTGCAAATAAAGTCCATAAGATGCATCTAATTAGAATATCTATGAATGTTGAACATTTAAATATGCAAATAGAACTTTAATCTTCTTAAATAAAAAATCTAAATCAAAGTCTGTTTTGGTGGTACAGCATGATTTACATCCATATAAACAATTCAAAGTCATTCTCTCTCACCCTCTTTCTCTTTACATTTTATTTATATATTTTGCGTGTTGTGTTATGGGGGTGAGGCATGTGCCACATTGAGTATGTCAGAGTCAGAACACAATTTGAGTAAATTGGTCCTCTTCGTCTACTGTGTGGGTTCCAGGGCTTAAACTCTGGTCATCAGGCTTGACGGAGGGCGTCGTTACCTACTGACCCATATCATCAGCTCCTGGAAACTTAACAGCACAGCTGCACCTAATGTGGCCATTCCAAGTAGGGCAGCAGCCAAGTAAACAGTGGCACTGATCCAGTAGGTTTTCCTACTTAAAATGGTGATAAGCTAGGCCATGGTAAAATGACAAGGCAGCATGACAGTTCTGTGTGATCAGTAGCTTGAAGCTTGAGGATTGCTGTTTAGGTTATTTGTGCCCACTGGCACCCTTCTGAAAATCAGGATTTCTTTCTTTTGGAAAGTCATCGGAAGACAGACTTGGCCATCAGAAAGCAAGTTTCCTACTTGCTTGTCTGTTATGTTATAATATAGCTAAACAAATGGGCTTTCTGCAGGCTAAGATTTCTACCTTCATCCTTCATAAGCTCTTAGTGCAGGCATAGTTTATTCCTCTGTCAGCAGAGTGGTATTTATTATGTGCACTCGCTGCATTCTCTTCATCTGCTTGGGCTGTGGCTGCCTTTGGCTACTTTGAAAATTGCGGAGACTGTGTTAGCACAGTGGGCTGGCTTGAAGTGCTCTGGCTTGTGCTGCTTTTTAGGATTTGCTGACACTCCCACCTCTCCTTACCTCACACATCTGTGAGCCCAATGACTGCTGCTGCCCCCTTGCTGTCTTCTCCAGCAGAGCAGTCTGTCTGTCTATGAGACAAGGCCATTCCTGTCTCTGTGTCCTCGTGCCTGCTTGCTGCAGGTGGACAGGAATGGTTTCCTCATGATAAGCTCCTTACATGTCTTCGGAGGTTTTCCCAGTTGTCACTTTCAGTGAAGTGTACTTTGACCTTTGAGGCATCTGTGTCCATTCCTGTTTCCTTGTCCTACTTGAGTTTTCTCCATGGTGCTTAGTAGTATACAATTTAATTTACTTAATTATTGTGAGTATTTTGCTGACACAGAAGTTATACACAGTGTCAAATGATGATGTGCATCTCTACTCATTGGGGAATGTTTAGATAAATTATGGTATATTTGTACTGTTCATTTAGTATAATGTTCGGTATAGGTGAAGTACATACGAAGTAAGTACTACAGGCATTAAAAGACTGGGCAAGGGGGACCCAAATACAGTGACCTAGAAGAATATTTGTGACATATTAAGTAAATATAGACCTCTAAGTAAAAGAATCTGCTCTACAGCTCAGATGTTAATAAATGTGAATATACACAATTATTATTTTAAAGAATCCTCAGATTGTTTTAAGCTTTCAAATTTTGCATTCTGATTAAGACTATATCAAACAGTCTAAGTAATTGTCTTTAAGTGGAAAAAGGAAACTTAGTAAAAATTGAAAGTTACAGAAGTAAAAGGTCTCTCAATCATTCACTTCATAGTTGTGCCCATCATCACATTTACAAGTAAAATTAGCAAAGACCTCTCTGACTCTAAGGAAATATCACATGTACATATTCATTTAATGTAGTTAATCCAAAGAATAATTGTCTTTCAGGTTCGATCTGGGGCCAATGTTCTCATTTGTGGTCCAAATGGCTGTGGAAAGAGTTCCCTCTTCCGTGTTCTTGGTGAAGTATGTACAAGCCTGTTTCCAAAGATTGCTGTCTTATTTGTAATACTGTTAGGTTATGAATTTCATAGTCTTTTATGTTCTTCCTTTGCTTTTATAGTTATGGCCTCTTTTTGGAGGACGTCTTACTAAACCTGAGAGAGGAAAGTTATTTTATGTTCCTCAGGTAAGACTTTGTTTGAACTGTTTTGTAACCTTTAAGATCTTTTTAATATTTTAAAACATACATTTAATGACTCTTGCTGTGTCCCTGCTAGCGACCCTATATGACCCTGGGAACACTGAGAGACCAAGTAATCTATCCAGATGGGAAGGAGGATCAGAAGAAGAGAGGGATCTCTGATCAGGTAAGAGCTGTTTACATCCTTCCTGAACCCAGCATGTCCTGCTTCAGATGCCTTGTCATTTGAAACATCACATAGTGTGGCCTAATCTGTAATGTCTTCCAAACCATTGTACGAACTCTCCAAGAGGTGGTAAAAGATAGTTGCTTTGTTTATTACTCATGGTACGTTTCAACCATTGTGATAGTGCTATATTCTCATTGCCCCTGTCCTTGGGTTATATGATATTGTACTGTCATTAAGCTTCTAGACATTTTGTCAAGGGTACTATGGGTAGGGCCTGACAGTTCAGGTCAGCTTTGTCCCATTTCTCTCCTGAAGAGCACCTAGCTATCCAGTGGTTGTATAGAGTTACTGAGCTGGTCTAAAAAAATAAGGTGAACCAGGACAGAACATTAGCTTCTAATACACTTTTTGGTCTTTCATTTTTGCATAAAGGTGCTGAAGGAGTACTTGGACAACGTGCAGTTGGGTCACATCCTTGAGCGAGAAGGCGGCTGGGACAGTGTTCAGGACTGGATGGATGTGCTCAGCGGAGGAGAAAAACAAAGAATGGCGGTCAGTGTCCTCTGAAACTGGGACCAAATGCTTGAAGTCATGGTCAGAGTCCAGAATTTGACTAATTCTGACACAGGGTTTTGTCTTATACTCAGTCAATATTATAGTGTCAGTTTAAATTATAATAAAAGTGCTAGAAAATGTTTAACTTCATATAAATCTGAAATTTTGAAAATATGTTAGTAATGTTCTGTGAAAGGGAAAGCTGTAGATGTGTTATATGAAAGTTAGGGTGGCTACTTTCTAGACAGTGGTCCTGTGAGGAGCGTGGATTATAGCATCTTTCAGAACTTTCCCTAAAGGTTGCTCTTCCCGCTCATTCAGGCTTCTTTCCCTGAGCAACTGAAAGCATTAGAAACACCAGTTCTTCACCCTGTCCTTTGTCCTTGTTCCTCCTGCACTGTCACATGTAACATTGTTTCTTCTGTCACTGACCTACTCCCAAAGTTATTTAGAATTTTAAGACTTTCCAAGTATAAAGAATTGGAAATACTTTAAATTTTTATAATCACAAAGTTATTTTGAAAAAAGACAGCATTTACTCTCCTGTATGATGTCCTCACCTTGTTATTTTTTAAGTTCCCACAGAACAGCCCAGCTCCAAGTTCTAAATGCTTCCACTGTCCTTCCAAACAACAATATGGTCAGGTCCATTGTAGCAGGACCCTACTACTGTCTGGTGCCAGTTTCAGTTGTAAATACCATGACCAATACCAGTTTGAAGGAGAAAGTCTATTTTAGCTTTTGTGTCACAGTTCATCATCAGTGAGATCAGGGCAGGAACGCAAGCTAAGAGCTTGAAGTGGAAACCGTAAAGACTGCTGCAGACTGCCTTGCTTCCAGGGCCACATTCAGCTACCCTTTTTATTCAACACAGGCCAGCTTGCTCAGAGATGGTAGTGCCCAGGAGAACTGGGCCTTCCTACATCAAGTAGTAATCAAGAAAATAGGCTAGAGAGATGGCTTAGTATTAAAGAGCACTGTTTGTTCTTCCAGAGTTTCTGGGTTTGATGCCTAGTACCCATATGGCAGCTCAGTCATTGGTTACTGCAGAGGTCTACATCATATATCTTGTGGGTTTACTTTTTGAGACAGAGTCTGTCAGTGAATCTGGAGTTTATCAGTTGGCTAAGCTCACTGGCCAGCAAGCCCACAAGATCCCTTTTTCTGCCTTCCAGCACTGGATATAGTTGATGACACCACACCAAGCTTTGTTTTTATATGGGTGTTATATAAAGTTGTGTTTACCCACTGATCCGTCTTCCCAGCCCCCCTTCAGTTTTCTACCTTAAAGCTCAGCAGAAGGACTCATTTCATATTGAAGAAGAGGCCAGGTCAGGAACAGCTGGTTTATGATTGCTTAGTAGATGAGAGCCAGTGTGCCAAGCAGATGACAGAGGCTAACACATTGTATGTTTAAAACAGTCCTATGAAATTATTATTGTGAATACCCCAGGCACCAAGGAAACTGCACTTTAGTAGTTTGGGGCTTGCCAAGCAGATAGTTGATGTTAGAATTGGTGAAAGATTGCTTATCAACCTCAGCTAGACAAAATATTGGTTTAAGTACTTGCTTTACATCTTCCTTATTTTGTGGAGTCAAATAGCTGACAGCATGGGGGGGGGGGAAATGGACACACACACACACACACACACACACACACACACGGTGAGAATAGTTTCATGGAGCAGAGAGGCACTTGTGAAATTCCATCAGTGCACTGTTTGTGATAATGTCTGATGCTTCCTCTTCCTCACTTCATGCACATAGGTGTAAACCTCAGAAAAGCAGTTCATTTTAGTTACCCACTTGCTATATACCTGAATAAAACAGCGGTGTTAAGTGTCAGGTATACTGTAGTAGTTTAATCATGGTTCTACTTTAGTGAATCTTACAGCTAAGGCAACCACACAAAGAAAGATAAGCTCAAGTTTGCCATACATAGCAATTCCATAAAGGGCCCACTTGGATTGAGAGAATGACTCAAGCAGACACTTGAAAGATGCCTGGACCAGAGTCAGATATTGAGACTTAAGAACAAATAAGCCTGTTGTGATAGCATAGGCATGGTCCAAGCATTCTGGAGTCAGAGGCAGGAGGATTGCCATGGGTTTAGGCCAGCATGGGCTAATCAGAGTGAGGGCCTCTATCAAACAGAAATAAACAGCACAACAGCAAAGGGAGAAGGAAAGAGAGACATGACAGAACCATTAAGGCCCAGGGCATCTTACTCCCAGGAGTTGATGGGAAGAGATAGGGCTGGCTGGATGCTGAGATCAGAGCATGATAGGAGGAAGACGGGGATAGGACCTTGGAGATGAGAAAGGGGAAGCTGTGGAGAATTTTTTAAGTCAAGTGGGGTTCTTTGAGTTACATATGTAGTAGATGCTCCCTGGTTCCATGGAGAATAGAGAAAAGCAGGGAGGGAGAGTGGAGTGTCATGCAGGCAGAAAATGAGTGTTCTCTGAGATGAGGACATGGCAGAGATGAAGAGTGTGTACTCTAAACTCCATGAGACTGAAAAAAGAGTGGATGAGAGGGAGAATAGGAAAGGGGTCAGACAGATTTAGCTCCCAGCTCTGAGAGAGAAGAGGATCTGGGATTAGTTCTGAGGAATAGCCAAGTGGGAAAGTACAACAGAGGATGGAGAAAGCAGTGAGGGGAGGACCCCAGTGCCCTCACTGTTCTCAGGGAGGGAGTGCCTTGAGGAGAATGTTTCTCAGAAGATAAGGTGACTAGGGTGAGGAACATGCTTGTTGGTTTTGCAACATGATCTCTATTGGGGACAATGACAGAACATTTCCAGAAAATAGAATACATTTGGAATATTAAGTGAGGGAAAATGTTCCACATTCCAGCTAATGAAAGAAGTGTAAGCATCAGCTCTGCTGAGTTCATTCCTAAGATCAGCAGCTTTCAGAAACAGCACACTTCAGCCAAGCCAGCCAGAGCTAGCAGGTGCACTCGCGTGTGCTTGATGGACACCACAGGTGCCTTTACTTAAGCAGCAGCCAGGGAGTCTGCCTCCGAGCCATCTGGAGTCTGAATTCTAAGGTTTGGCTAAAGCACAGAACTTGGTTGTCTGTTAAATGTTCATCTTAAGACTCAGTGCCATCTCTCTCACACCAGTGTTTGTTTTGTCTTAGCAATACATATTTCTCACACATACATTTCTCCTTTTGTTTAAAATGACAGTAAAAATAATTCATTTTACTTATATTATTTCTATCTCTGGGGTGATGCCTTTTAGTTAAGATTAACTTTCATATTTAGCTCTAGAAGACTCCAAAAAGCATATTTACTGAAGTAAGTTTATCTTTTTTTTTTTATTAGTTTTATCTTTAGGCCAACCTCTGTTTATACAAATTATTTTCTTTTGTGCTTTAGATGGCAAGATTGTTTTATCACAAACCCCAGTTTGCCATTTTGGATGAATGCACAAGTGCGGTTAGTGTGGATGTGGAGGACTACATTTACAGTCACTGTCGAAAGGTAAGCGCCACGCACAGGTGCTGTACTGTAGTATCTGTGGGCCACGCCCACTGCAGGCTGGGACCAGAAGGAAATGCCAAGCAACAAGATTGCTACTGAAAAGTAATACCTTGCATTGTCTTTAAACTGGTAACTAATGTATACAACAGAATGCAAGGAGTTATCAGTGTATTTTAAATACAACTTTATAAGGACTGGAGAGATTGCTCAATGGTTAAGAGCACTGACAGCTCTTCCAGAGGTCCTGAGTTCAATTCCCAGCAACCACATGGTGGCTCACAACCATCTGTAATGGGATCTGATGCCCTCTTCTGGTGTGTCCGACAGCTATAGTGCACTCATATAGATAAAATAAATCTTTTAAAAAATAAAAAAAAAAATACAACTTTATAGGTATGAACAGAGTACAAGGAATTATCCATGCATTCTAAATATTAGCAATTTCTTAGTCATGATACAGTGTTTAAATCTGTTCTCCTTTACATCATTATTTACACTCAGTTAACAAAAAAACCCCAAAAAATAAAAAACCTCTGATACTTCTTTTGTCCCATTAACTTTACCCATATATTGATTTTTAAATTAAGAAAAATCAACAGTAACTATATGGTAACAAATTTTTTCAAATTCTTATTTGATGTAGGCATGTGTTTGTGGCATATGTGCCTGTTGTGCTTGTATGTGTTTGCATGTATGCTGGTGTGCATGCATAGTGTGCATGTGGAGGACACAGGTTGATCTCACTCTGCTTCACTGATGAGGCAGGGTTTCTTGCTGCAGCTGCAGTTTGTTGACTCAGCTAGTTCAGCTGCTGGCTTGCCCTGTCTCTGCATTCTGAACACGAGGTTTACAGGCAGCCCACCATGCCCACCAGTCAAAATCCAGTGCTCATGCTGGGACGGCAAGTGCTCTACCCACTGAGTCATCTCTCTACCCCTTCATTTATTAGTTTTTAATTTATCTGGTTTATTTTATTTGGATATTATTATCTAAGACAAGTTTCTTTTAGTTGATAAATAGGAGGCAAGCTGTGCTGCCTTTATTTAAATACTTGTTCACTAGTCCTGATGTACTCCTACTAGATTTGAAAAATAATAGTATATTCTATTCTTCTGTGTGAATAAATGAGTTACAGGAGTATTTTAACAGTTTATATTTGGGAAGTTTATGATAAATAAGTCATGTTGTGCATACGCACATGCTTGCATGTATACGCATGTGTATACACACACACACACACACACACACACACACAATTCCTGCCATTTGGAGGATGCTATGGATCAGCATTAGCAGTACCTGGAAGTTATTAGAAATGTGGAGTCTCGAACTTTGCAAAGTAGAACAACATATTAACAAACTGTCATCTTGACTCAGGTGTGTGTGAAAGGATGAAGTGTGGTGTGCTGTCGAGGGGTCTTCAACAGTCTTCTCCATTGGAAGACTGTTGATTGGACTATTGATTGTATTTGTTTAATGGCTTATTTCTCTTCTTGAATCCTTATTAGTAATTTGTTTGTGGTTTTCAGTTTAGTAGACACTTAAACTGAAATGTTTAGAGATATTTAGAGATGTTTGTAGAGTTTTCATACACAAGACCATATAGACTGTATTTGACTTGAAGGCTTTTCCCTGACAATTCTATGTTGTTGCTTCTTTTGATTTTAAGATGTGTAGATCTGTAAAATACATTCCACTTGAGGGAAGAAAAGTTACTTGAGGTTTTGATGATAATTTAACATTGTACTGGATATGAAGAAGCAGAAAATAAGGGACTGGATCCTTAAGTTTAGAACCTTTAAAAACTGTTGCTTTGGAATATGTTGCATGCATGGTGCTCTTGTAGGTCAGAGGACAGCTGTAGGAGTCAGCTCTCCTCCACCATGTCAGTCCAGGAACTGACTCACATTGTCAGCCGTGGTGCCAACTGTCTTTATCCACTAAGGCTTCTTGCAAGCCTAACACCTTTACAAAGTTCTGAGTACAAAACTATGAATTTACAAATGAAATAAAGCAACACTTAAGCTCAATGACATTAAAGAGGACAGTGGTGCTGCTTTGCCTAATCTGAGCCATGAGCATGAGATTTCATTTTGGATAGGTTCAGTAGCATCTGATGTTTGGATCTTACCATTTACACTTTACTTTTGTATTTTGGCTTAAGTAATTCTAATACACATTATGTCTACCCTAATCCAGTTGCAACATCAGGACTAGAAAAAAAAATGTCTCAACAGGCTTTTGATACAGTTGAAATATAAAAACTGATAATGTGCATATCTTCTTATGCAGGTCCTAACTTGGCACATTGACAGCCAACCTTGTGGCACAGTTCAAGTGATACTACTTGGTGCCAGCAGAATAATTTAGTCATAAAAGTTCATGATAGAAATTATCAGAATTTACTTAGGCTGATCTTTTAAGACTATTATCAAAATGGAAATAAGATTAGGGTCTGGAGAGATGTTCAGTGGTAATAGCACTTGCAGTTCTACAAGAGGACCTGGGTTCATTCACAGCATCCACATGGTGTCTCACCCCTGCCTTTAATTTCAGTTCCAAAAGATCTTACACCCTCTTCTAGCCTCCAAGGGCACTGTGTGCAGATGGTAGATTTACATACATGCAGGCTAAGCAATCACACACATAAAATAAAAATAAATAAATCCTTTTTAAAAATAAAATGAAAGGGAGAGCTGGGATAGGATAAGGGTTTCAGAGGGGAGACCTGAAAGGGGATAACATTTGAAATGTAAATAAAGAAAATAGCCAATAAAAAAAGTGCTGAGAAAAAAGTAAATAAAATGAAACTAAAAAATCATGGTGAAGGTTTGCTGATTCTCCCAAACGTGAGAGATGTGTGTTGAGGATCTGCCCTAAGGCAGTGCTTCTCCCCCTCATCTGTATTGGCTGGGTAACTCCTAGGCAGTGGCAAGGACTGTCCTGGGCCTTAGGACTGTGTTTAGCAGCACTTCTGGTGTCTGTCCACTAGATGGCAGTATTGTTCTCAGCATACTGGTGGGGAGCGGGGCAGGTTGCCCTTCCGTTGAGAACCACTGATCTACAACAACTACAATGATGTTTCTCTAAAAATCTGAAGTATGTTAGAAATCCTGAAATATTCTTAATATGTTTTATAGCAAACTTATTGGGTAGCAAAACCTAATCCAAACTTAAAAGATTTTTTAAACTTTTTGTCTCATTTATGCCACTGTTTGTACACATTACTGAAGACACATGCAGAATTCTGCCTTAGAATGTTCTAGAAGCAATGGGATAATAACGCCCAACTATGAACCCCAGGACACATTCCAAGATGAGACTCTACAGTAGGGAACTGCATACTTGCAAGCACTGGCTTCCTGACTTTTAACCTTTTGCTGTTCTTATTTTACTATTTCATAATAAATCAAATGTAGGGGATATATTTTATCATGAATTCTTAACTGTAGCCACTGAACATGGTATCTAACAACTTAGAATGTATGTGTATTTGTGGCTTGCCATTACTGATGTAAACATAAACCCTTTCTTTGAATTAGGTTGGCATCACCCTCTTTACTGTATCACACAGAAAATCCCTTTGGAAACACCATGAGGTTTGTATTTCTTTCCTTGTATGTAAATATGTGAATCTTGTTGACTGAATTTAGATTTCATGGCCATGGAAAAAGGGGATTTGAGTTTTACAGTATACAGTGGGTCTTTATTTGGTATTATTGTCAGTTTTGAAAGCTAGAATGTATATAAACAATCTCTAGCTCTACTGAGATTTGAGAGCAGTTAGGTCTCTAGTGTATAACACTTATAAAGTGACTGGTGTGTAATAGCTATGGGTAAATGAGCTCTATCGTTATCATTCAGGTGTGACAGAAGAGGAGAAAGTCTTAAACAATTAGATGGCAAAATTTTATTAGCATTTTCAGTAGAGGTCAGGACTGGAAGGGAAAGATAGCATAATGCCAGCCATGTTTGTAGTGTAATAAAACAGGATCTGTTAGATAGTCTCAGCCACTTACTAGATACTGTGCTGAAGTTCAGCGTGGTGCAGGAAGCGCTGCATATTCTGGGTAGTGTCCTCAAGGTTAGTGGGCTAATGTTGAGAATAGAGTTCTTCTCTCTAATTTTCTTATCTTTCCTTCTCAAACTTTGCTCTTCCGTCCCTCCCCTCCCTCCTCTCCTCCTCTCCTCCTTCCCTGTGCTGCATGCCGCCCTAGGCCTTGTGTGTGTTAAGGACAGCCACCATGTGAGGAAGGGAACACAAGCAGCTAAAAGCTAGCAATACGGAAAGCAAACAGGAGAACTCCTGTCTGTGTGTATAGATGCTCACTAACTGAGAGCAGAGGAACTCCTGTCTGTGTATATAGA
>NW_022196898.1:69397474-69410972 GCF_008632895.1 Mastomys coucha | reverse complement strand
TAACTGAGAGCAGAGGAACTCCTGTCTGTGTGTATAGATGCTCACTAACTGAGAGCAGAGGAACTCCTCTCTGTGTATATAGATGCTCACTAACTGAGAGCAGAGGAACTCCTGTCTGTATATATAGATGCTCACTAACTGAGAGCAGAGGCCTTTGCTCTGTGTCCTCAGAGGCGCATGTGTAACTCCTTGTCTCTGCTGAGTCTAAACAAGTCTGTCAGTGGAGAGTGGTTGCTGCCCATGAAGCGGTCAGTGCTGCACTGGTGAGCTACCCAGGCTCTGGCACCAGTCATCCTCGTAGCTCTGAGCTGCAGTTCAGAGCTGTGGAAACATCCTCTTTTGTGGGATGCCTGTGCATTGACTAAGAAATGTGCAAAAGTCTGTTTTAGTTCTCCAAAATGGGGGAACATACCTGTTCTTAGTTTCTGACTTCCCTTTTTCTCCCCTAGTACTACCTGCATATGGATGGTAGAGGCAACTATGAGTTCAAAAAGATCACAGAAGATACGGTTGAGTTCGGATCATAGAGACCATCTCGAGAGCTTCACCTGCTTCAAAACGAGATAACAAACAGAATGCATTTGTAAATGCAACGTGCGTTGTAAAATAAAGTTACGCTTGTTTTTTTTAAAAAAACAAAGCAACAAATTGACTAGATATAGGATAATTGAAACATGTTAAAACATTTAATATTGTATAGGATATTGCTAATTGTGTATATGTCGGTTTAATTATTAATTATGTACTAAGAATGTCCTTATTCTTGTGGTTAAAAAACCTGCCTGAATTAAATTGGGCTTCAATCAGTGTAACCTGATTCATCCTGGGATGTAAACCATTTGAAGTCAGCTAATTTGACTTTTATGGCTCTGTCTTGTTCTTTAATGAAGAACCCTATTTAAAACTGGGGTCCTAGCTGTTCTATTCTAACAATGTAGTCTTGAGTTTCATTTCTTGTGCCCCATGGTAGTGGGAACCAAACCAATCACAATGTTTTATTGAAACATATTCCATCATTACAGGAATAATAGCATTTATTACACAGTGGCGGATTTCTTTAGCTGCTACATTTATTCTCATTCCTCACACTTGCCTTGAAGTGCATTGGACTCCAGGAGAGCCATTTGGATTTTCTTCAGCTAAACAATAAGTGTACCTGTCTCAGTCTGTTGGACTGAGTCGTTTTGAAGGTTCTCGTGATGTACAACAGAGTGTATGCAGTTGTGCTTACAGCCTGTGGTTATTACACGTTGTACCAGTCTTACCAGTGTTTGGAATGTTCAGACACAACCCTCCTGTGTGAAGCTCAAGGTCTTAGGAGAATTTTGAATTTTGTGAAGAGATGGTCAGCCTCATCAGAAGTGTGGTTGTGTAAATGGTGAGCGCCATGTGACTGTAGGTGCACTAACTGAAGTCATGTACTGAGCATGCAACGCCACCGCCCTCCTTGACTGTGGTTTCAGTTTGTAAAACTGCTGAGCATTATCATAAACATGGGCGGATGACATTTCCTAGGAACTGTCTCTGACTCCGGGACAACTGCTTCTGGATCAGCTCTGGCTCCCAGGAACCATTAGTGACTAACGGTGGTCTCCACAAAGGAGGGCTGAGAGCGGATGTGATGATCATAAGTAGTCGTGAAATCAGTTTGATTGAGTGGGCTCTGACAGGGGCGTTTGATGGTCTTGTTTCTTCATAACTCAATCACTAGCTACCAAGATAACCCTGATGTATTGATTCCATAAATACATCACATTTTCTACCATGTCTCCTCAGTAAACTTGTGTACTTATTTTCTGTTCAGATTAAAAAAAAATGATAACCTCCACCACCTGTGCTGTCCTTTTTCATTCTTGTGCCTGAATGCTGGCGTTCAGGAAGGGCGCAGCATCCAGATGCTAGCGTTCAGGAAGGGCGCAGCATCCAGATGCTGGTGTTCAGAAAGGGCGCAGCATCCAGATGCTAGCATTCAGGAAGGGCGCAACATCCAGATGCTGGCATTCAGAAAGGGCGTTCAGCATCCAGATGCTGGCATTCAGAAAGGGCGTTCAGCATCCAGATGCTGGCGTTCAGGAAGGGCGCAGCATCCAGATGCTGGCGTTCAGGAAGGGCGCAGCATCCAGATGCTGGCATTCAGGAAGGGCGCAGCATCCAGATGCTGGCGTTCAGGAAGGGCGTTCAGCATCCAGATGCTAGCATTCAGGAAGGGCGTTCAGCATCCAGATGCTGGCATTCAGGAAGGGCGTTCAGCATCCAGATGCTGGCATTCGGGAAGGGCGCAGCATCCAGATGCTGGCATTCAGAAGGGCACAGCATCCAGATGCTGGCGTTCAGGAAGGGCACAGCATCCAGATGCTGGCGTTCAGGAAGGGCGCAGCATCCAGATGCTGGCATTCAGGAAGGGCGCAGCATCCAGATGCTGGCGTTCAGGAAGGGCGTTCAGCATCCAGATGCTCTTTTCACATCACCTTATTAAGTGAGCTTTAAAAGCTCTTGTTTTATATTTCTAGATGGGGATCTCCTGTGTTGCTCTGGCTGGCCTGGAACTCACAGAGATCTACCTACCTTTTCCTCCTGAGTGCTGGGATTAATGTACACTTGTAAATGTTGCATTTCTTTCTTAGAAAATCCTCACCAAATGTTCATACCCCACAAATGCTAACAGAGGGCCAGGAAGGCTAAAGGCCAGTGTGTCCTGGAAAGGCTTTAAGGTACAAGGAAACTACAAGTATTCAGATTTCTAGGCTATGAAGGCTGCCAGCAGAAGTGTTCAACCTCTTGTCTGCCTCCTGATTATTTTCCTCTTTTCCTCTAATAATAAAGTGCCTCACCGTCTGAGACAGAGAGGCAGGTCTTCCAGGAGAATCCCCGTGTACTCTAACATGGTGATGGTTCTCTCAGGGCTGACTAGAGGGCAGTGTTTCCAAAACATGACACTGCTCAGTCGTTCTCTGCACGAATATCACAAACTGCACTGAGAGCGCTGGTTTAACCCCAACAAGAAATCAGACAGTAAATGGGGGAACTTCGTGGATGGCCTTCTGCAGATCAACTTTATCTTGCTCTGTGTTTTGCAGTTCTTTTATCTAATGAGGAAGTGTGTAAACAGTGTTGCTCAGCATTGCTGGAGTGAGGTGATATCTCTCAGTGATTGATGCTTGCTTTACCTGTGGGGTGAGTACAGCCATCCCATTTTCTCACATTTTAAAGCTTTTGGTTTTTGTTTTTTGTTTTAATATTTTTCCTTTGTTTTTTAAAAATGTATTTATTTTATGTATGTAAGTACATTGTAGCTGTTTTCAGACACACCAGAAGAAGGCATTGGATCCCATTACAGGTTGTAAGCCACCATGTGGTTCCTGGGAATGGAATTCAGGACCTCTAGAAAGAAGAGCAGTCAGTACTCTTAACCTCTGAGCCATCTGACCCTTTAAGCTTAGTTTTTAAAACCTTGAGCTGTGCCTAGTGATTGAGTCCTGATTTGACATTACTAATTGTAAGAAGCTGGCTCACAGTGTTTTGAACCTGTATTACTCATTTTTCATTTATGAAGGATTGAAATGCTTGATCTCTAAAAATCATGTCATATGTGTGTCACCTTAGGAAGAATATAAGTTCCAAAAAACTGAAACTTCTCTCTTTCTCTCTCTCTCTCTTTCTCTCTCTCTCTCTCTCTCTCTCTCTCTCTCTCTCTCTCTCTCTCTCTCTCTCTCTCTCTCTCTCTCACACACACACACACACACACACACACACACACACACACACACACACATACACACACATACACAGAGAGAGAGTGCCAAAAAACTAACCCAACCAATTTATTCTGCCCCCAAGGGCAACCATTTTTACTCTTATTCTTAAATAATAATGGTTTTTGGTTGGTTGGTTGGTTTTTGAGACATGGTTGTTCATTGCACAGCCCTGGTGGGCTTCACACTTGGGGTTGTCCTTCTGTCTCTGCCTCCTGAGAACTGGGACTACAGGTGTATGCCATAGCTTGCCAGCGTTGGGTAGTCCCTACCACTTACCTTCCCCTGTATAGTTAAAACCAAGCAAACACTCTGTTGCCGCATAGGTACAGAAATGTCCTTAAATTTAAACACTGGCTTGTTGTTGTTGTCCATGGCCACAATTATAGTCACTTGTAATCAGGAAATAGAAATTTATCACCATTCAAAAGCCTCATTTACATCTTTTTCTTATTGTATCCTACAGACTAACTTCACCTGTTTTTTCTTTCCGTTTTTACATACATGGTACCCTTTTGTACAAGACTTTATTCTCTCAGTACTGTGAGATTGACCGGTGGAGTGACAGCAGTTCCTTCTCTTACGGCTATGTTTACATATCTGAATGTGCTTTTTACCTAGCCGTTAGTGGGTGCTGGGTTGTTTTCTGTTCAGATCTACATAAATAAGCCATACAGATAATTTTTGGTGTATTTTGGAGTGGGGCTTATTTTGTTTTTTTAATTAGAGTTCTGCTCAAATTCCCTTTTGTTTCCCCTGCAAGTGTATTTTTGCCGCTTGGTTGTTGTTGTTTCTCCCTTCTGTGTCTGTAGCTATGGACAGGAAGTCGTCATGTCTTCATTTTTGCATTCCCACGATCGCAGTGGGATTGAACTCTTCATGGTTATTGGCTGTGTCTAGATTCTCTTTGGGAAGTGTTTGTTTAGTCTCAAGGCCCTTTCAAGATTTAATAACATATCCTGTTGATATTTCAGAGGTTCTCCGCATATCCTTGGTATGAAACTTTAATTAATTAAATGCTCTAATATCAGTCAAATTAGATTATAAGTAAAGAGACATTTAATAAAACTTTGCAACAGTGAAGTGTAACAGTTCTCTGTTTGTGCCTAATAATACAAATTTAAAACATGATAGAATAAAGCAAAAAAATGGTCAACTATGTTTTTGAGGGAAACAAATGGAAGAAGTGAGCATACACTCTCCACAAACCAATGTAGAAACATTTGAGCATGACTAACCAATCCTAACAGACACACACATCCAGAAAATACAGAGTTCTTGCAACCCTGAAACATGAAAAGGCCTTTTCCTTAGGACTTGACTTTCTGCCCAGTAATGTTTTGTGGCTTTCTGTGTAGAGATGACTTTTACCTCCTTAACTGGTTTTATTCATAAGCATTTGGGAATCAGTTGATTATAGTATCAGTTCTATCAGTTTAACATTTGATTTTTATTAATGTTTTTAGCATATAAAATAATTGGCTTTGTTGTGGTATTTTCATACATGTGCATCATTGCGCTTTGCTAATCTTTCCCCCATTACCCTCCCCCACCTCACTCCTCTCTCAGGGGTGTCCATCCTGAATAACCCTCTCTGCCTGTTTCTCCCCTCCCTCCCTCCCTCCCTTCTTTCCTCCCTCCCTCTGTCCCTCCCTCGTCCTTCTTTCCTTCCTATCCATCTTACACATAAGAAACATGATACTTGTCTTTCTGAGTCTGACATTTCACTGAACACGACACTTTCCAACTCTGTCTCTTTTCTTGAGAATGGCATAATTTCCTTCTTTATCACTGAATAAAACTCCATTTTTTTTTTTTTTTTTTTTTTTTTTTTTGTGTGTGTGTGTGTGTGTGTGTGTGTGTATGTTTTCTATATTCATCTATTGGTTGGTATCTAGACTGAACCTGTATATTGGCTATTAACAGTTCATTTTCTCATTTTTGCCATGATAAAAATGCAGTTGTTTTTATACATTTTTAGTGGCAAGTTGCATTTTCTAAAGATGGTCCTGTCCCATTCCATCTACCCTTTATAACTTGTATCAATGTCATCCATGGAACAGGGAGTCCGTGCTACCTCCTTGTATATTAGTAGAACTTGTTGTAATACATTTGGAGGTTTGGGGGTGATATAGCAAGAGACTAGGTCAGGAGGGGCTTGTACAAGTTTTATCTGGATGGTGTGTGGACAGGGTTGTGAGAGATTGCATATATCTGTTGGATATATGAGAATTTGGATTTGTTACTGGCGAGCTAGTGTTCCTAGCCCACTGTGGAGGAAGATACAGTGTGGGCCATCCCTAGCTATGATCAGTAGACTACAGCCAAGATCCACTTGCAGTTAAACCACTTCCCAGGCTTTGAACAATCCAGAGGGGCATGCAGGCTTCGAACAACCCTGAAGGGGCATGGCTACCTTCCCTCTAGCATCTGACTCCATCCTTTGGTTAGCCTTGTCAAACATCATTGCAACAAGCACTGAGCCTTCCTTGTGCCAGCTACATTTATATCAACTCACTACAAGCTAGAGTCATCTGAGAAGAGGGAACCTCAAGCGAGAAAACGCCTCCATAAGATCAGGCTGTAGAAGATTTGAAGTGCCAGGGTAGGAGGCTACCTAGAGAGGCCTCCACCCACTCAGAGGAGAAGCAGAGGGGGAGGGGGAAGGATTATGGCAGGGGGTAACTGGGAGAGGGGCAGTGAGTGGATGTAAAGTGAATAAGTTTAAAAAAAAAAAAAGATCAGGCTGCAGACAAGTCTGTAGGGCATTTTCTTGAGTGATTGATGTGGGAGGGCACAGCCCATTGAGGGTGGTGCCATCCTGGGCTGGTGGTTCTGGGCTGTATAAAAAAGCAGCACCCTCCATGGCTGTCATCTACTCCTGCCTCCAGGTTTCTGCCCTGCTTGAGTTCCTGCCCTGACTTTCTTCAGTGATGGACTACAGTGTGGAAGTGTAAGCCAAATTAACCCTCTCCTCCCCACTGTGCTTTTGGTCATGGTGTTTCATCACAGCCATAGTAACCCTCACTAAATTAACCCGTTGTCTGGGATCTATGGCCCTCTGAGAATGGTCTTTCAGGCCGCCCATCCTTCTACACTCCAACCTGGCTGTGCTGTAGGCCAAACTCATAAGGTTCCACATCTTCTGACTTCCGCTCTTTTCCGTGTATTCCCCCCTTTAGCAGAACATGTCTATAGTGGCTTTCTGGGAAGGGAGGGCAAAAGCTTTGTGTGTCTAAAAATTTCTAGACCATCATACTCGTGAAAAGTTCAGCTGGGATAAATTTAGTAAGAATTTATTTTACTGTGTATGTATGTGCATAATTGTGAGAATGAGTGTAACGTATACTAGGTTAACCTTGGATATGATGATGATGATGATGATGTGTGTGTGTGTATTTATTTGTCATGCATTTATGTGAGTGTCCTTATGTGCAGAAACACACATGTGCAAGCCAGAAGATAGCCTTAGGTGTCATCTTCTAGTCAAGTCATTCACTCTACTTGGCTTGAAGACCATCAGTTACACTAGACTGGCTGGCCAGTAAACTACAGGAATATTTCTGTCACTGATCCTCAGTATGGATCATACATATGTACTGTCCTACCACGTATTTCAATGTGTTCTAGGGATTAAACACAAGGCCTTGCTCTTGTAAGATGCTCGCTTTACTGACTGAGCCATACACCCATCCCTTCATCTGGTTTTGTATTTTTGTAGTACTTTTTGTTTGGGTTTTGTTTTATCTTATTGGATGTTTGTTTGTTGAGACCAAGTCTCTCACTGGGACCTGAAGCTCATCAATTAGGCTAGCCCATGGTTCTCAGGTATGGTCCAGTCGCAGCCTCCTCAATGCTGAGATTAACACACATGTGCCACTACACCCAGCCTTTTATTTTTATGCTGGATATCCAACTCAGGTCACTTAGCCCACAGAGCCATCTTCCTAGTCTGCATTTCTTTTCTTTTTTTTTTTTTTTTTAAATTGTATAGGTGTGTGTGTGTGTGTGTGTGTGTGTGTGTGTGTATGTATGTGTATGTACCACTTTAGTGCAGGTGCCCCTGGAGGTGGACAAGGGCATTGGATGCCTTGGGACTCAAGTTAACAGGTGGTTGTGAGCCACCTGGCATGGAGCAAGTGCTCTTAACTGCTGAGCCAGCTCTCCAGCCTGCCCTTTAAAGGGCTGTAATCATTATCATCTTTACTTTGCTCTTGAGAAGAGCCAGTGTTCTGATGTGCGTGTGGCAGTTCCCGATGCCTTTCCTTGTCTTTTCTCTGTCTCCACTTCTGTGCTTCCCCGCCTCACTCTGTGTGGGGCAGTGGGCTATTCTGATAGCGGGAGTCCAGTAGAGTGGCCACCTCGGAACCCCGGAGACTCACTGAGCAGAGTAAATTTAGACCAGTGGCTCAGATTTCAGCCCAAACCCCCAACAACGGCCCCAGCAAGAGAGGTGTTTAATATTGGTCAAGCCCTCTTACATGCAAATAAAGATTCTCAGCCCAAACCAATGAGAGATAACTGCTGCCGAAATCAGAATGACCCCCAAAACTATATATATGTATGGTATCCAGGGAAGTAAAGCACGTGAAAGATCTACTCCGTGGTCTGAGCCTTTTGTTCTTAGAGCTGTAACACTTGGGAAGAGGTCTGCTCTCCCGAAAGCTGCGCCGCACTCCTCACGGGCTAGTCGGCTTGTCAGCCCAGCCTGACCCCACTCAGTACAGGGCAGCGTGGAGAAACAGAGTGGTTTGGAAGACACGGAGAGACAGCCCCATCCGTGCTTGCTTGATTTCCTTCTCAAGGGCTCCTTCATCAAGTGGGGCCAGAGATCTCTGTGGGAAACCTCCGGCAATAAGACCCACAACTCTAAGAATGTTCCCTGCCCGCTCTGGCAAGTCTTGGTGTTTCAGCCTCTTGTTAGCTCTGCAGTGGCAAATTTCCATCCCTTCTTTTACGTAAGCTGTAGATAAACATCCCCTATAGATTCAAGCCTTTTTAGTAATTGCTTAGTATCTTTTTTTCCTGGGGCCTTGGAAGAAACAGAATGGATAAATGTTTTCCATTTTTAGCTGGAGGTCCTTGAATGTTCCCATATTCATATTTTTTATAAATTAGTGCTTATTCTATAGCATTAGAGCTTGGTATATTTAAGGAAGCTCAAACTAATGGGCCAGGGTTCTGGGGTGTTTTTTGGAGCACCTTAGACTTGGGATGTTTATGTAGTCTCTCCTGTGGGCTCATATGTTCATTATGGCCCTTTTTCTGAAAAATCAAGTCATCCTAAATTAAAAAAAAAAAAAACTATTACCAATACTTAAGTTTTGCCCCCAATTTTGTTGTTTGCCATTTTTGACGTATTCACTAGCTCTACTCTGTGTTTTAGCCACAGCCATTTAGGCAGTGTCCTACTAGGAATGTACAAAGTAATGCAAAAGCCCAGATTTGCTGAGATGTGCTTGCATCACATAACCTGTGCCCGAGGTGCAGTTTGGATGCTTCAGGTCAGGTGTTCCCTCTTCCCCTTCTCCTGGTGAACTCTTTTCTTTCAAATAAGATATTAAAACACCTTTACAAGTTTGAGATAGATGGCTCTTATGAGCTCTCTCAGTGATAATATTTATACACTATTATAATGGCTTGTTTAACATTTTGCCCTACAATTTAGCAAGTTCTATAAGAGTTGAGATGATACCTGTCATATTTGAATAAAATCCATAATGTATGGCATGTAGAGCTAGTATGAGAATAATGAATAAATGAGTGAATCTAAATGCACAAGCAGGCAGAAGTACCCCAGGGTACCCAGCATTGAGGCCGGAGCAGGGAAGCCTGCTGGTCAACACAGCTGTGGGTTAGGGCAGGGGCCCTCCATGTGTCTCTGAGAAGCTGATCATGGGATCACAGCTCTGCTGTGAGCATGCACGATGGCTTGCTTAGGGGCCAATAAATAGTTCCTCAAAAAAAGGGGTGGGGGCTGGAGAGATGGCTCGGTGGTTAAGAGTACCACCTGCTCTTCCAGAGGTCCTGAGTTCAATTTCCAGCAACCACATGGTGGCTCACTCACATCTGTAATGGTATCTGATGACCTCTTCTGGTGTGTCTGAAGACAGGAACAGTGTACTCACATATATAAATAAATCTTTAAAAAATGTTTTGCCTTCCGGTCTCTCTGGGCTGGTGTCCTGAGCAGATCTTGAGCGCAAGCTCCGCAGCCAGTCCCACAACACCCAGATGAAGCTCCACCCCCAGACACTCTAACAAGCACAGGATCACAGGATCCCAGAATCACAGGATCGCAGAGACAGCTTGACTCTGAGGAGTTCTGATACAACCAGGATCACAACAAGGACAGGCTCCAGTCAGATTTAGCAGGGGCAGGTAGCACTAGAGATAACCAGATGGTGGGGCGGGGGCCAAGTGTAAGAAAATAAACAACACAAACCAAGGTTACTTGGCATCATCAGAACCCAATTATCCCACCATAGCAAGTCCTAGACACACCATCACACCATAAAAGCAAGATTCAGATCTAAAATCACTTCTCATGATGATATACAGGACTTTAAGAAAGACATAAATAGCACCCTCAAAGAAATACAGGAGAACACAGGTAAACAGCTAGAAGCCCTTCAAGAGGAAACATAAAAATCCCTTAAAAAACTACAGGAAAACACAAACAGGTGAAAGAAATGAGCAAAACCATCCAGAATCTAAAAACTGAAATAGAAACAATAAAGAAATCAGAAAGAGAGACAACCCTGACAATACAAAACGTAGGAAAGAAATCAGGAGTCATAGATGCAAGCATCACCAACAGAATACAAGAGATAGAAGACAAAATCTCAGGGCAGAAGACACCATAGAAAACATTGACACAACAGTCAAAGAAAATGCAAAAAGCAAAAAGCTCCTAACCCAAAACATCCAGGAAATCCAGGATGCAATGAGAAGACCAAACCTAAGGATAATAGGTATAGAAGAGAGTGAAGACTCCCAATGTAATGGACCAGTAAATATTCAACAAAATTATAGAAGAAAACTTCCCTAACCTAAAGAAAGAGATGCCCATGAACATACAAGAAGCCTACAGAACTCCAAATAGACTGGACTGGAAAAGAAATTTCTCCTGTCACATAATAATAAAAACACCAAATGCACTAAACAAAGAATTTTAAAAGCAGTAAAGGAAAAAAGGCAAGTAACATATAAAGGCAGGCCTATCAGAATTATGGCAGACTTCTCACCAGAGACTATGAAAGCTAGAAGATCCTGAGCAGATGTCATACAGACCCTACAAGAACACAAATGCCAGCCCAGGTTATTATACCCAGCAAAACTTTCAATTACCATAGATGGAGAAAACAAGATATTCCATGACAAAACAAATTTACACAATATCTTTCCACAAATCCAGCCCTACAAAGGATAATAGAAACATAAGGAGCAAAACTACACCCTAGAAGAAGAAAGTAACCTTTTAACAAATCCACACAAACCTAATTCCACCTCTTACAACAAAAACAACAGGAAGTGACAATTACTTTTTCTTTATATCATAATATGAAAATACTACCAACATAATCGATTGAAATCCAAAAATATGAGGAATTAGAAACTTGTTGATTGTCATCCAATGGTCTCTCTAATTTGGTAACTGGAGAAATAGGTCCAATATTGTACAATCTATATACACTTTCAGCTTGTTTATACGTGACAGTGTCTTGCTGTGTACCACATAAGGGTCTTGAAATCTTGCTTCTCCCATCTCAGCCTCTCTATTAGTAGTATTGTCTATTTCATGTTTTTACACTATACTATGGTTTTCAGAACAGCTTATATATTTCAAAAGTATTTATATACCCAAAAGAAACATAAACAATTTGGGGGGTGGCTTGTAAGAGAACAACAAAGAGTGAGACTGAATGCTTTGCTTGAAGTTTGTAACTCTTGTATCAAGTTTGAAGAAGAGGACTATAAGTCACTCTTACTCTGAGATGAATGCTTTTCTAAATAATCATAGCTAATGAACCAAATTCTTACTGTCACCTAATATCTGTGCCACCCTCCAAGCAGAACCATTGTTCATTGAAACAGTTGATGGATGATTTCATGGATAGACCATCTTAATACACACACCATTTCTTAAATGAATGTAACCTGTTCTCTGTCGACTGAGAATGAAGTCACTCACTCAAGTCAAATAACTTTGACCATAGCAAGAAGTCTGTATCCAAAAATTGTACCTACAATTCATTCCTTGATGCAGCAGAACTATCAACTCTCCACTAAGGTGGAGGTAAAATCCTTTGGTGATGTGAGGGTCATTGAAGTACAGCCTTATTACAATGAAATCCAATGTCTAAAAATTGTTCTTATTTTGAGCTTGTACCATAGTAAGAGCCAAGATTTTTAGCTCTACTAAATACAAAACAAACAAACAAAAAGACTTTATATATTTATGTTCATTTAAGAAAATACTAGTTCTGATGTATTATTTTGAAATGCACAGTATGTTTGGAGTTATTTAAAATTTGTATTGAGAAAAACATATGTATTTTCAGTATTGCTGTAAGCAAGCATCTACATAAGACTGCTAAATTGATTGTTGTTTTATGCCAAACAACTTTTATACTACTTATTTTTATTGTTATAATATTTCATAAATTTTAAGGAGTATGACAAAAAAAGACATTGTAGGTATTGAAGAGGGGGGTCTCTGGGAGGAGTTGGCGTACAAAAGGGAAACAAGAATGTGATTTAATTCTATTTACTTAAAATATGTTTTAAAATGTTAACAAATTTAGATGAATTGAAATCATGTAACTTTTCTCATCATAATGCAATAAAAGTTAAAAAAAACATAAAAAAATGTTTTAAGGGAGCTAGCGAGATGGCTCAGTGGTTAAGAACACTGACTGCTCTTCTGAAGGTCCTGAATTCAAATCCCAGCAGTTGGACATGTGTACAGGATTTCATCTCAGCCAGTGTGAGGTTTCCTTTTAAAAGGAAGTGGCACAGCTTAGCTGATAAGGGGAAATGAGGTAAAACCATAGACAAGTGGACATCTGGGCTCGGAACAAAAACAGCAGGACAAACAGGACTATCAGAACATGCCTGCTGTGTAGCATGTGGTCAAGGGGAGGAGAAAGAAATCTCATCTGCCTTCCCCACAAAACTCTGAGCTAGGAGTGAAGTACCACCATTACTGTTTTAAAACTTCGTGTTATTTTAAGAGCACCAGTTTGGTAAACTATTAGGAATCCTCCGCGCTTTGATGTGAGGGACCTGTGAGTCCCCTATCTGGTTGGAATGGTAGGAGGGTATCCTGTGAGATGTGAAACTGCTTCTCACTCGTCTGACTTCTCATCCTTGACTCTTGCCCCATCCGGTCAGCTGCAGCAGTTCTGTGGCCCTTTTCTCAGGAAGGTGGCAGCTAGAAGTGGGGTTCCCTATGGCAGAGTAATGGATCAGGACTAGGACATAGATTGAACTGGAAAGGACTGTGGTGTTAAATAAAACATTGCCTTACCTCCATCCCCTCCTCCTCACACTAGGAAGGTGTTGTGGATTGTTGTTTGTATTTTGCTCTCCCTCAAAACGGGTACCCACACTCAGGTGAGGTCAGGTGAAATCTTAATTGGTCAGATAGACTAGAGCCTGTGATTGGGCAGTGGAAGGAAAAGGCAGAGCTGTAAGTTTTTTTTGGGGGGGAGGAAAAAGGAAAAAGGATGGAGGGAGGGAGG
>NW_022196898.1:69394027-69397379 GCF_008632895.1 Mastomys coucha | reverse complement strand
GAAGAAGAAGAAGAAGAAGAAGAAGAAGAAGAAGAAGAAGAAGAAGAAGAAGAAGAAGAAGCTGGAAGAAGAAGAAGATGAACAGGGGCCATGT
This sequence comes from Mastomys coucha, assembly GCF_008632895.1. Lineage (NCBI taxonomy): Eukaryota > Metazoa > Chordata > Mammalia > Rodentia > Muridae > Mastomys > Mastomys coucha. The sequence goes on along the minus strand of NW_022196898.1, from coordinate 69,397,285 downwards.
GGCCTGAGGAGCCACAGGTCACTAGGGATTTCACAGATAGGCAGTCGAGCAGTGTAGGATACATTTGCCCAATGTAGGTGTGCAGCCTGTATTTATATCAATTGGGTTTTGTGTTCTTTGTGCGGGCATTTTGGGATTGGAGATTTACGGTTATAAATCTGGCTGGTATATTACAAGTCTCTAGTGTTATCATTTTACTGAGGATCTGCAGGCTAGCCACAGCGAGTAGATGGCCTAGGAAGTGGGACTGAAAGACCCCCGTGGGGAGACCCCCACTCAAATCTCGGGAGGATGTGCACCCAAGGAATCACGAGAGACCGTCTTGATGTACTTGCAAGAGGTAGTTTTAATTTCAGGGTGCTCTGGGCCAGCACTACACCTATCTCATGCAGGAGATAGTGGAGCCAACCACGAGGCTCGAAAATTAGGGGTTTATATAGGGAAAAGGTCTGGGGGAACAAAGGAACCAGTGTGGCCATACATGATTGGCTAGTTCAAGTATTAACTATTACATGCAGAACAGAGTAGAAAATTCCTAAAGTTGGTGTTAATCTGAGTCAACAGAGCCCCTGACCTTAAACCATATCTAAGAGGACCTGATGGTCCATTACTCAGGGCCTACCCAGGCACGTCCTTGTATGCCTAGACATGTTTTTCTCTATATTTACAGTTTTATGTCTTCTTTACCTGCTAGTTCTCAGGATGTCTAACAGACTGCTTGCTCATTCTCAGGCCTATGTGGGCCAGCTTGTGATGGATTCTTAGGCCCATAACTTTTCCTCCTAGTCAGCACAGGTCCAAAGCTTTAATTTTTCCTTTCAAGACAGCAAGCTGGCTGTGGGGGTTGGCGAGACCACCATTGCCAGTGCCTAGCTGGATTTTGCATGGATCGAGTTTTAAAACTCCACAGGAAGGAAGCTAATGAAGAAGAGGGAGTGAGAAGGGGTGATGGTGGTCACTGTGGAACTCTGCCTCTGGGCATGATGTAACTGTTCACCATCGAGTCACTGCAGCTCTCATTACCTGCAAGGGTTCTTAAGTCTGAGACACTGGCATTCTTTGTGGAAGTAAGGGAGGGTGCACAGGGCATCTCCCTTCCCTACTGATACGTGCTTGGATGGGCGCTCCTTATCAGTGCTGCAGCGACAGCCAATTGCCCATGCTTCTGTGAGTAACCCCCACCCAGCTGAATGTCATCCTGGCTCAACTCCTTGGTTCAGCAAACTACATTTAGATGTGTCTTAGTCAGGGTTAAGATTGCTGAGCTGAAACACCATGACCAAGAGTAACTTGGGGAGCAAAGGGTTTATTGGTTTACATGTCCTGAATCACAGTTCACTGGAAGAAGTCAGGGCAATCCAAACTAGGTGGATGGGAACCTGGAGGCGGAAGTGGATGCAGAGGCCATGGAGGGGTGCTGCTTACTGGTTTGCTCCTCATAGCTTGCTCAGCCTGCTTTCTTATAAAACCTAGGACCACCAGCTCAGGAATATCTCACCCACAATAAGTTGGCCCTGTCCCCATCAACCACTTATTATGAAGATGCTATTCAGGCTTGCCTGTCAGCAGCCTGATCTTATAGACGCATTTTCTCAACTGAGGCTCTCTCTTCTCAAGTGATTCTATCTTGTGTCAAGTTGACCTACAATTAGCCAGAAGCAGGTGGAATTGTTTCTGTGTTCTTTTACTGGTGTCCTGTCTACAATGAATAGATGCTGGTCCACAGCCTTCAGGAAAAGCCACACAGCAATGGGGGAATCACTGGAGTGCCTGGAATGATTTCTGCTGTCAAGTAGGGAGAAGGGATGGGAGGAGCCTAAATTAAAAATGGAGTCCTAAAAATCAGCATGTTATGATAGTCGTGTTCTTGGGCTTTGTGCCCTGTCATGAAGATCATGGAGGGAGTAGGGAGTAAGGAGGTGAGTAGTGAAGTCAGGGAAGACCCATCAAATGCCTCAGAGTGGAGTCAGGAGAGTGGCGGTTATAACTGGAATCTTGTTTAACCAACAAGCTGGCCAACTTCATTTAGATTGAAGGTGCATGGGAAAAGGAAAGAGATGCTAATAATTACACCAGAGTCTTGGCCTGAGCCAAGTTGTCATTTCTTGAAATGGAAAAGATTTGGAGAGAACCAGATTTGAAGGCGGCAGGGAGTTAGCTTCTCTTTGGATGGTTTGAATAAAATCTCTGTTAGATAGCAAGAATGTTGTGTAAGTAGCTGGCTCTGCACCACGGCTCTGAACTTTTAAAGAAGTTGGGGCTGCAGTATGTATTTGGAAGGCATCATACTTAGTTAGATGTTGCAGGCTTACAGCGTGTACATTAGATGGCGCTAGGCCATGGGCTTGGACATAATGCTGGAGTAACTGCTTATGGAGATGGCATCAAGCACTAGGGCAACTCAGCATTTACAAAGTTGGAGGGTAGAGGATGGTGTCCAAAGAATAGGGCTTTTTAAAAGCTGAAATTGTGTGTGTGTGTGGGGGGGGCGGTTGAGATAGAAAATAATATATTTGTATTCGGATAGGAATAACCAAACAGAGGAGAAAGGCCATGCTAGAAGAGGAGGATTTCAGGGTGAAGTTGTACACAGTCATGAACTCATGAAGAGAATTTATTTATACGAGGAGTCCTCAACATCTCAAGTTTACATTATAGGTGCTGTTTCAGTTACGGTGCATTTGCTGTGTCAGAACACTGTTTAATTTAGGGCTCAGATCCAGAGAGTAGTAGGAGATTCCATGGTCATCATGGTGAGAAGCATGGCAGCAGGCAGGCGTGGAGCTGGGGCATAGCTGAGAGCTTGTGTCTTGATTCACAAGCATGGGGCAGAGGGAGAGGGGGAGACAGAGAGAGGGGGGAGGGAAGGGGAGGAGGGGAGGGAGGGGGAGACAGAGAGAGGGAGAGAAAGAGAGAGAGAGAGAGAGAGAGAGAGAGAGAGAGAACAGAGAAACAGAGAAACAGAGAAACAGAGAAACAGGAAATGGCATGGGCTTTTCAACTCCAAAGCCTACCCCCCAGCACCATACTCTAACAAGGCCATACCTGTTACCCTAACCATACCTCCAACAAGGCCAATTCTTCCCAAATAACTCCACCAACTGGTATCCATGAGTTTGAACATATGAGCCTATGGGAGCCATTCTTATTCAAACCACTATAGGTGGCTTCTTCCTTTATGTCTAACTTCCATGTTAGTGTGTTAGTGATAATACAATGTTAGTTTGGGTATTTTTTTTTTTTGGAGATTTTTTTTTT
>NW_022196898.1:69369013-69392995 GCF_008632895.1 Mastomys coucha | reverse complement strand
GTATTTTTTTTTTTTTTAACTACAAAGAACAGAAGGCTAGATCACAGGGAACAGAAAACCCAGCTCCAGTTTGCTTAAATAATTAGTTGGATTTCCACGGCAAAGTCAATGGTGGGGACTTGTGGTGAAGCGGATTTCAGAAGTCTGTCACACCCCAAAATTATCTTCTCATTTTGCTACACAGATCATCTCTGTGCACCACCCAGTTAGAGCATCCTTTTGTGTATGATTACATAAGGGCTCCTGCTATGTTAAACAAATAGTCATTTGAGAGAGTCTCTTCTTAAATAGGATTGATCCTACTGTATTAAAGCCAAGATTAAAATAAAGAAAAAAAATAGGGAGGCAAGAGCTGGGGGAAGACAACATGTTAAATGCAGATGTCCTGGAGCACGTAGAAAGGGTATTTGGAAATGAGTTTTCCCTGAGGGAGCAAGACGATTGTTTATGATGCTCTGACTCAGAATCCAAAAATTCCAGTTACATCTTACATCTATGCCAAACAGGAGTTAAAGATGGAAAACTTATCTGTAGAGAGCATTCAAGTTCTGTTTAGTAATTAATAGTGTGCTTGATAGACTCCAGCACCGGTAGGGAGGATGTTCAGTTTGGCCCACTAGAGGGCAGCAGTTCAGCTGCAGAACCCATTGTGTTGATTTAGGAGCAGCTGTTTAATGTCCACAATAAGGGAGGGAGGAGGCAGGGGTGTGTGTGTGTGTGTGTGTGTGTGTGTGTGTGTGTGTGTGTGTGTGCGCAGTGGTTAACATTGGGAGTAGAACCTTCTGATCCCTGCATCACTGCCACAGAGCATCTATAATGACTTCCTCCCGCTGTTCACAGCTCGGTACCTTATATCCAGACCTGCTTTCAGTCTGCAGATAATTCAAATTCCTTAGATTATGAAGCTAGGGAATTACATAATACTATAATTATTCCTGGAAGAGGAACGCAAGGTCAGGCATGAGCTCCTAGAACCAGCTTTGCCCTTCGTGTGTCCTGGATAAGACATGTGAGCAGGGACTCAAGATACGGGCTAAGGCCTCTTCTCTAAGGACAAGAACGCATGCCTGGCTTTTCTCTTTCTGGACTTGGCCACACACTTGTCCCTGTGGTATTAAAAGCTTCACCGGCTGCTGGCAGTGGGGCAGACCTAGCATGTTTTTGTAATTGAGTAAACAAGTAAAACCTACCCGTTGAGAGGGCCACAGGCCTTGCACAGAGGGAAGCCAGAGCAGGTTTGCCTGGCAGCCAGCTCAGAACATCATCATTCTGATCAGATCTTCTTTCTGGATAGCGAAGACTTTTGCTGCCTCTGAAGGACTCACTCAGTTTCTCCATTTTGGAAGTCACTGAGTCAATTCTGCATGACCAAGTCCTTGTGCTTAGTTTCCCCACATGAGGTCTAACTTGATCCTTCCAATTTTTATCAACACAAAAAAATCAAAGGCAGGTCTCTTTTTTTCTTTGAGCCTCCTCCACAATGAGTGACTTTGGGGAGAAGCCTCTCTAAGTCTGTGCTAGATGTCAGCATTTTCTTCCTCCTCCTCCTCCTCCTCCTCCTCTCCTCCTCCTCCTCAGTCGTAAGATCACTTCCCTGCCCTGAGGCTCTGGTCTGTCTCAATAGGCTAGTCGGGTCAGGCTTGGTCACAGGACTTGTTTGGCCTGATGAATCAAATTATGGAGTAGAAGTGTGAAGACTATGAATTTGAATGAGTCCAAGGGTCAAAGGGCATGGATTACAAGGGAGAGACTGGAGGGAGGGAAGGGAAGGGAGGAAGTGATGTAATTACAACCAAAAAAGTCATTTTTAAAAAGCGGCTTAACCATTGAAGGTGCCTGGCTTTTTTTTTTTTTTTTTTTTTTTTTTTTGCTTTGGTTTGATTTTGCTTTTTTGGGGTTGTGTGTGCATGCACATGTGTGTGTTTGTGTGTGTTTGTGTGTTCACCTTTGCTCTGATGCAATAAAGACCCCTGCTTTGTTTTGGGTCTTGCAATGAGAAGACACTGTTAGGAGCTACCACCAACCAACACCCACGAACATGTAGTGTAAATGAAAAGTATATATTGTTGTAAACCACTAAGATTGATAAGGCCAATTGTTACAGCAACAGAATCACCTAATGTGAAAACCAAGGAGTAAATAATAAATGGAAGATATAAATGTGATCATCTCAATTCCCAATCACCTTTATTTATATAAAAGTATATTAAATAAATTATCTCAATATATACAAATAGGAGCTATATAAATAGAAAATCCCATATACAAAACCTTCAAGATTTATATAAATATATACAATGTTAACCATAAACATTTTTAAGTACCTTAAATCATAAAACTCTATGTAGTTTCTTTGTATAGTAGTCGTATAAAAATAGAGTTGGCTGTCAAATGTTTAAACCCCATCATTGTCAGTTAAAGTGCTAAATTGTAGGAAAGTACAAATCATAAAGGCGCCCCAAGCAGAAAATATCCTGCATTTATATGAAAGCTTGCCAAGTGCTTTGAACTTCCAGAAGTACCTAGTTGAGGGAAAAACCCAAATACCACTTTACAAAAGTACAACTGCCTACCCAGTTCCCACTTTTCTGTCCTACAGCCTACGAAACCAACATCCCATAGGTTCTCTAAACGCCCACCTGGGTTATATGAAAGGCATCTGTCCACTGGCTTTGCCTGGGTCACCTAGTGTCTTCCTGAGTGTCGAGTATGCAATCTAAAGCATTCGTGCAAAAGGCCATGTAGTGTTAACCAGCTTGTACCGTTTCAGGGTGTTCTAAAGTGACAAATGCTAGTGTCGGAATCAAAGCGCTGGCTGGAATAACAGGTCATGAAGGGAGATTGGCTCGGCAGGCTACATGCTCCACGCTGCACGGCTCCCATCAGAGGTCTTGGTGACAGTGCCCTGCAGGCAGTGTGACTGTTAGCAGCTTCCGCCTCTCCTCTATGCCAAGCGCAATGGAGCGCTCTTCCTTTTCTGTCCTGCTCGGCTCTTTCTGCGCTTGCACAGAGATATGGACAGGAGGATGATAAAGATGGTGACCAGAAACACCACTGCTCCCACAATGATGAGTGTTTCTGAAAAGCACAAACAAACAAAATCAGATATAAAGTCAACTTGGAGGCTCAAATCACACTTGCCGGTGGGCATGACCCCAACTCGCACCACCCTGCTTTTTTGAAACTCGACATTTACGTCTTCCACTCTTTCTCTCATTCTTAGATTAAGACTGTATCTAACCTCATATGCTTGGGAGAAACTGACAATGACTACAGCGTTAAATGAGCTACCCAAGGTTCCTAGACTAGAGAGGAGCCACTGGAGATGGATGTTAAGAACATGTGTTGGAAATGTAGTCAAAAATGACCCTGAGTTTGGTGACAGAGATGATAACAGAAGATAAATGAGAAGGACAAAGAAGAGGAGCCACAGTGCTGATGGTGGAGACGAAGAAACGGTAGCTAGCTGGGTGGTCAGTACCCACAGAAGATCTATTTTGAGAGAGATGAAGCAGGAAAGCAGGAGAGCCTGAGGCCTCAGGATTAGCGTAGGGCTTAGGACAGGGCATCTTGAGGCTGTGGCTCAGGAGCTGGCCCAGAGGGGGATGGGCTTCAATGGAAAAGAGCTTTCTGTTCACTGTAGCAGGAAGGCAGAATACTTAGATGTATTGTTACATTCTTAAAATTATTTTTAGGTCAGCATACAAAGCAATGGGCTTAATTATGGCATTTTCATAAATAACATGTAATTAGCCTTTGTTCTCATTCATCCCTAGCCCTCCCCCCCCACGCCCCTTGGTCCCTTTCCAGTTTCTTTCCCTAGAAAGCCCCTCCCCTGTACTCAGCACATCTGTTAACCCTCCCCCTTTATAGTTTTTCCTTTTCTTTCATGGTCTCCTTCCATAAATAAATACATACATGAATATAAATTTAAATCTAGCTTTTCACATATAAGAGAAAGATGTGGTATTTGTCTTCCCGAGTCTGGCCTACTTGGCGTACTGACTTGAAACTTTAACAGAGCCAGGCCACAGCTACTGTTGTCCCCTGACTCCTCTCCTCTGACAGCACTCCGAGCCCCTTCTCTGTTGGGCCCAGAGGTATCTTTACAAGCTTTTAGTCACAACACCGAACACCTAGAGAGTGTGTTCATGTGCACACACACAGCTCCTGTACCAACAGTCCATCATAGGTGCACTTAGCTATCTGCCATGTCCAGAAACTACTGCTCCCCCATGCCCCGAGCCCCTCAGACCATAATGTCAGTAGGAAAAACAGTCGGAGAAGGCTGTGACTTGATACCTAAATACTCAAGTCCTAGCTGTAATCTGCATGCCCAGCACCCTATAGAATCTGGCCCATTGCAAATGCCCAGGGAAGTGCTTGCTGACCAAGGGAACCATGTGGAATCATGCCTAAATGCCTCCAAAGAGAACAAAGAATCCAGAAAGAAACCCTAAGACACCCTAAGCTCATTTCTGAATGTTTGACCCAAATTAGTGCATGTTGGCTTTGATGTGGGGCCCGCTGAGCCTCCCGGGGCACTGGCAGCCATGGCCACTCACCTCCCATGGTACTCTTCCATTGCTCGGTGCACACTGTAATGCTTTCTGGGCTCCTCTGGTTAATTTTCCTGGAGAAAATCACAGCTTGTACGAAAAAGCAGTGGCTTACCCTTTCTTCCACATCAATAAGGAATTCATTAGTGTTTGTAGTATTTCTTTTCTGTGAAAACATAGGGTCCTTAAGTCATCGAGGAAGGCAAACACCAAGGCTCTACGTCTAGGCAGACATCTTTGACGCATGAAGGATCACAAGTCACTTGGCTAATCAGTAACCCCTGATGACTGCTAAAAAGACAGGTACACCCAGCCCAGTTCGGCCCCCCTTTTTTTTTTCTGTAGAAAAAGAGATGAAATCTCCAAAGAAGGTGCATTTAGGGGCTGGGGATGCCACTCGGTGGCAGAGAACTTGTTGAGTGTATAAGGCCCTGGGTAACAATCCCCATCATCACAAAGCAGCACACATGAGTGTGTACACACACACACACACACACACATACACACACACACACACACACACACACACACACACACACACACACGCCCGCACACGCGCATACATGCGCATGCACACAAACTCTCATGCACACATGCCTGAACATGTATTCATGCACATATGTACCCACATGCAAATTAGTTAAGAAGTCATCCTCCCCCTCCTCCCCAGTTCCCCCCCCCAGGATCCCCAATATGAAGATGTGGGAGAGGAAAGTGTAGCTCCTTGACTGTGTGACTGGAATCCCGGAAAGGACCCTGCTCAAGGGCACAAGGTGACTAGCTCAGCAGTGACAGGCAGAAGGAGGATCTGCTGTGCACACCGCCATGCCAACCCCTGTTCCCCCATATCTGAACTGAGCAGCAAGCGTGCTGTGGAAAATCAAAGATCTATTTAAAAAAAAATGGGGGGGTGGATAAAAATGAATGAAGAACCTCTTACCCTTCCTGTGCTTGAGCCTTTCCGATAAGTAAGTATATACCCCAAGTCATTGCCAAAGACTTGCCGCAGGGTGAGGAATGTACCGTTCTTTTGGACTAATGTAAATGGGTCTTTTACACGCACGCGCAGTTTTGTACCATCTTGTTTGAACTGCTCAATTATTGGCTGTCCGAGTTTTGCTGAAATGGAAAAAAAAAAAAAATTACCCGGCTTGGAAATTAAAATCAATACAAAGAAAAGATCACTTAGTTATCATAATTGACAGCTCCTCCATCGCTCATACAGAACATCTGTACAGAATCAGCTCCAGTAGTAGGAGTGGTGAGGGTCCTGGAGCTGAGTCTCAAGGCAACACATTACAATGCCATCCTCTGGGGGCACAAGGACACCCTTCCTTATGGACAGTAGAAAATGTGAACTGGGGGCTGGAGAGATGGCTCAGCGGTTAAGAGCACTGACTGCTCTTCTGAAGGATCTGAGTTCAAATCCCAGCAACCACATGGTGGCTCACAACCATCTGTAATGAGATCTGACACCCTGAAGACAGCTACAGTGTACTTATATATAATAAATAAATAAATCTTTAAAAAAAAACTAGAAAAAAAAAGAAAATGTGAACTGGTGGAATTAATTTTAATACTATACTTTAATAGGTCCATTAACAGATTGGCATTTAACATGCACTCAATATAATGGATGTTGTGGATATTCTATATTTTTCAAAAACTGGTATATATTTTTCACCTTGGCAACATTAGCCATATTTCAGAAGTTTGGTAGCCATGTGTGAGTGAGTGAGAGAGAGAGAGAGAGAGAGAGAGAGAGAGAGAGAGAGAGAAAGAGAGGTCTAATGGCTAGTAGGGTCACAAGCATGAGCACATACAGAAGCCTAGCTAGACCAAGAGTGAAGGCTTTACAGACTGAGCTACTTACTGTCTTGGTAAGGTAAAAAGTTTGGGGCATTTGTAAATGGCGGTTCCTTCCCATGAATCACAAGCAGGTCTTCATTTCCATGAATTGAGTCCCTCCGTGGGACAGACAAGACCTTCGCTTCATAGGTCCAGTTCACATCCTTCACGATCTCGTTGGTGAGGTCGCACTCCGTGTCTGTGGTCGAGATGCATTTGTATTTCCAGTTTCTAGAGCTATCGCTAAAGGAAGGAAGGAGAAATAGAGATGGGAGGTTAGGGTCTGCGACTAACGGGATGGTGGGCCTTCTACCAGAGTACCCTGCGCTCCCAACTGGCAGCTACAGGGAAACCTGAAGAGACATTCCCCATCCTGAGCATTTGAAGTTTGAATGCAAGTTCACCCAGCAACCAGGTTGGTTCTGCTGGGCTCCTGTTGTTTATTTTTTTTAATGTATGTGAGCCTGGAAGGCCAGAGGCACTAAACAGCCTTCTCAGTCACATACTAATGAGTGGGAGAGCTGGCTCCACATGCTAGCCTTCACTTCGAGAATGAGAACACATCTCACAAAAGATCAGAGGAAAACAATAAAGCTAGTGCCTGTTTAACAAAGTCTGAGCCTCTGAGGGCAAAGGTCAGATCTTTCTTTTGTGAGGCACCATCGAAGAGAAAGACACTTGAAAAACTTGTACAGAAAATAAAATTCTTCGAAAGGACAGAAATGACCATTAGCCAAGCACCACGACATGTTGCCTGATGCACTCCCATCAGGTGAATACCGGCAGTGCTCTGAGGCCCATATCATCCTGCTAGACAGACCGAAGCACTCAAGCCAGTTCCCATATCTCTGTCACCCTGCCTAGCGCTCATTTCTCCCTTGCTGATCCCCACCCCCACCCCCAACCCTACTGCCGTGAAAACTCTGCACATGTAGGCTCTCTTTGGACCAAGAGTTCTGGTTCTCATCTCTCTGCCAAGCAGCAGGGCTTCTGTGTTTGCTGAGTATGGCACTGCTGCCCCTTCAGGGTGAAGACACACTGACCACACACATTGAAAAGAACCCAGCACCTCCTGAGATGATAGCAAATGACCTAAACATGTGCAAGGGGCCCAGCAGATAGGCACATAGGAGAGTCAGTGGTTGACTAACCATACATGACGATCGTAACCAGATATAATTATGTAGGGAATCTATTGTTGATAGACTTTATTATTCAACATAGATGTAGAATATGATAAAAACATCGAGCAGGGGAGTCACGTATAGAGACAATTATCTGAATCCACACAGAAGAGGCACAAATGAGAGGATTCTCCAAAGCCCTTAAATAGCCATCCTGAAAGAACTTGAGTACATATGTACATATATCCTTTATTCTCAGAGTCCCAAGCTAACACTAAAGGTGGAGTATTTTAGCTTCTCCTATTTTTGAGCTTTCTGGAGGGGCTATCTGGATCCAGAATGACCAAAGTGTACCTTGATTACATCTTTTCTATATCAAAAGCCAATGGCACCTTAATGGTTTTTTTTCTATCAATATGACAAGCAAGTCATTCAGTGGCTGAGCTCTGGGTGAAGTCACATGCCTGAGAGAGGCAGTGCTTTGTTCTACCCAGCTCACAAGGAGGACCATGTGCTCTCTGAAAAAACAAAACAAAACAAAACAAAACAAAAAAAAACCAAACATTCACTAATTGAGTTAGAGGCTGTGTCTGGAAGCTTCTAAATTCAGCTTTGGAATTCAACACACACACTATGGACTGGACGGCGCAAGCCCCAGCTTGGTGCTAAGCCTGGGCCCCAATGCTTCTCAACGACCACTGAGCCTGCTTCCCGAGAAGCAGCAGGCTTGGGTTCCTCAGAGCTGCCCTTTGGCTAGCACCGCACAGCCAAACTCCAGCAGCATAGGTGAGCTGGGGGGTGGGCGGGGGGGGGGCTAGGGTCCCCTGGATAAGGTGCTGCCTCCTGACCAGTAAGACACCCAAATCTGCTGGTATCCCCAAGCTGTGTCCGGAGCAGTGATGTTTGCAGATCATGAGCCATGCTCATCTCAATGATGAACACCTTAAAAACTCCAAAACTTACAGCTAATAAAGGCTTCTGTTTCAAAAATCAAGACAACCCAAGATATATTCCCAATGTTGTTCCAGTTAATACAAGATATTAGAAAATAACCGTTTCTCTGAAAAATTTAATCTTCATATCTAGAAGGAAAGGGTCTCCTAAGGTAAATAAATGTATAAGAGAAATTAATTACTTTAATAACTCTCAACTGTGGGAATATGAAATGGCAAGGTTTGAACTTGTTTTAAGTCAGGGTCTCACGCTATAGTTCCAGTTGTCCTTGAACAAAAATGTAGCCTTGAACTCATAATCCTCTTGTGTCATATGAGCAAGCTGTGCAGGGATTACAGGGTGTCATCACTACCAGCTCAACTGAATTGGAGGAGAGGGGACATAGGTGATGGATGGGCCCCAAGGCTTTGTACATGATAGACAAGAACTCCACCACTGAACTACATCACCAGCCTTTGAACTGATAATTTCACTGTGATGGTAATTATAGATTATGAAATTTATCTCTATACAGCTATGCAGAGCTATACATGCATATATGCATACAAACATGCGTGTGTGTATGTGTGTGTGTGTGTGTGTGTGTGGCACACACACACACACACACACACAAATTCTCTCCCCTTTTGGTCTGGCAATAGTTATCATGGAGTTCACTTTGAAAACCAAGAAAGTCACTTAAAAGACCCACACCTGAGAGTTGCAACCTAGTACTAAATAAGGCTTAATATAAGCTAAAATGGAAAAACAAAGGGTTAAAACGTGCTTGCCTCTTGCCTACGAAACTCCTGTGTCCTTTACATCATCACTATTAATTTCCACACCAGGCAGGTTTCTCATGTTCCTTATCCATCTCCTAGAATCTATCAGAAACCAAGAGCTTGCCAAGAATATGTGAAAATCAAGGAAGCCATCTGGCACACCCTGGTTATTTAGATTAAAAGCGCTGACTTACTTGGTCCCGAGAGCTGTCAATCAGTGAACAGGCCTGAATGAGCCAAACAGCCCCAGACGGCCCAGGATGCAGACAAATCCTTCAGTGTTTTCTAAGCAGCTCAGTGACTCAGAAATTTGGCCTCCACCGAGATTGTGTGTACAACCAAATTTTAATTCACAGAGTCCCTAGATTAATGAATCAAGCACTGCTTCAGGGCAATGTAGACACTGGGACTCCTCCTACCTCTCCCTGACAGGCCTGCAGCAGCTCAGTCTAGACAGCTAGTAACCAGAAAAGCGCATTGGTACTAAGAAGAGACTAGCTGCCGTTGTCCCCAAAGCACGCTTGAAATGCCTGTGTAAGTGGGCTCGCCCCTCGACAGCTTATATGCACGTATTAATTTTCCTATAATTACCCTCAAAGAACTAGACGTTATGTCATTTATGTGTGTATGTATGTATGCATGCATGCACGCATGTATGCATATATTTAGATACAGGGTCCCGTGTATTGCAGGATGGCCTGGAACTCCCTATGTACAGCTAAAAGTGACTAGATTTCTATTTCTACTTCCTCCTGAGCGACACAGCGACCACGGTAACAATTCTATGCTGGGTTGAGGATCTACACCAGGACTTTAGGTGTACTTGGTATGCACTCAAGGGACAGAGGTACACCTCCCAACCCCCCAGTTCCTGTCATATCAGTTTAGCATATGCAAATGTTTCCATCTGATGGAACATGATAGTAGCCGGCAGATTACCATGAAAACTCTACCCTTTGGTAAACAGCTCCATCCAACAATCAGAGTCCCTCTGAGGGCACAAGAGCCAAGCCACTAGGTTATCTTGTTTTGTTTTTAACCTGACTTACCTTATCTGAACGGTATAGGTATAGTTGGTGGGTTTGGGTTGCCACTCCAAAATTGTCTTGAAGTCAGTTGATATCCAAGTTAAGTTAAACGCTTTCTCTGGAGTGCCTACAAATAAGCACAGAAGATCTGTGATTGCATGTGCTTCTGTGGTCTCGACCTCGTGCTAACGTCTAAAACACTTTCCCAGACTCTGCTATCAAAGGGAGCACATTTTTTTGTTGTTGTTGTTGTCAGTTACAAAAAATCGTTGCTAACTTGTGAAGAACAGAAGGTGTGTGCGTGCGTGTGCGTTCGTGTGCGTGTATGCGTGTGTGCGTGCGCGTGTGTGTCCCCTCCCCCGACCCCCAGACCCATATAGTCCTCCAGGCAACATCCACACCGCAATCCTTCCTTAAACTATTCAAGGGGAAGCCCACTTTAAAACGACATGGAAGGAGGCCCCCAGGTGCCAGAGAGTCCCAGACTCCTTTGAAGCACTCGGCTCATGGAGCGGCGGCAAGGAAGGGTTTGAGTAAGTTCCAAACAGGGCTCGTCCCCCGACACTCGTGAGAGTCAGGAATGCACATAAACGGGAAAAAAAAAAGTCTAACTTGATCTTTCCCATTGTAATCTAAAATATCTTTACACTGAAATTTTCACGGAGTGCACGGCCTACGTGCGGCCCTTGTGGCACCTGTCACATGGTGGGATGCTATTCCATTAAAATACTGTAATCAACGTCTCTTTTTGCAAGTCCCCAGGTTACAACCTCTGCCTCACCCCAACATTGGGTAGATGTGGGTATGCACTCTGTCTTGCCTGAGTTTCCAACAGCGTTACTTCTATCAGATCGAAACCAAAGGCCACAAGAACATCTGCTTATTACGGGAAGGCACACACCTTGTCAAAGGTATCAAGCGAGCCACGCAAAGCACGCCGACATTGGCAAAGAGCCCGCCACCTTCAAGGGCCCAACATCCTAGGAAGCTCTTCCCTCAGAGTTCAAGCTGGAACCCCAGTTTATCTTATATAACCACGGTGGACGCACAAAGCAGGCAACTTCAGCGGCGACAACAGCCGGGAGTCCGGGTACCAACTACCTTCCATCTCAGAGTTCATTCAAACCCTCAGGGCAAGCGCAGCCAAACCTGCAGGTACGGCGGGACGCCTTGGCGTCCCCAAGGAACCAGAGCAGCCCCCCGCTCCCATCCCCTAGCCCTCCAGATCGGTTCTCTGTCTCCCAGGGGCGGTGCGTCTCGGGCTTCTTAGGACCAATGCCACTCACCTGCACCCGCGGCCACCTGGAGGAGGAGGAGGCAACCGAGAAAGGTGGGCGCGAGGGCCGCTAGGAGGTGCGGGCGCACGAGGATCGCCATGTCCAAGGGCTGGTGGCAAGGTCGCGGGGCTTCGGCGGCGACGCGGAGGCTACGGTACCGGAGCGATCGGAAGGAGCGAGTGATGGGTGCGCGCTGTACCCAGGCTGCCGGGGTCCGCGCGGGGCGCGTTATAAAGGGCCGCGCGGACACGGCTCCTCTCCACCCCGCGCCGCCTCCGCCGAGGCTCGCGACTCCCCGCCCCCCGGCCCCGGTCACTCGCTTTCGCGGTGGGCGGCTCCCGCTCAGTCCACACCCCTGCCCCGCCCACTCCCCTCCCGAAGGAAACTCCGAGACCCCGAAAGGGGTGACTCAACCGTGATTCAACAGCGGCCGCCGAGCAGCGAGCTGCCCCTTCGGCGCAGGCGGATCCAGGTACTGCTGGAGACCCAGGCTCCCCGGCTGATCCCTAGGTGACCAGCCTGGGTGGCTGGCTGGCGAGAAAGGAATCGCATTGGAGGGATCTAAGTTGAAAGTCAAGGGAGTCTTACTTTTCCTCTGCTTTATCGAAAGCTGAGGATGCTGAGCCCCTAGCAGAGGATGTACCAAAGCTCCTGGACCATGCTGGTAGCCGAGGGCAGTTCTAAAGCTCTGCCTGAACACCCAGTGTTTAGCAGAACATTCTGTCAGTCCCTTGGAACGCTGTACAGGGCGGTGCAGTAAATGCACGTGTCCGCCATGGATAAGGGCCCCGGATTAGGTCTAAAGGCCACTTGGCACCCCACTCCCGTTCCCGAGGTGACGGAGGAACGGCAGCTTGAAGTCTGGGAGAATTTGAGCTTAGCCCTGGGGTTCCAGGAAGGACGGTTCTCAGGTGGAGGAAGACAGCAGTGGGTTTGAGTGAATTCCTCCAAAATGCAGAGAAACAAAAAATGAAACTGAAAAACAAACATTCGGACTTCCCAATTTGTTTATTTATTTATTTTTTTCCTTCCTAGACCCTGGGAACGGACCCAGGA
Source organism: Mastomys coucha (assembly GCF_008632895.1). Classification (NCBI taxonomy): domain Eukaryota; kingdom Metazoa; phylum Chordata; class Mammalia; order Rodentia; family Muridae; genus Mastomys; species Mastomys coucha. Next base: position 69,380,388 of record NW_022196898.1, on the reverse strand, counting down.
GACCAGTCATTCCAAGCACACCCCTGTCACTGAGCCTAGCGGCAGCCAGGTGCCACAGGGTTTGATTTTTCTTCATTTCTTCCCTGGCTTCCCTTCTAGGCTTTGCTGTGAAGTTGTTGGGGCCTGAGAGGATCACTTATCCTACTGGCAGCATTTGCTCAACATCGCCCAAAAGATTTCTTGTCATTCCTGGTTGACTGTCCAACTTCTCCCTCCCTTTATGCCAGTGGTTTTCAATCTCCCTAATACTGCGACCCTTTAATACAGCTCCTCATGTTGTAATGACCCCCAGCCATAAAATTATTTTCATTGCTACTTCATAACTGCAATTTTGCTACTGTTACGAATTGTAATGTAAATATCTGTATCTTCGGAAGCTTTGTACAATCTTTCTTTCTTCCCTTCTTTCTCTCTCTCTCTCTCTCTTTTTTTTTTTTCATTTTCCTTGAGTAAAGTCAAACTTAGGTCCACCTTGTAGGCTCTGAGAAGTGTAAAGAGTTACTAAGCTGTTGTCACACTCCCAGTGGCTTCCTGATTATGTCTGAGAATGGAGAGGGCAGAACCTCTTAGATAGCCTTTGACGATACCAGTCTGGAGGTCAGCTGGTCTGTGTGCTCCCTGGCTTAACTACACAATGTAGCTCTATCTGGTCCTCTACCTTGGGGACTTTCCCTCCTGACCTCTCTTTTACTCCCAATTGAGCAAAGGAAGATCACATCAAGAAAACTGTTCCAAGAATGAATTTTCCATCCACAGACACATATTAAGCAGGTGTGGGAAACACTTGCTGTTTGGGGAACTCATTGTTCGTAGGCAGAAATATCCTGTTGGCTATTCCTTAAAACAGACATGCGTGTGTGAAGACACGTAGAGAGCTCAGTTTCCTTTTGCATAACCAGCGGTGAAATGCAGCTGATGAGGAGTCTGTAAATGACCAGGACACGCTTTCAGCCCTTCCTGTGCACGTTTATAGAGCATGCTAACGGCTTTACCAATTCAATTTCATCAAGTACTTTACATAATCTCAAGTGTGCCTTCTAGAGTCAACTTCCCCATTCAAGCTTTTTTAGGAGGAGGGGGCATCAGGTTCCCCCCACCCCCTTAGCTCTTAGAAGAGTTACCAGCACCCAGGAATGTGCTTGACACATTTGAATCAATGAAGACCGTTATGCAGCCTTGCTTGTCGCTGAAAGTTTTCATTAACATTCAAAAGATGAACTCTGTTAACGAAGTTTTTCTGTCTGGGAGCCAGGCAGTGATCGAAATGCAAACCTATGGAATCCAAGGACTTTGCTCCCCGGCCAGCCCCAGCCGGCTCAAGGTGGCTGAGGGTCTTTCGGGTTTCTAGGACTTCTAACTGGAGAAGAGGTAGTTTTAGAGCAGAATGAAGAAGTTTGGGGGCTGCTTTCATTTTTCTAACAGCCTACACTGGAGGGTGATTCAGAAGCTGCTCAGTCATGGGATGCAACGTGACTGTTGATAACCAGCCTTAAAGGCTGTTTAGCATAAATTCCTCAAAATGTCTGTCTTCCCAGGAAAAGGACAGGTTAAGGTGTATGACAGAAGGTAAGACTGAAAGTAATTATTTTTCAAAAACCTGTTGTATGCGTGTGAGGTAGTAAAAAATAAGCAATTTAACCTTTCCCCCTCCCCAATGTTTTTTTCCAGGTAAAAGGCAAAATATGAGAAAAGGCCGGAGGAATTTCAGAGTTAGTGAGAACGCAGAGTTCTGAGTTGGGAGAAAAAGTGACTCAGCAAAACTGAAGAAACATCTGGCAGGGTTAGTCATGGAGAAATTGGCAGTTGTGCTTAAGGAGTTTTGTGAAAATAATTATGTACTATCCAACAGTTCATGTTTTGTCCAAAATTAGATGAAAACTTGTACAAAGAAAATTTTGTATCCTGACCATTCAAAATACTTTTTTGCTCATCAGTTTGGTCGCTGACTTAGTTATCGCATAGCACCAAGATTTTGAAAGACACTGTTTTTGTCTGCTTCTTCACTTATTAGTTAGTTTTGAGACAAGTTCTCATTATGTATCCCTGGCTGGCCTGAAGCTAGTATAGACTAGGCTGGTGTCCAATTCAGAGAGATTCATCTGCCTTTACCTCCCGAGTGCTGGGATTAAAGGTATGAGCCACCACACCTATCTTCAAGAAGAAAAACAAAACCCCCACGATTTTAGAGAATAATCTTCCAGTCTAAGTTTTGGGATTTTTAGCACACAAGTACCTGTGCAGACTCAAGGCTTAGTAGACTGCCTGATAAGCACACTTTCATAGCAATCAGCACTTTATATTTCATTATGTACATGCAACGATGACAAATAAATCACAAATGGGTCATAGTTATAATCTTAGTGACAAAATCCACTTTAAAAAAAAAAAACCTTTAACAAGTGTTTTTATTAATACACCACCAGGTGGCTTAACATTTTGTATGATAGCACTTCCTTCAAGAATGCCTTAATTTCTGAGACTTTTAACTGAATTTGATGTATAAAGATCCATTCACTCAACAGATACCCAAATGCAATAACAGCTGCTGGGTTCTGTGCTAGACTGCAGATGCATAGAATAAAACTAAAAGTCTCTCTCCTGTGAAATATGTCATCTTTCCTATTTAAGTCAAAAGTTTAATGGTTTGAATGTTATTCTGTCAGTGTATGGGTTAGAGAGAAAACAATTCTAATAGTGTTGTTGATAAATTTTCTTTTATTCCCTCCCAAGCAAAAAAGACTTAAGCCTGCCATGGTCAATTCATCTAACAGACATTTAAAAGAGATTTTTTTTTTTTTTAATAAATAACACACACATAGACATACTGAGTGGAGACCAGGAACAATGAGCTCGATGCCCTGGAGACAGTGTTGCAGATGGTTATGAGAGGATAGTGCTGTAGATGGTTATGAGAGGATAGTGTTGCAGATGGTTATGAGAAGATAGTGCTGTAGATGGTTATGAGCTGCCCAAAATGAGAGCTGGGAACCAAACTCAGGTCCTCTACAGGAGTAGTACAGGTTGCTAACCCCCGATCCATCTTACCAGTTCTAAACAGGAACATTTCACTCAGAAAATTACCTATGAGTCTGAACATTCTTCAAGTGAGTGAAAATAATAAGTAACCAACTTGAAAGCAAACGTGGAGGACATTCGTTCTTATTTGTATATTTGATTTTATAATACCCTTGTTCACTGATGCTCTAAGTTCTGAATTATCTACTCGGCCACTTTTTTTTCCCTTTGATGATGGTGTTTCATCTTATCCTGAGTCTTTGTTCAAGGAAAGCTCTCAAGGTAGAGAGTAATTATCTACTAAGTGTAGTTATTAGATATATAAGTTACAGTAGCATTTGTAATGTGTGATTGGTTGTAGTTATCATCTTAAGCACTATTGTCTAACTTAGCATACCTAACAGCATGGAATAGCTACTATTCTCTACCATTAGGGGAGTAACAGGAAGCTATAGCTTATATGTATATATCCCTCTCGGGCCCTCACAAATTCCTAGGTAGAAATGTTAACTTTCTGTGTTATGATTAGGAGATAGGACCATTAATAGACAACTAGCTCAAGTGTGGAGCCCTCAAGCATGGGATTAGTGTTTAATTAATTAACTAATTAATTTATTTCTTTATTTTATAGAGTTCTACCTTCCCTGCCAGCATGTGAAGATACAAAGAAAAGGTGGTCATGAGTAAACCGAATCAGGAAGACAGACTTTGGTAGACACCAAATTGAACAGAATCATAATCTTGGACATATGAGTCTGCTGGACCACTAGACAGAGAGTTCTGCTGTAAAGCCCCTCACTGTGTAGAACTGATGTGATGTCAGAGACAACTACAAAGACACAGGACCGTGTTACGGAGGGTGCTTGTGATGTCTTGGCTGTGAACGGCTTCTCAGAATTTTGTAAACTTTATGGACAGCTGTTCAAGAGAGCACATGGCGAGTCTTAAGCTCGGACCTTCCCTCCAGCAACTGGCAGCCAGATCTCCAAGTTCAAGGCTGTCCTGGTCTATAAAGTAAGTTCCAGGATAGCCAGGGCTACATAGAGAAACCCTGTCTCAAAAACACAAACCAACCAACCAAGGAAAGGGGAGGAAAGAAAGTAAAAAAGGAGAGAAAAAGTTAAGTGTTTGTCTTTCCTATCACTAGGGAATAATAAAGATCCTGGTTTGCATAACTTAATAAATATTTATTGAGAGATTACTATGTAAGGAACTATGTTTGAGCCTCTCTCTCTCTCTCTCTCTCTCTCTCTCTCTTATATAAAATAGCTTATAAGTTAGTCAGGGAGAAAAGCAAATACACATTTCCTACAAGGATGGAGCAGAACTGAGGTCTGAGATACATGTCTCACAGGTAGACTGAAAACTTCATACTGATAGGGATTGCTTTAGTTTTGATAATACACAGGCTTCCTAGGAGAGGGCTTCGTGTCCTTTAAGCTTTGTTGCTGGCATAAAAGCTGCTCAGGACCCACTGGAGAACTCTCTTCTGACCAGGTCATCAGAGAAGGTTCTTTGGGGGAAAGCAGAAAGTTTGAGCAACTTCTTTGTCCATTCAGACCACTCTAACAAAATACTTCAGTGTTCACTTTGGCAGCCATATACAAGGAAGGAGAGGAGGAGTAGGGGGAAAAGAAGGAAGGAGAGGAGGAAGGAGAAGAAGAAGGAAGGATAATTTACAATAACAGAAATCTCAGTGCTGGAGCCTGAGAAGTCTAAGACAGGTCCTAAGTCTAAGAAAGTGCCAATAGAATCAGGGTTTTTCAAAGGCACATTCTGGGCTTCAAAGATGGTGACTTGTGTCCTCACAGCGGGGGAGAGACAGTTACCCACCACAGCCTTCCCATAAGGGCACTGATCCTCTATATAATTTATGAGGGTGGGACCTTTTGACTTGATCACATCCTGAAAACCCCTCCCACCTCTGCATGAGGTTTCAACATATGAATTTTCAGGTCACACCAACATGCTGATCATGGTAAACTGGAGCACAGAAGAAGAGCAGAGCCCGGGGCAAAGGGCTGAGGTTGGTGACTCGAGGAGCCTTGATAGGCGTTGGAATGCAGGAGTCCTGGGGGTGAGAAATGTATCTTCAAAATAAAGATCCCTTGTGCAAAGCCCAGGCCTGGGGGGTCACCAGATTCTCTATCCCCGAGAAAGCTTACCCTTCTGGTTATAGCATGTCAACAGAATCAAGAACTGAAGAACTGAGTTGAGGTCTCATAAAAACAAACAAACAAAACAGAGCCCCCAGCTCACCCAGTGGCAGGGAGATAAACAGAAAGGCCAGCTGTAAGAAAACGTGGAAGAAACAGCGGTGGGGGCTCGGGGCTGATGTGGGCGGGGCAGGGGATTAGGGGGAAGGTCCAACGACACAGGAAGGCAGTGCCACAGGTCAAGACCACAAAAAGGTGGGCAGCTAAGACAGGTTTAGAGATGTTGAAGCTGAGGGACCCCATGGGATTGCTAGCATAGAGTGGAAAGTGGGTCATAGCTTAGAGGGGGAAAAAGAGGCTGGAGGGAGAAATCAGGAATCATGCTGGACAGAGTCTCCTAGAAACATCTACTGTGTTAGCAACCTTAGAGTGAGTGACAGGAGCTGCTGAGCCTATGTAAGAACAAGTTACAGTTTACGAGCCCAGGAAGCTCTTAGAACAAATGGAACAGGGCCTAGAAGCCGCCAACAACCCAGAGTCACATGTCTTGGCTTTGTCACACCAGGAGCCAATTACCAGTACTACTATAAGATTCCAGGTGTTTCTGCTCCAGTCTGGGACCACTCCGTGGGCAATCTTGGTTGCCAGAGGAACATCCAAGTTTAGGTCTTGTGACCCATTTTGGAGGCAGAGTGGATCTGAGACCGGAGAAGCAGACTGCTAAAGCTACAGGACAGATGGTGTGCCAGTGACTTTCCTGAGGTTGTGGTAAAATAACCTGACAAAATCTAGTTGAAGAAGAAGGGATTTGTATTTGCTTCTAGCTCCAGAGGGATAGGGTCCATTGTGCTGGGAACTGCACAGAAGCTGGAACGCGCGGCTAAACTGGCTGTTAGGAATCAGAGAGGTCACATTTCATCCACACACAGGAAGCAGACGGAGGGAACAGGAAGTTGGGTGAGGCTACAACTACTCAAAGCCTATCCTCTGTGATGTACTTCTCCCAGCAAAGCTCTAGTTCTTAAGTGTTTTATAACCCTACCTCCACCCCAAAGAGCACCACAGACTGAATACCAACTGTTCATACACAAGCCTGTGGGGGACATTTTTCATCCAAGCCATCACAGACAGGAACAAGTCTTGATGCTGGATCTACAACAAACTAGTCCTTGGTGTGCAGCTAGAGGAAGAAGATGATCTGGGAGCACTACCCAGAAAGATAGAGAAGGATGGAGGATTGAAGTTTGCAAAAAGAGAAGACTGAAACTTTACTTGGTAAAATCCAGTTATATGTGTGATTACAACAGATCCTAAAAGATACAATTGCTAAGGATAAATTCACATGGATCTTGTTAAGTTTCTCGCTTCTTTGGGTTAAAGCAAGAAAGGAAGCTGCTGTTGACTTGAGAGATACATATCAGTGATTCAGATCAGCATCCACAAACTTTGATTTCTCTATCATCAAGGTTACTCATGGTTTCGGTCTAGCTTGCTCTGATCTAAGCCTCAGTTGTCTAGGAATTTGCCTTTATCACTACTCTAAAGCCTAGAGACTCCGTGTTATATGAAACTATTTTGGAGGAGATACTAATGAAAGTCTACTCAGGTCAGACAGGGAACTGGTAACGGATCAAAGCAACAATGCCACCAAAGTCCAACTTGGTAAACACATGAGTTTTTTTTGGGTTACTTATAGGAATGTGGGTTAAGGATTTCTTGCAGAAGTAGGGATGATTTAAAGGCAGCTTTATTACCAAAGCCCATCCAGCATCAATGAAGACTCACAAAAGCTGGGACCTTGGAGCTAGCTTGACAGGTGAGATAGTCTCTTCCCCCTCAGCAATTTTTACTGCATGTATAACCATGGGGAGGGAGGAACCTTGTAAATTTGATAGGTTTTGTGGACTTCCTGAGATTTCTGAGTTGTTTATTTCCTCAGTCTTAAATAACCTACCTTTAAAATTTTCCAAGGGTGAGGGGCTGGAAAGATGGCTCAGCAGTTAAGAGCACTTGTTGCTCTTGCAGGGGCATGCAGTTCTTTACACCCACATCAGGCAGCTCATCTTGTGGTCTCCACTGACATTGCCTGCATGTAACAAACGCATGCGCGCACACACAAATACTTCCTGAGTATGAATGAGCTTCTCTCCATGATGGAATTTTTTAGTTCAAAGGTGATTACCATACAACACCCAAATTCCCACATGCTACCAGCAGGCCTTAGGCAATAATGAAAGGACAGCTCAGACATGATTACGATGGTTTCTGTCATGGATAAGATCTTCTAAGAATCCAGGAACTCTATAAATAACTTTATTCCATCTTGTATTTCTTCTTAGCTGACATCATGTCTCAGTGGAAAAGCAGATTATTAGGAAACTCAGTGGATATCAAGACCATGCTATGATCTTCCTGACATTGAAAATGGCCAGAAAATACCATTTATTAGCCACCAAGTATTAAGTCACTTAGTCCTCCTCACAGTAATCCCACTTGTGACAGATAGGAATGAACCTTTTACAGATGGGTTCACTGAAGCCAAAGGCAGTTGAACAAGTTGTTCAGAAGTCACACAGCTGGATAATGGTGAGCTAGAGCTGCACCTGACTATTGGAGCCCTTGAGTACAACTTTCATAGCCGCAGTGTTCTGTTGCCTGTCTCACTGACTGAGCGGTAACACAAACTTCCTATGGGAGCACTGTAGAAACTGCAGCATGGGGGCTGGAGAGATGGCTCAGCAGTTAAGAGCACTGACTGCTCTTCCGGAGGTCCTGAGTTCCATTCCCAGCAATTACATAGTGGTTCACAACCATCTGTAATAGGATCTGGTGCCTTCTGGTGAGTTTGAAGAGAGTGACAGTGTACTCACATAAAATAAATAAATCTTTTGAAAGAAATTGAAGGATGAATTCAAGTCCCTTTCTCTTCTGCCCTCAATGTTTCCTGCCTTGTGAAACTGGGCCTCTTTGGAGTGCCTGGCTTCAGAATATGGAGATTTTCCAAAAGAAAACCAAGCCAAACCTGCCCTTAGTCAAGAAGAAAGGGCTCTTTCTTTTGCCTTGTTTCCAGTTTATTTTGTTCTTGTGTTTCTACATTCAAGTTGCATTCCTACCCAGAACAGAGAAGAAAAAAGAAATTGTACCTGAAAATGGCTCATTTGCCTAGAGAACATGACATCCATGTCCTGCAGTAGTGTCTGTTATTCATCAAGAAAAATGGGTCACCATTCCAACTCACAACCTGGGGTTGGAAGGGCCTTGTAGGCTTGCTAATGAAATGCATGAGTGTGCTTGATATAATCAGCCCCCCTTATCATCCTGTCATTCTGCACCACATTTCTTACCTGGTTGCTATTTATCATCTATCATCATGACACCACCACCCTGGCTCAAGACGGGACTTGTGGTAGAATCACCTGCACTTGCTTTGCTCTGTTTGTTCAGCAGTTCCTCCCTCCCTGAGAGCTCCAGAGGGAGTCTCCCTCAAGATGCTTTCTCCCATAAGATGTCTAGAGGCCCCAGCACTGACCTGGCTCCCTAAAACCACTCATTTCCATAAACTTTGTGTAGTCTTCCTAGTGATCTCAGAGCCTGCTTCTGGGACAAGTTAAAGATTTATTTTTATCCTCCCTCGTGTGTGTGTGTGTGTGTGTGTGTGTGTGTGTGTGTGTGTGTGTGTGTGTGTGTTGGAGGCTAGGGAGAGAATGATCCTGTCTCACGTGTGTGCCGGGACCTGCAGAGGCAAGGAATTGGAGCCTCTGGAAGTGCAGTTATGGATGATGGTGAGCCACCTGATGTAAGTGCTGGGAACTGAACCCTTGCAAACCAGTCAGACATCTCTCTGGCTCCATGAGGACAGGTCAGATGGCACTATTTCCTTGTGCCAGGGTATCTGGTACTCTTGCTCTCATGTCATCTTTGGAGCAGCCTAAGGAAAATGTCACCAGGGTCTGCAGAGCCCACAGCTGAGGCTGATCCCAGGAAAAATAACTTGTTCTCTTCCCATCCCATCAGAGGCACTTGGGTGTGTGGTAGTCATGTTAAGGGCAACTGTAGAACAAACCCACTGGGAAGCAGTTGTTTTGGAGGCAGAGTGTGTTTGTGAGGGGAACTTGGGGAAGCAGGAGAGAAGCTTAACTTTATAATCTAAAAGAATGTGGAGTCTATAAATAACTACAGCAAGTCTCCCAATACCCCCAAGAAGAGATAAAGCAGAACTGGATAGTAGATCAGAGAACGCCGCTCTGCTCCCGTTTTCACAGGTGATGTAAGTCATGCTTCAGACTTGTAAGTCCTGGCCTCTTTTGAGCCTAGTGAGGTTGGGATGGTTTATCACTACCCCCACCATGATGTGTTATGATGATAGCAGTGTGTCTAAGAGCACCACAGATGTGGATCTTTCACACACTCTAACACGCCCAAGGGAATGACTTCCTTCAGTCCAATTCAGCTTCTGCCTCCACCTCTTCTCCTAATGCCCCTGTTAGTACAGGCTTGCTCCTGGACTCCTTTGATCTCTGAAGATGACGGACACACAAAGATATGGCTCCAGGATTTTGCTGTAGTTGCTGAGGAAGAATGTTCTGGTCTTGATCTCCTTCTTTGCCTGTGACCTGTTGGGCAGGGTAATAAAATGCTCTTTAGTCAGCATTTCAAAGAAATGATTACAAGTTAGACATTTACTCAAAAGTCTAACAGTTCTTCCTGGAGCAAAGAATGCTTGAGTTATGAGGTCATGTTAAGTAGTCTATTTGTCAAGATTGAATGTAGATATGGAAAAGCGCACCTGCTCTTGACACTAAGGGAGAAAAGTTGTGTGTGTGTGTATATGTGTGTATACATGCACATGTATGCCTAATCATTTGATTTCTCAGAGTTGAAGCTTCTCTATCGGAAACAAGAAGACAGAGACCAGGGCTTTGATCCTGTGTCCTGTGTTCTGCTACTTAAAATCTTGATTTTCTGGGTCAGAACTTAGTCTCACAGCTGACCTGTGCCAACTGTACTAAACCCTACGCCCAAGTTTATCTTATAGTTTTAATTGTTGTACTGCTAGTTAATGATTATAATTAATAGTTCCTCAGAACATCCCTTCTAAAGTGACTTGTTCAAAGCATCTAGTTGCAAGCTGGTTATGAGAATTTCACAACCAGCTCAACATCCTTTTTTCTTTTCATTGTAATTAACTCTGACATTTCCATTTGCTTGTGGGTCTGGTTGTTTGATTTCAGTGTTGGCACATGCAGTAATGATGATTATTCGCAATCTTAGCATGGTCCACTATGGCTGACACTCAGCAGTGTCGCCTGATCCTGTGAGGCCTGTAGTAGTAGTATCTTGGCAGAACACTTAAGTGGGCGTGTCTGCAGGACACATCACACATGCAGGATAAAGGGCTAGAAGGTTCTGCAACTGCTCACAGCCACATTGCTTTCCATTGTAAGCAGTGAGGTGTATTCTAAGAAGGGCTTTGGGGAGGAAAGAACTTGAGGTGTGCAAGCTAGAGAGTAAGGAAGTCGAGGGAGCAATTGTCTGGGGCTCTTCCCTTGTAAGATTGCTACAGGCAAACACACTGGATTCTCCCTTCAATTGCCAGTTCCTGACTTCAGAATTCTTCCATTTTCTTGCTGTCAGCAGATGCGTACTAATGAAGTTGCCTCAGCACCAAGTATTCCCACCTTCCTGATGTAGCTGCTGAGTCAGCAGGATGTCCTTTGCCTGGACAGTTCATAAGCAAGTCATCGTTTTATCAGCAATGATAAGCTCTGTCGGGGCTGCTCATGTTTAGTCATTAACAACACCCTTAGTGTTTGATTTATAGCTCGTGTAAACCCTGGAATCAAACAGATTCTCCAAGTACCCGCACTTTCCACCTTGAGAAAACTATAGCTTGCCAAGGCTGATACCACTTGCTGAGGCTCAGATGCACAAGTGGATAAAGCTGTGGCTCATAGTACAGTCTGGCCCCAGAGCCTGTGCGCTTGCACCCATCCCAGCCTGATAGCATCTACATCTAAACTCCCATAAAGCATCATGACAGGAGAAAGTTCTGCAGGCCCCACCTCCGAGTCCCCACAGAGTTAGAAGGGTGAGAGCAGAAACATGGCTCTAGAGCCAAGTGTCACACCCATGACACATGTTGAACAAAAGTGTAGCTGAGGCCTAGGAAAAGCTCCCAACTTCTCTAGGAAACAGTGTTCTTTT
>NW_022196898.1:69357580-69368971 GCF_008632895.1 Mastomys coucha | reverse complement strand
GGTTTTTTGAGACAGGGTTTCTCTCTATAGCCCTGGCTGTCCTGGAACTCACGTTGTAGACCAGGCTGGCCTCGAACTCGGAGATCCACCAGCCTCTGCCTCCCAAGTGCTGGGATTAAAGGCATGTGCCACCACCGCCCGGCTGGAAACAGTGTTCTTTTACATCTCATCAGGACATTAGAGTTCTACACTAAAGGGATGACTCAGACTCTGAGAACTAGTAAATACGCCTTTGTTACACAAGCAACAACAACAACAACAACAACAAACCAAACCAAAAGTGGAATGGCTTCAAGAAAGCCTACAGAGGCCGGTTACTCACGTCCCAAGGGAGACTGCAAAAAAAAATTAGATTCCCCTCTTGGTTTTCTATTCTCTTTTTCTATTCTCTCCAAAGGTGAATTCGGCCTAGGTTGCTTTGTTGATTGCAAAGGCATTCATTAATGCTGACACAGTGTTGAATTAACACTGAGGGAGGGTGGGGGACGAGTTCTCTGGTAAATTGATCTGCCCTTTCCCACACCTGCTCAACTGCCCCAGCCGCTTCAGTAAACAAAACCAGCCAAATGGCAACCCCAGGTCAACCCAACCCTCAAGTTCATTTCCCAGGAGCTCATCTGAGTGACCTGGGATGTTCTCACTTGGATGGATAAGCCAGCGACAACAGTTGGTTTTATTATACAAAGCCTAAAACCTCACTGATGTCTTCAGGGGTTGAAAGTAACAAAAGTCCTCCATGAATGTCACAATTACAAAGCTGTTTCAGCGTCAGTCCAGGCAGATTCTAAACAAACTTCCTCAGAGTGAGGCAGTGGTACTGTGGTACTGTGGAGGCCATGGGTTAGGGGGTCAGCCTCGGACAGGCATAAAGGAGACTCCGGGAACCAGGCTGGCCTCCTCGGAGTTCCAGGTTGCAAACCCCATGAAGTGAAGACTTGAGTAGATCTCAGCATGGCTACAGCAGTTGGTGGTTTCTTGAAACAAATGAACTCTGTACAAAATGTCACTCGATACCCCACATCCTGGAGGTAAGGGGTGACACCCAGCCAGCTACCTTCTTGCGTATGCTTTGGAAATGCATACGCTTTCATTGTGTATAAAAAAGAATTCAACTTTTCAAAACAAACTGAATTCCAGGAAGCAAAATTTCTACACCAAAAATGGCTAGATTTGGATGTGACTCATTCTGTCTTACAAAACAGAGTGTATCTGTACCTTCAGACCCTGCAGTACCACCTGAGGAATGCAGTTTTGTATAGAAAAAAATGAATACCATGAATGGAATGACTATAATCCTTAATCACCCACATGAACCTGAAAAGGGGTAGACAAAGAGGTTTTCAAGTGTATATTTTAAAATTATTAACAGACCAGAAATAGATTATAGTCCTGCGTTAAATTACACAGGTATGTTTTAATCAAGCATTAACATAACAGGAAGAAATCAGGCTTCAATATAAAGAAGATAACATCCTGTTCTCCTCTCTCCGCCTTGTTCCAGATGGGGAGAGGTAGAGTGTGAGGTCTCCATGGCTGAGAAGTGAAGCAGGAGAAACTCCTCGGAGTCCTGCAGAAACTAGAAGCCTGTCATGCACTGTCTGACTGTTCTGAAGTCTGAACATGATGATGTTCATACATCTAAAGTGTTTCATCACTTTAAGATGAAAAGGTCTTCCCGTGCTTGGCAATCCACACTGTGGTGACTGGTGGCTGAAAGCGGCTCAGCCCAGTTTCCCCTGGCCCTGGGCAGTGTCCTCATTACTTTCTTGGGGATAGGGGTATCAGCCTCCCACCTCACAAAAACCTATAGGGAAACTCAGGTCTTTGGTAACAATGACTAGATTAGAAGTTCCCTAGATGAGCCACTTGTTGGGGGCCTGGGGGAGGCCATTTTTAAAGAATGTGCTCTGTTTTACAGCATTAGAACTAAGAGTAACAACAGAGGAGGTGTAAGTTTGTGCCTCTCTCTGGCCAAACCCTGTCCTCACAATACCCCTCCCTAGGCTCCAGATGGCTTGGACATCACCCTGACTCACAAGATGCTAGGATATTCCCATTCCTTGGCTCAGTCTCTGTGGTTCTTAGGGTGTTGTGAGGGTTCCATGAATTTCTATGGAATGAATGAATATGCTGATGATTATGTATCTCATGGACATTCAGACCTCATGAACTGCAGCCTGAACCATGTTCTCCGCTACCTTGGATGGGCTCATGGAGACATGGATGTTCAGGATGCTCAGCCTTCCTGCCCTCAGCCCTCCCTGGGTGGTACTGACTGGATGTTCAGACTTGGTAGATCCTCCTCTGACAGTTGTCAACATCCTCCTTTGTCTACTAGCTTCATCACAATGCATTATGGGTACAAGAACTTAGATCCATGCTGCTTCTAAACCCATTTTCGGATCAAGAGTGAATTCACTGTTCTTTTTTTTTTTTTTTAAGATTTATTTATTTATTATATGTAAGTACACTGTAGCTGTCAGACGCACCAGAAGAGGGTGTCAGATCTCATTACAGGTGGTTGTGAGCCACCATGTGGTTGCTGGGATTTGAACTCATGACCTTCTGAAGAGCAGTCGGTGCTCTTCCCCGCTGAGCCATCTCACCAGCCCCACTGTTCTTTAATATCTCTTTGGAATCATACTTTCTGAATTTTGTTCTGTTCTTCTACCCCATTCTCATTTTCCTAAAAGAAAGAAAAAAACTTTAGAATATTTGGCACTCAGTGTGTTAGGGCACTTTGTACTACTCTAACAAATACCTGAGAAAACTCAACTTAAGAAGAGGAAAGCTTTGTTTATTTTGGCCCATGGTTTCAGGGGTATTAATCTAAGGTTGCTTGACCCTGTTGCTGCGGTGACACAGACCCCGTGGCAGAGCGGACCTGTTGACCTCATGGTATTCAGTCCTCTTCCCCATCCTACCTCCCCACCATATTTGCAGCCCACTTCTTCCCTCGTTGTTGATTTCAGGATAATGCCAATCGCTTGCATTTTTGGCCCTAGGTCTGAAACTGATTTTGTAAGACACAGAAACACATTTTCCAGGATTTCTTGCCCTCTGGCTTCAGGACATTACAACTATTGAGAGGAATTGACAGAGGCTGGATGTTGAGAGGGAGGGAACAGCCAGGAGGACATTTCTCCCCACCCTCAGCCCTCACTCTGGTGAGCACGGGATCCTCCTTGGACCCGTCCGGGAACTCCACTCCTGGGATTTGGCAGAATCATTTCTTCCTGTTGTCCCTTGACCTCGGGATGGAGGTCATGCTTTAATTACTCTTGAGATTGCCTTATTGTGCTCTCTGCATTCCGTTATTCCCTTCCGTTGTCCTCTCAGCCAATCCCCAGCACCAAATCTGCTCTGTTTACAAAACCTATAGTAAAGCTTATTTATCTCTCTCTTTTTTTCCTCTTCTCTCTCTTTTCTCCTCTCACAAAAGGACAGGCATCTTACAAAATAATTGTGATAACTAGTTGTTTGTGGAGGATCTCTGAAATACTGGAAAGGCTGGTTTGCTATCTGTAAGAACTGTATACATGCTGGTAATCAGCATCTAAATGCAGCTGCCTCTGTAGTCTCTTTGAAGGATGGCTTCAGGATCCAGTAAACATAATGCCTGCTCCTTCTACAAAGTGGAATACTACTTGCATATAAACTACACACTTACTTTTACATACTTTCTCTAATTGTTTATAGTACCTAGTACAAGTGCTATCTAATAGGTGTTATGGGATATCAACCAGGGAATAATGACAAGGAGACATGCTCAATGTATATGCAATTTGTTTATGATTCGAGGTTGTCTGGACCCATGCAGAACTCACAGATGTAGAAGGTGATCTATGCTCTCTGCACACTAAGCATCTCATCTCTACTTACTTTGGAGTGGTCGTGTGGAAGATTCCAAGCTGAGGGGACTGGACTGCTCCCTTTCTGACGACTCTGCTTTCTTTCTAACCCTGGAGGCAACTGTGGGTATCTGAGTTATCATTCACTCAGTGCCTGCCACCTAAGCTCCTCAGCCATGGATGCCAGTGTGAATTCAAATCTAGACACAGGGTGGGTACCTGAAAGGCTACAGATTTCAGCAGGCAAGACTCAGTGGGAACGGTATGGGTTTTGGAGACAGACACGCCAAAATTCAAATCCCAATTTTGCGTGTTCCAAGATAACTTTGAAGGAATAGTTTCTGTAATTAAGCCTTAGGGTTGTTGTTGTTGTTGTTGCTGCTGCTGCTGCTGGTGTTTCCATATCAAATAGAGACAGGGAAGCCTATTTTGCATTGTGCTAAGCACAATGGATGATGGGCACCTGGAACTTCTTGGATGAAGAGCTTGTAGAATTTCAGGAAGTACGCTTACCAGAGAGGGCTTCCTCAGAAAGGGGCCCTCTCAACCCTAAATTAGGAAGGTATAGGGATTCTAATGATGAGCTAACTTTAGACAAGAAAGCTCATTCAGAAAAAGGAGCCGCCAAATATGACGAGGGGTGGGTGGCCTTCTTGTGCACCTTCTGCTCCACCTATGGCTTCTACTGCAGGAGATGCTACTCAGATGGACATGCAACTAAGTAAATTAGAATTTGAAATCAAGTTGCAGAAATTGACTAATGAGCTACGGGAAGTAAAAACAGTGTCAAGTACAGAAAAGAACAGTTACTCTGAGGCATATCAATCACTGCTAGAAAGAGCCGTAAGTCAGGCTCATGGGCAAGGGCAGGATACATCTGAGGTGCTGGCTTCCCCTGTTCTTGAGGTAATTGATCAGCAAAACAATAGAGTCAGACAATATCAGACTTTAGAGTTCAAGGTGATAAAAGAGTTAAAAGCAGCTATGGCACAGTATGGCCCTACAGTTCCATTTACACAAGCTTTATTGGATACTGTGATAGAGTCAAATTTAACCCCCCAAGATTGGAAGACTCTATATAAGGCTACTTTGCCAGGAGGAGATTTCGTACTTTGGAGTTCTGAGTGATGTGAAGCCAGTAAGAAAACTGCCACATTGAATGCTCAGACAGGGAACCCAGATTGGGATATTGACATGCTTTTAGAAGGTCAATATGAAGGCAATGTTAATCAGACTGGGTTTCCTGCTGGAGTGTATGCTCAGGTTGCAATGGCGACTCGCTGTGCTTGGAATCAGTTACCGATGAAAGGCGATCCCAGTGGAAGTTTAGCCAGCATCAGACAAACCCCGTGATGAGCTTTTCCAGGATTTTGTGGATAGGCTACTAAAAGCAGCTAGTAGAATTCTTAGAGATTCTCAAGCAGGGAGTCCTTTTATTACATAGTTGGTGTATGAGAACACTAACGCAGCAAGCCGCTATTTGGTCACACAAAGGATAGACAGACTTATCCGGATATATTCGTCTTTGTGCAGAGATTGGGCCTTCTTATAATCAGGGCTTGGTCATGGCCGCTGCTATACAAGGAACCACTACGCAAGTAATACTTGCACAGAAGCAAGAGAATAAAGTTTGTTTTAAATGTGGAAGTTTGGGTCATTTTAAGAATGATTGTCTTAGGAAAACAGGCACTGCAAGCAGGCAATCAGGCTATGCCCCAGAAGCTTGTCCTCCATGCAGGAGGGGTAAACACTGGGCTAGGGAATGTAAATCTAAGAAAGATATTCAAGGCTACCCCTTGTCAGGAAATGAATTGAGGGGCCAGCCTCAGGCCCCAATACACCAACAGCAAGCAGCTTATGGGGCCATGAAGCTGTTCCCAGCTAAAGAAATCCATTTTTGAACTTATCAGGGCAACCCCAGGAAGTGCAGGATTCGACCTCTGTTCCACCACCCATGCTGTATTAACCCCAGAAATGGGAGTTCAAACTCTGCCTACAGGAGTCTTTGGAACTTTACCCGCAGAAACTTGAGGATTTCTTATAGGAAGAAACAGTTCGATTGTAAAGGGACTGCAGATAATGACTATGAGGGAGAAATTAAAATCATGGCTGCTTCCCCTTGTGGTATTATAACTGTACCAGCTAATCAAAGAATTGCTCAACTTATTTTAGTTCCTTTGTACCCGATGCCTTCCAGATTTGTTAAAAATGAGAGAGTGAAAAACCCCCAGAACTGGGGAGATCCTTACTCAAGTCTCGGGATGATGCGACCACCCAATGACTCACGAGAGACCGAACTTGCTGCAGTAACATGAGGTTTATTGGGGATACTGGTACCGGGGTCGATCTCATGACCTTGCCAGTCAGAGGAGTTCGACCCGGAACACAAGAAGTGTAGGGTATTTAAGGGAAGCTGGGGGCAGAGAGAGAGTTACCAAGGAAACATGGCATGAAAACAGTGGAAAATTTCAGAGGGACCTGACCCAAGGTATTCAGTTAGGGAGGGGAACACATTCATTCTAGGAATGTAATCTTCATCTACTGGTTGACAGGGTGGAGAGTCTCATAAACCACTAGACCTTCATTCTTAGTTCTTCCCTCATTGTGGATCATTCAGGAGGGGCAGGTATGGGGAACCAGAGCCCTGAGGCTCTGAGTTCCTGGAACTGGTTATTTTATAATTCTGGCTGGCTACAGTGGCCCTCCATGTCCTTTTAGGTAAAGGTTATACACCATACATTTCTATTAAATGCCCTCATTTTAAATTCTAAGATTCTCCAGCCTTTCAAGAGGACAGAGTGGTTTTGGTTCCGCCGATGTGTCCTAGGTTCAATCTATTACTAGTAAGAGACCTAACCTTAAATTAATAATTAAAGGAAAAAGCTTTGAAGGATTAATAGACACTAGAGCTGATGTAACAATTATTAGAGGACAAGATTGGCCTTCGACTCAGCCTTTGTCTGATATGCTTACACACCTCCAAAGGATTGGTTATGCCAATAATCCAAAACGAAGCTCTAAACTTTTAACCTGGAGAGATGAGGAGGGCAATTCAGGACAAATTCAGCCTTATGTTATGTCAAATTTGCCTATTACCCTTTGAGGAAGAGATCTCTTGTCACAGATGGGTCTTATATTGTGTTGCCCTAGTGAAACAGTGACTAAGCAGATGCTAGAACAAGGCATTAAGACATTTGAAGGTCCTAAGCCTCACTCTAACACTAGAGGCTTGGGGTATTTTCTGTAATGGCCACTATCTTGCCTGCATCCCATGCTGATAAAATTCAATGGGTTAATAATATTCCAGTGTGGTTTCATCAGTGGTCTTTATCTAAAGAAAAGGTAGAAGCTGCTTCTCTGCTAGTGCAGGAGCAATTAGAGGCAGGACATCTAAGAGAATCTCAGTCTCCTTGGAATACTCCAATATTTGTTAAAAAGAAAAAATCTGGTAAATGGAGATTGTTACAAGATCTAAGAAAGGTTAATGAAACCATGGTACCTATGAGAGCTTTACGACCTGGGCTTTCATCTCCAGTAGCTATTCCTAAAGGATATTATCAAATGATGGTAGATCTGAAAGATTGTTTCTTTACTATTCCTTTGCACCCTGAGGATTGTGAGAGATTTGCTTTCAGTGTTCCTTCTATTAATTTTAAGGAACCTATGAAAAGATATCAATTGACAGTTTTTCCTCAGGGCATGGCTAGCAGTCTCACTTTATGTCAAAAGTTTGTGGCACAAGCCATTGAGCCTGTGAGACAGTAATGGCCACTACACAGATGATGTCTTATTAGCAGGAAAAAATCCTCAGGATTTGCTTTTATGCTATAGGGATTTACAGCATGCCTTAGCTGATAGAGGACTGCAAATAGCTCCAGAAAAGAACAAGCTCAGGATCCTTATAATTATTTGGGCTTTAGACTTACAGATCAAGCTGTTTTCCCCTAAAAGATAGTTATTCTTAGGGACAGTTTAAAAACCTTAAATGATTTTCAAAAATTGTTAGGTGATATCAATTGGCTTCACCCCTATTTAAAGCTTAGTACAGGGGAATTGAAACTTTTATTTGATATTCTTAAAGGGAGTTCTGATCCTACCTCCCATAGATTTTTAACTCCAGAAGGATTGCTGGCATTACAGCAAGTAGAAAGAGCCATTGAAAAGCAATTTTTTACTTATATAGATTATTCTTTGCCCTTACATTTGTTGATTTTGAACACAACTCATGTGCTTAGAGCATTGTTGTAGCAAGGAACTCCTCTTATGTGGATACATTCAAGGATATCTCCTAAAAGTAATATCCTAACATATCATGAGGCAGTGGCCCATATGATGGTACTTGGGAGGAAGCAGGTGCTGACTTATTTTTGCAAGGAGCCAGACATCATTATTCAGCCTTTTACTGTAGATCAAGATGCCTGGCTGAAACAGCATGGTGTCGATTGGTTGCTTGCTCAGATAGGATTTGAAGGAACTATAGATAATCACTATCCTCAAGATAGATTGATAAAATTTTTAAATGTACATAAGGTAATATTTCCTAACATGACATCTTTACAGCCTTTGTGTAATGCTCTTTTGATTTTAACTGACAGCTCCTCTAAAGGATGAGCTGGGTATCTTATGAATAATCAAAAGGTAGTCATAGAGACTCCTGGCCTCTCAGCTCAGTTAGTAGAACTGACTGTGGTATTAAATGTTTTTCAGACTGTGAATGACACTTTTAATCTTTTTACTGATAGTTTATATGTGGCCCAGTCTGTTTCTTTATTAGAAATATGTGGTACATTTAATTTTAATACAGAAGAAGGATCTCTGTTTTCACAATTGCAAAATGTCATTCTTGCTTGAAAAAAATTCATTTTATATTGATCACATACGAGCTCATTATGGTCTTCCTGGACCTTTAGCTGCAGGTAATGATTGTACTGACAGAGCTCTAATAGGAGAAGCCTTAGTTTCAGATCCTGTTGCATTGGTTAGATATGATCATGACAAATTTCATCTTTCTAGCCCTATCTTAAGGCTCCGATGTAAGATCACCAAGGAGCAGGCAAGAATGATTGTAAATCAATGCCCTAACTGCCTTACATTATGTCCAGTTCCGCATTTAGGGGTCAATCCACGAGGCCGTATGCCTAATTGTATTTGGCAAGTGGATGTAACTCACTGTGCAGAATTTGGAAAGCTAAAATATATGCATGTTTGTATTGACACTTGTTCAAGATTCCTTTTTGCTTCTCCACATACAGGACAAGCCTCTAGAAAGGTAATTGATCATTGTTTACAAGCCTTTAATGCTATGGGATTACCTAATGTCATTAAGACATTAATGTCTATTAATGTCATTAAGACATTAATAGACCAGCCTATAATGGCAAAATTTTATATCATTTTGTAAAGAATTTGGTATTGAACATAAAAATGGAATTCCTTATAACCCAGTGGAACAAGGAATTGTTGAACATGCACACCACACTCTGAAATATTCACTTGTAAAAACAGAAAGAGGGGAATTATATCCTCCTAAGTCACCAAAAACACATCTCGCTTTTGCCTTATTTGTTTTAAATTTTTTACAGACTGATGCTAGGTATGTAGAGAAGCAAAAAGGAATGCCAAGGATCACCACTGGCATCCATGCACTTCTAGTTCTTATGCCATGGTAAAATGGCGAGATCCACTTACTAACACATGGAGTGGTCCAGACTCCATTTTAATATGGGGAAGAGGCTCTGTTTGTGTCTTCTCACAAAAAGAAGATGGAGGGTGATGGCTGCCTGAAAGATTGGTTCGGGGTCAAGTAGATGCAGGTCCAGAGTCCTTTTAGTAAACATGTTTCTATCTAAAATAATGACTAAAAATTTTTTTTTAATGAAGGTTTATTTCCAGAAGTTGAAAAAATGTTCGGTTTGCATACATATGTACAGATCTCAGCTTTGAGCCACTTGGGGTGGTGGGCACCCTTGGGAGATGAACTGGTCACATCCAATAGAAGCTGAGACTCAGTAGGTTGGCTCAGTTCTCAAGACCCAGAAGTGCTGACCAGCTTAACCCCACGCCTGCCTGAGACTATCTTCCCATGGAGAACACCTCAGTCAGAGTCACAAGCCTCTTGTCCGGTGGTGGCGTCCACTGCAGAGGCCAAGCTGTCCTCCTGGCCTTTTAGCCGTTCACGGATCAGCTCTGCGATTGCTCTCTGGGTCCGCTTTTCTAGCTTCTCCAGCTTCTTGGCCACATCTCTCTTGAGATCCCAATCAGGTTTCTGGAGTGCCAGGTTGGCCAGGTCCACTTCCTCATTGACAGGCTCCGGCTTGGCCGCCTCCAGCTGCTCCTTCACCTTCTCCTCCACTGCAACAGGTTTAGCCTGGGGGACCCGCCTCCTTTTCAGATCTTCATCCTCTGGGACATAGTTCCGAAGCCTGGGTCCCCTGTGCTTCCCAACTTCCTTCTCCTCTTCTCTGAGCTGCTTGGTCTGTGGCTCCCCATCTTCCCTGTCCTTGCGCCCGGTTTTCTCCCGGAGGGCCTTCAGCCGTTCTTTCCGCCGCAGCGCCTCTTCCTCGAGGCGGCCCATACCAGCAGGAGCAGCCGCCTTCTTTTCGGAGGCCCCTCCTTTTTTTTTTTTTTTTTCACACATCAAAAAGAATATTTACTTAGAAGAGTAGAGTCAATATCCCAAATGTAAAAACAGGTTGGACTGAGCTTGGATTTCCTGATAGCCTACTCCTAACTCTAAGGAATAAGTAACGTGCCATCCATTCACATGTCCAGGTATCTGATCCAGGTTGGAAAAACAAACTCAGAATAGTCCCAAGTCAATATGGGAAGCCACGGTAGAGAAACCTAAGATATCTCAGGAATGGTTTTAAGTGGGAAGCCTCTAATCCTACCTGGTTAGTGCTTTTCTGTGAGTTTCTCAGTATGAGTCCAAACCTCTTAGAAAGCACCTTCAAACACAAGTTATAGCCCCAAGTCTGGAAAGCTCTATACAAGAACGATGTAAATAATGGTTCAAGAAAATTGAGGACCAGATCCCCTTGTGTCCCACAGTTGGAATAAGTAGTTGAAGCCTAGGTGGTTTTTCTCTTCTTGGCAGATGGTCGCTCAAATACATCTCGTACCCCTGCTGCCTTTTGTTTAAAGAATTTTGTGTTCTGGGCACTCTCTTGGCCCCACGCAGAGTCAAAGGAAGTGGTGTCTTGATCCACAAGGTGGGTGTACTTGGTGCGACTAGACCGTCCAAAATTCTTGACCTGCATAACTTTTGGAAGAATGGTTTTGTTGAAATGGTCCTCAAGAGTAGGTGCACTAAAATCTCTCTTGTAGACTTCTTCATCCTCATCCATGAAGAAGGCACCTCGGTGATAATACTTTTGTAGAAACTTGTATTTGCCCTTAACAGCTTTGTTGGTAATGACTTTGCCATTTGCCCGAAGTTCGGCCTGCCTTTCTTCCTCCGTCAGGTTTCTCACGCGTTCAATTTCTGCTTTCTCCTTTTCAAGCGCTTCTCGGTCTTCTCTCTCCCTCTTGATTCTTTTGA
>NW_022196898.1:69354552-69355816 GCF_008632895.1 Mastomys coucha | reverse complement strand
CCACGAGGCAAGCAGGCAAAGCTGAGTGAGAGCCTTCCTTCTTCCAGTGTCCTTATATAGGTCTCCAGTTTAAAAGGTGTGGCCCAGATTAAAGGTGTGTGCCACCACACCTTTAATCCCAGATGACCTTGAACTCTGAGATCATCCTGTCTATTCTTCTGGGATTCATAGCCACTATGCCTCAAGATCTCCATGCCATGAATCAGGTCAGAAACTTGTATATCTTAGCTTCCAGAATAATTAACTACCTTCCAATTCAGGATTGTAGTTCATTCCAGATCTAGTTAAGTTGATAAGCAGGAGTAGCTTACAGAAGGTGAATTCAGCAACTTAGTTGCTGAATGCTTGGAAGAGAGTCATGGGACTCTTGTTAGTATGGATGGGAAGTGCCCACTAAGTGTGACTTGGATGACCACAGTGTTAATTCTTCCCATGGCCAGCTTACACCAAACAGTTGAGTCACATAAAATAATATAGCCTGTGTCTCATCCATTTAAGGGAAATTGACTTTCTGGATTTTCTATGAAAACCTATGTTCAGAGTTTTTTGTTAAATTTTGAGAGAGGGTCTCACAATGTAGCCCTGGCTTTTTTAGAATTTGCTGTGTAGACCAGGCTGGCCTCCAACTCACAGAAATATGCCTGCCTCTACCCCTCCTTCTGGCTCCCAAGTGCTAAGATCAAAAGAGTGTGCCACCACACCTGGCTTCAATGTTCAGTTTTTAAAATGTGCATTGGTGTTCTGCCTGAATAGTGTGTGTGTGAGGGTGTCTGCTCCCCTGGAACTGCAGTTACAGACACTTGTGAGGTTCCACATGGATACTGGGAATTTACCCCCAGTCCTCTGAAAGAGCAGCCAGTGCTCTTAACCCCTGAGCCATAACTTTTCTTCCTAGTCAGCACAGGTTTAAAGCTTTAATTTTTTCTTACAGGGCTAGAATGTCTTCCAGGCTTAGCTGGTGTTGCTTTCTGTGGTCTCCTGGCTGTGTCTGTAGGGATGCAGTCACAGGGAGGTCCTCTCCTCGGCTGTCTGTGTTTGGAGCAAGCTGCTGGGTAGTCTGTATGTAGTCCAACTCCCAACAATGGTCAGCAGCAGCTGGGAATGGAAGTCCAAGGATCTAGCAGTTGCTCAGTCCCACAAGGCAGGCAGGCGAAGCAGAGACTCAAATTTTTTTAGCCAGAAAAATAGCCTCCAAGAATTTCCTGAGAGTTAACAGTTCCTTTGTGATTCTCAGAGCCACTTCCCCCACACCTGGAGGCCAGAC
>NW_022196898.1:69349906-69354376 GCF_008632895.1 Mastomys coucha | reverse complement strand
CTCAGAAATCCACCTGCCTCTGCCTCCCAAGTGCTGGGATTAAAGGCGTGCACCACCACGCCCGGCTGCTTTTAAACTTTTGACCTTGTATCTCAAGCAGGTCAGTTATCAACATGCAGGCTTGACTTCAGAAAAGCTCAGATGTGGCAGTTATTCATCATGATGAAGAAAAGCATTAAGCACATATTGTGGCTTTGGTCTGTATGGGAAAAATGTGTGCTTTGAGGGCCTGCAGTCAAAGATGGATCACTAAATCTATGGCTCTTATCAACCTAAGATAGAGTCATGTGCCAAGAGGCCATGTTTATTAATAATAAACAGTAAAAGGCCTTGTTTGTGCAAATAAACATAAACAAGCTGCATGTGACAGCTAAGAGAGACATGTGACAGGTAAGAGAGAGACCAGTAGATCCAGTCCTAAGACAGACTGGGCTGCCAACCACCATAATTCCCAGGCAGGACTATGGTGTAAGTATATCTTATGCCCCAGTCCAGCTAATTTTTAATAAATAAAAATGGAGGAACTGTGACCTCCCCCAGCCTCAAGCAGGCTGAACCAGACTTGTCCTTGCCGCAAGCAGCTAGCCCACCTAGGGTGGAGTCTTCCTCCTTAGGTGAGGTCAATTGTTCAGCCAAGTCTGTAACTTCCCTATAGAAGTCACACCCTGCTGAGCTGCTTCTCCTGCCATCTGGGACAGAACAACAAGATGCTAATTAGGCCACAAGATCCTGGCTTACTGGGGGATGGATTCCTTGCTTATATATTCTCAGACTCTAAAATACACATTGGACCTTGATCACTACCTTTTGACTTGGTCTGGTTATTTCTCTAGCAGTCTGACTCCCCTGGGGGATGGAAGATAGAATGAAAAAAAGAAAAGAAAAGTTGTTTTCCCTCCTTTTTACCTCCCAGACTAATTTTCTTGAGCACAGATATCCCTATATATTTATCACTGGTGTGTACCTCCAGCAGTTAGAACAGGGCTTGATAAATGGCAGATGCTCAATATATATGTTTTGAATCTATAAGGACCAATCTACTACTAGGCTCCAGCTTGAGTGTCCTGGAGGTGATGAATAGACATTGTGCTCTAACTAGACAAAGTGCATGATTCCTGGGACCAGGGACCCATGGCTGTCGGTCTGGACTTATGTGAATGAGCAGGTGTCTGTCTGTCCTTGGAACTGATCAGATGAATTGCAGTCATCAGGAAAAAAAAAAAACCAAAAAACATCTGTCACGAACTAACCTTGAATGACAAGGAACATGGATATGAGGGACAGAATTATTGCTTCAGTAAATATTTTTTATAGGATTCATTTTTATTTTATGTGCATTGGTGATTTGGCTGCGTGTATGTATGTGTGAGGGTGTTGGATCCCCTGGAAATGTTGTGAGCTGCCACGTGGTGCTGGGAATTGAACCCAGGTCTTTTGAAAGAGTAGCTAATACTCTTAACCTCTGAGGCATCTCTCCAGCCTCAAAGGAAATGTTATTATTTTACAGTGACATAATCTATTATAAATGTAGTGAATTCTGGCTAGGTATATACATAAAGCTCAGGTATATTTTTAAGAATATTGTAAACTACCCCTTAAAAACAGGCAAATTACTTAAAATTTAAGAAATGCTATTTGTTAACTTTTATTTTGCTATAAAAAAATACCATGAACAACTTATGGAAGAAAGCTAAGTTTGGTTTATGGTCACAGAAGAGTCTATAATGGGTGTGTCAGCACATAGCTGGAGCAGAAAAAGGAGAGACCACATCAAAGCCACAGAGAAACAAGAAATGGTATGAGGCTATAATAAGCTCATAAAGAGCATCCCAATGATGGACTTCCTCAGCAAGACCCCACCTCCTAAAGTTCCATAACCTCCCCAGACATCTCCAAACTCGGAATCCTCCCCTCTGCTATACTGGGAAACAGCATTAGATGGAGTTTCCCACTCAACCAACCTTTGCTGCTCCAACACTGCTTGCTCCAAGCATTGTGCAAAGGGGTGGCCAGAGTTCATATCAAGGGCTTCTCTGACCACAGGATTTTGACTGAGCATAAAGGATGGACTTGCAGCAAAAGAAAGAAGTCCTGTGTTCAAGTTGTGCATGTGTTACTCCTCTGTGACCACAGGCAAGACGTTTATCTTCTCAGGGTTTCTATTCCTCCATTTCAGAAAGAAACTATGGATCAGGTGTCCCTGTGGCTACTTCTGCTTCTTGATTCTATTTCTCTGCAATTGTGCTTCACGGGGAGTGAAGAATGGATCTTGCTTAATGAACACTCAGTACCTCTGAGCTGGATTTTTAACACAAGGCTTTAATATGAAGATTATGGATGTCTAAGTAGGGAAAAATTAAATCTACAGGTGACTCAGAACACTTGGAAATGAGCTTTCAAAGGAGCTGTGTCGTGGCCTATTGTGATATTATTGAAGAATGCCACTTCCTCTGTCGCTATTCAGAGCGTAAGAAAGAGCTCATTTGAGCAATGTAGGAAATGAAAGGCCCATTGTGAGCTGGTGAAGAGGTTTATCCGGATGTCTGTACTCAACTCAGACATTAACAGCCATTATTTGCCCAGTGAACACATACTATAGTCACATTGATGTGTTTTATTAATGTTTCTATTTCTAGCAGGAAGATCTACTCAAATGATGTCATAATTCTTAATCTCTAGATAGAATCTTCGTGTCACCTGTTTTAAAAGAGAGCCAAAATCCAACCCAAATTTGGCACTGATTGTTTCCCCTTGAGAGCTATATTTCATTATTCAAACAAATCCAATAGAAGTTGTCCAGCCTTTGGAGTTAGCAAAGTCTTCCGTTTTCTAGACTCCTATGGTGGACCTGTGTTCAGTTGGTATCTGCCCTGTGGATAGCTTCACGTATAAGAAAGCTAGTGCATTACTGTAGCTGAAAGGCTGGAGAATCTTAGAATGTATAATGTATAACTTTTACCTAAAAGCGGGCATGGAAAATCTCTGCCACAAGCCAAAAAAAGGTGGAGTAGCTAGTTCCAAGAACTTTGCTAACCCAGAGCCTCAGAGCTCTGGTTCCCGATACCTGCCCCTCCTGAATGATCCACTATGAGGGCAGAACTAAGAATGAAGGTCTAGTGGTTTATGAGACTCTCCACCCTGTTGACCAGTAGATGAAGATTGCATTCCTAGAATGAATGTGTTCCCCTCCCTAACTGAATACCTTGGGTCAGGTCCCTCTGAAATTTTCCACTGTTTTCATGCCATGTTTCCTTGGTAACTCTCTCTCTGCCCCCAGCTCGTGGGTTTCCCTTTTAAATATCTCACACTTCTTGTGTTCGGTGTCGAACTCTGGCCAGCATGGTCAGAAGATCGACCCCGGGGTCGAACTCTGGACAGCAAGGTCATGAGATCGACCCGGTACAGGTATCCCCAATAAACCTCATGTGATTGCAGCAAGTTCGGTCTCTCGTGAGTCATTGGGTGGTCACGTTGTCCCGAGACTTGAGTAAGGATCTCCCCAGTTCTGGGGGTCTTTCATAGCGAAGCCTTGCACTCCTGGCCAGAGCTGGATTTCAAATTCTGCTCCTGTTATTCACAGCCCTGTCACTTTGCCAAGTGCTAACTTCTTTTAAGTTCACTTTCCAAATTTGTAAAAGATGACACCACTACCTCCCTCATAGCATCATTGCGAAGATCTCATTCTTCAAATGTATTAAAATATAAAGTAATTAGCAAGGTCAAAACTAGAAACATTTAGCTTGAATTGTTAGTAGTTATGAGCTAGAAAGAGAGCATTTCATTTCTGCTCATTCCCTGCAATCCACACAGTTGAGCTAAGGTTCCTGTCAGTGTTCTTAAAGCCTGAAAATTAGCTTATGAAGCAAAGGATGCTTCTGGGCCACAGCATGAATATTTGTTCAACCTGAGATGAAGTTAATGAGTTTCCTGCTGTCCTGTTAGCCACACCCCATAGACTGCTATTTCATTACTGTTGCGATATGCTCATGTAGCCAAGAAGAAGGAGTGAAAAGAAATACTCAGCCAAAAAGAGACAAGAGGAGTTTCAAAAATTAAATTCCCAGCTTTGTCTTTAAAAAAAATTTGAGATCATCTCATATGTTTGTTTGTATAGACAGTAGCATGCTCTTTATGAAATATTTAAAAGCTTTTAAGGTACCCACATGTCCACACATATAACTTCTTCAAAGCCTTGCCAAGAAGCTAAACATAAACATCCTCAGTATAGGCACAGAGTCTCTTCACTAGGGAATACAAACACCACTCTATCTTCTGCTTTCCCAGGCTCCCCCTATCAAATGAACTCTCTGTCTCTGTCTCTGTCTCTGTCTCTGATGATAATAGTACTTGATTTCATGTACTGATTCTCTGTCTCCCTGTCTGTCTCTGTCTCTCTCTTTCTGTCTGTCTCTATCTCTCTCTCCATATCTCCCTCTCCCTCCCTCTGTCCCTCCCTCCCTCCCTTTCTCT
>NW_022196898.1:69326141-69349787 GCF_008632895.1 Mastomys coucha | reverse complement strand
ACACACACACACACTCCAGTATAGCTAGTGAGTGCTCTACCACTGAGCTATATTCCCAGCCTCCTTTTGCTTTTTGCTCTGAGACAGTCTCACTAAGTCACTGGGGCTGGCTTTGAACTTCCTGTGTAGCCTAAGCAGCCCTTGAATTTGCAATCCTACCATGTCAGCTTCTTCAGATCTGGGAGTACAGACCAACACCATTGGACTTGGATTAAATATATTATAAATCACTATACCCTGATAAACATGATCAGGGCTAAGCTAGCTTTGCCTCAAACTATTGGAAACTTATCAATATCTTAGAATCTCAAGGGCATTTTAAGCAGAATAATTATCGTGTTCTTGGAAAAAGGGAATAAAAATGAGCTAATCAGCACAGAAAGGTTTGGCTTAAATTATGTCTAAGACAGGGAGATAAATCTGTTTGGCCTAAATTATGTCTAAGACAGGGACCTAAAATTCCTGGGATCTAATCTTAAGAATTTTAATTCTAATTCTTAAGAATTTTGGAGATAAGTAGTAGCCAGGCATCCAAGTTTGGTGAGAAGCTAGACTGGAGCCGTAGTCACGCTGAATGGGCTGAATGGGGGGGGGTCTTAGCCCCTGTGAAGTAAATACAGAGGATTCTGAGACACCACAGGGCTTCCCTGATGCTTGCACATATTCAGTGTCCTGTAGATAGTCCCTTGGGACCATTCCATAGACATGGGTTCTTCCCACCTTCTTAAGACTCTAGAGCTCTCCTGCCCATTGCAGCTCTGCTCTCAGGACGATCTTTCTTTGGTCGGGGGTGGGGAGCAAAGCAGACCAAAGAAGTATCTCCTTTATTCTCTTCTTCCATCTCAGTGTAAAAATCCCATGTGCAACTTTTTTTTTCAGCTTCCAAATTCAGACAATTAATTTTGCTTCATGACCTGCAAGCCAAAATGTCCATCCTTAATAGAATATTCTAGAGCAGACTCGCCACAGTGGAATACATTATGGCAATTAGAATGAACAGGATCCTGTTAATAGGATAGTAGGTGACTCCCCTAAACATACAACTGAGTAAAAGAGGCCAGGCAGAGAAGGATAAATGCCATAAGATTTCTGTTACACAGAGTCAAGAGAAAGGAAAAGAAGTAGGGGCAGAGATTCCCATCTGGGGTTCTTCTGGGGTTCTGGATACACAACTGTGGTTTTTCTTTAAAAAAAAAACAAAACAAAAAACAGCACTTAACTGGTTTATTGCACATCATATGTACAGTTTCTAAATATTCCATTCATCCAAACCTTTAAAAAGGTTTGCAGAAAGCCAGTGACTCAGCACACTGGCCCAAGTCTCTTTAGATTATTGCTGGATACCTCTTCCTTATTGCTCAGCCTTTCCACATGTGGTGATTGATATCAGGAGAAAACTCTTCAAGACCTTTCCATGATAAATATTCCATGATAGCATCCCTGATAAGTATAATCAAGAGTTTGTAATTTTTGAGGACTAGTGACTTCCAGATGTCTGTGTAATTGATTTTGAAAACTTCCCAAGAACTGGACTGCTCTTGCTGGAATCATGTGAGCCAGTAACTAAACCAAGCCCTTTGTGTCAGTGATCAGAAAAAGCCATTTCTTTTTTTTTTTCTTTCTTTCTTTTCTTTTTTTTTAGTTTTTTGAGACAAGGTTTCTCTGTGTAGCCCTGGCTGTCCTGGAACTCACTCTGTAGACCAGGCTGGCCTCAAACTCAGAAATCCACCTGCCTCTGCCTCCCAAGTGCTGGGATTAAAGGTGTGTGCCACCACTGCCCGCCCATTTCTTTTTTTAAATGGCAGGACTGCTGAGGTGATTATGGACCGGCATGAGCATTGTGTACTTTAATTAGTTTATATGAGATTTCTTAGTTACCTGTTGTTTCAGGGGAGGGGGTGATCAGCTAGGGGAATGACTCAGCAAGGCTACAAGAAGACCTTTTAAGACCCACCATGCAGGGAGTTTTTGAACATTGCTCTTTATTTGTATTCAGGTTGTTTGACATCTGACTTCTAGAGATTATTAAGAAAGAAAATAAATCAAGTGAGTATCTTAGATCATCTTCATATTTCTTTAATTAAAGAGCAAAGTAGCTTTGTGTTTAGTGGACCTCTCCCAAGACCACCAGAAGGACAATCTTAAGATAGTTTTTTTTTTCTTTTTTTTTTCTTAGATTTTCTTTATTTACATGTAAATTTCTCCTTTCCAAGTGTCCCCTCCAAAAAAACAAACAAAAACAACAAGAACAAACCCCTGTTGCCTCCCCCCTCCCCATGCCTGCCACTCCACCCTCTCCCACTCATTGGCCCTGGCATTCCCCTACACTGGGGCACAGAACCTTCACAGGGCTGAGGTCCTCTCCTCCTATTGATGATCAAATTTGCAATCCTCTACTATACACGTGTTGCCAGAACAATCAGACCCACCATGTGCAGTCCTTGGTTGGTGGTTAAGACCCTGGGAGCTCTGAGGGTGCTAGTTAGTTCATATTGTTGTTTAAGATAGTTTTTAACTTCTTGAGTCTTTAAACATATGGGTATGTGGGACTGAGGAGATGCTCTGTCAGTAAAACGACAAACACAAAGATTTGAGATGGATTCCTAGGTCTCAAGTAAGCAGTCAGACCCTGTGCTATGTGCTCGCCATTCTAGCTCATTGGTCAGCTAACATATCATACTTAGACAATCCCTGGTAGCTTACTGCCTAAATAACATAGCATGTTCATTAAAGTTCCAGACCAGTGAGAGATTCTGTCGCAAGCAAAAAGTAGAAAGCACCCAAAGAGCTATACATGAGGTTGACCTCTAACTCCCATGTGCATGCGCGTGCCTGCACACTTCTGAGCACACATCTGCACATGCAAACCTGCACACTTCTGAGCACACATCTGCACATGCAAACCTGCACACTTCTGAGCACACATCTGCACATGCAGCCCTGCACACTTCTGAGCACACATCTGCACATGCAGCCCTGCACACTTCTGAGCATACATGCAATATCAGTATATATTTTTCCTTAATTAAAAGTTATGATTAGAAAAAAGTCAAATCCAGTTTTTACTGCTACTGTTGAAAGTTACTAGGGCATAATGTGGTGATGTTCGAACGGCTTCAAACAATTCTCTTTCAAAATTCCTTCAAGAGAAAAACTGTATTTTGCCAAGAATGACAAGTTTCATCTGAAATCTTTAAATAAATGATTCTGATGTAAATATATTATGAAAAGCTTCATTTAATTATGGTTTAGCAGCCAAATGAAATAATCCCTCCTTGTATATTTTATGTAATGTGATAGCAGCACCTCTAACACGGAAAGAGAAGAGCATAACTGAGCTGTGCTCAACCTTTCAGGAGGGTTTAAGTCCTTGTGCTTTTCTATTGTGCACCAGACATAGCTTCTGTTTTCTCTTGGCCTCGGTTTCCCACAAACAGCACTGGTAATTTCTGTTCTGGCCAACTCACAGCTTTCTCTGTAGTTCTGTTGTAATCTTTATCAGAAAGCCAGTTTTAAAAGTTGTTCTTACTTGTTTCAAATAGCAGAAGAGGGGATGGTAAGATGGTAAAAGCCAGAGGCCTGGGAGAACTATATGGATACAGTGTCTTCTAGACAAGACTGAATCTACTCAAGAACTCCCAGCGGCTGTGGCTGCCAGCTCAAAACTTTCACAAGGTCCAGCCAGCCACCATCCCAGCACGAGAGGGAAGGGGCTCATGAGCCCCACCCTTAATGGATGGTCTCTTAGGGAGGGAGGGTCAGTTTTCTTTAGGAATGTTGGTCTGGGTGAGTTGACCACACACCAGTGGATAGCCCACATCCAGAAGCATATGGAAAATGCAAATTAGAGTTTGTGGGTTATTGAGAGAGAGAGAGAGAGAGAGAGGACAAAAAATGGGCCAATGGGGAGGTGAGGTTGGACCTCAGCAGAGGAAGGAAGGGGGTGTAAAATGATAAAAGACACATTTATGAAATTATTTAAATATTGATACAATATTAAAAAGAAAGAAAAAATATCCTCCTTACTCCACCCTCCTCTTCTCTCCAAATACTGTTCCCCAAGGGCAGCCCATTTGGACGTGCAGCTGTCTTTGTGGCTGGTACTCCTGTGCCTCTCATATGTGCGTATATTTTACCTTCCTAAAAATGCATACATTGAAAGGCAAAAATAATAGTGAGGTAATAAAAGTGAAAGAATTTGTAAATGAAGAGCCCTTCCATTTTTAAAGTTGATGTTCAAAGTAGTAGAACCCTTGGTTAATCAGCCTTTTGCACAAAAGCCCCACTCCTGTCTCTGAAGCTGGCGTGAGCCAACACCTGGGCCACTCAGCCACTATGGCTTCAGGAATGTACAGCAGTAATTGTCTTAACAGTTCTCTCTCTCTCTCTCTCTCTCTTTCTCTCTCTCTCTCTCTCTCTCTCTCCTTCCCTCCCTCCTTCCCTCCTCCCCCTCTCTCTCTTTCTTTTCTCCTTTCTCTCTTCCCTTTCACCCTCTTTCCTCTCTCTCTCCTTTCTCTCCCTCTCCCCCTCTCTCCTCTCCTCTCACACACACCCTCCAGGAAGCTCAAAACATCTGTGTCCTGGTAGAATTTACAAGAATGCAACTGTTATAAAAAGGCTGAGAATTAAAGTCCCCAAATAAGGGATTTCTAAGGAGTGTCCATCAAACCTCCCTTCCTTCAGAAGTACACACAATGTCTGATGAAGGCACCTGATGAGGAGTTGAGAGTCTGGGAGAGCCTCAGGCCACTGCTGAGCTGGCCCACAGTTCTCCATGCCAGCAGTGTGGTGGGAGACAATGAGAAGCTAACAGACACTTGGACTCTTGGCTCTGAGGGAGCAGCCTCTCTTCATTACCTTGGAGTAATCTTCTTCTCCGAGTTTCCTTATAGTCAAAGTAAATATTAAGTTCCTTCCTGTATAGCCGGCACTGCTGGGTCAAAGCTGAGACAGTTTGGGGAGCCCATTTATTTTTCCCAAATCAGCACTTTCAGTTTTGTCCTTCACAACATTCTGAAGCTCACCGGATACTGAAAGCACTTCACAAGTTGTCTATGGTTTTTTTTTTTTTTGAAAATGAAATGACTTCATCCTAAGTGAAGTAATATTTAGCATGCTCGCCCATTTAATCAGATCACCAGGACTGCTTCGCTTAGCTAGAGCCAGAGCTTCATTAAACATTAAACATCAGATCTCCAAATGCTTCCATCAAAAGGACCACCCTGAGCCATATCTGGTTCACAGGATCTGTTCTCCAAGTCTCCAACTAGAAGAAATGACCTGGAGTGCCCTGATGATCTAGGATGTTGTAAGAGATGGCTCAGTGGTTAAGAGCACTTTCTGCTCTTCCAGAGGGTACTTCCAGAGTTCAGTTCCCAGCCACCATGGCAGTTAACAACTGTCTGCAACTCTAGTTACAGAGGGTCTGATATCTATCCTCTCTTGTCCCCCAAAGCACTTTATGCACATAGTACACAGACATGCATGCAAGCAAAATGCCCATGCATGTCAGATAAAAATACAAGAAGTATAGAAGAAGGAGAAGGAGGAAGAGGAGGAGGAAGAAAAGGAGGAAGAAGAGGAGGATGAAAAGGAGGAAGAAGAGGAAGAAGAGAAGAGAAAGAGAAGCAGCTCTTTTGAATTCTGACTGGCAGGACAAATAAAACACCATAGACTTTGATTTTTGCACAACTGCCTACTTGGTATTAGAACCAATAAAAGCCAGCTAGCGAGATGACACAGTGCGCAAACGTTCTTGCTGCCAAACCTGATGACCCGAGTTCAATCTTGGGGACCCACATAGTCAGAGAGAAAACTGCTTCCTGCAGGATGTCCTCTGACTTCCACACTTTCTTCAGTGGTGAATACATCCCTCCAATAAATGCAATTTAAAACATTAAAAGAAAAAGGTTTCAGCAAATAACCCTGAACGTTCATGGCAGTTCCAGCTCGTGGAGCATCAGTCATGGATGGATGGGAGACTGTTCCTGTGCGGAAGTGACAGGAGTGTCTGTGCTCATGCTTGTTGGAGGTCAGCAAGCCCAGGGCCAGGGCCACTAACCCAGACATCTCTCTCTAGGGCGTTTCCTCTATCTTCCATGAATAGCTGAATGCTTTATGGTTCTTTTAGTGTTTGTTCTGTATAGAATTCACTGAAAGTTGGTTCCCTCCTTTGCTTTATTTTTAGAAGAATTCTCTCACGGAAATCTCGCCTTGTAAGTCAATTTTAAGGCAAGCAGGCAGATCTCACTGGCTGTTTCATTCCACCTTGAAAAGTATTTGAAGCTGCTCGCTGTGGAAATTGTATCTTCTTAAAACCTCAAGGCTCATTTCTTCCACTCTTTTTATGGGAAAACCGGCTGTGAAGGCCCTGTTGTGATGTCCCTGTGATCCAGACAGTGGGATGCTTTAAGGGATCAGAATGGACCACATGGCAAGGGAGCATTTCAGAAATTGCTACCGCACAGGTCACTGTGGGTACCATCATAATCAGGAATGCTAGGGTTCATAGGTCACGTCCAGTGCAGAGAGGCTCGGGAGCCTAGTTCCTGTTGCTGTGGTCTGCTACTTAAAAAGAAGAAAAGATCACATGCTCTCCCTGCCAACCATGAAACAGAAGCCCATTTGTGAGGCTCCTTTTCAGCCATCCTGCTTTTGTACCGGAATAATCTGCTTCATGAAAAGAGTGAGCAGGAGCCCAGGAATGAAGTTCCCACCCCTACCCCAACTTCACATCTCACTGTTCTCCTTTCATGCTATAGAAAGTTCCCTGCAGAGGTATGTCCCCAGTTTACCTCCAGGAGTCCTCCTCTTTGGGTAAGGCATCCAAAGAATCCTAGGAACAAGATTGGCAGGATACTATTGTTCCCTAGTGAGAAGGGGAGCTTGTTCGCACTGATGAATTAATACTGTTACTAAGCAACCATTTCTTACAGCACTCCAGCTCTAGCAAGAAGATAAAGAACAAGGCCCACTGAATAGTCTTGCACTCATTAGTACAGGAGACAGTTACCTGAATTCAGCCACTAAGATCAACAATTAATAACTGGTACCTCGTGAAACTGAAAAGCTCCTGTATGGAAAAGGACTCTGTCAAAAGAATGAAACAGCAGTCTACAGATTGGGCAAAGATCTCCACCAACCCTCATCTGAAAGAGGGCTGATATCCAAAATATATTAAAAAACTAAAAAAAAAAAAAAAAAAAAAAAAAAAAAAAAAAAAAAAAAAAAAAAAAAAAAAAAGACACCAACAAACCAAATAATCTAACTTTTAAAAATGGGGCACAGAGATAAAGAGAATTCTCTACAAATGAATATTTAATGGCCAAGAAGCACTTACAGAAATGTTCAAGATACTTAGTCATCAGGGTTGTGGAGGGGAGGTGAGAGGGCTTGACTGGGAGGAGAGGTTGGAGAAGCTGCATTCTGGACGTAAAGTAAATAAATTAATTAATTGCAAAAAACCAAAACCAAAACCAAACCAAAACAAAAGAACGAGGCCCACTAATTTCCCAGACTTCGTTCATTACCGGCTCACAGCTTTGTCTGAGTGGACTGTCAATATATAATATATACCAAATATACCATATGGTAATGGTGTATTTCAAGACTTCCTGTAGCTCTAGTAAGTTGTTCAAGAGGGCAAATGAGTGTGAGAGGGACCGTCCTATATAGCATGGCTTCATTCCATTTAAGTTGTGTGACAATCCTGGACCTAAGTAGGTTAGCATCATTTACAGATACCAGACGCAAAACCCAGAGAGGTGAAGTAGTGACTGGGTCAAAATCAGACAGAAAGTAAGCAGCTAAGTCAAGCGTAGGGTCCTGGCACGGCATGGTGTAATCAGTCAACCTCCCTTCCCGCTGTGGAAACAGATTTCTGCCCTATAAAGGAAGTGAGCTGGCTAGCTACATAGGCAACAGCGTCTAGGAATAACTAAATATTTGCTAATTTAAAAATCCAACTGAATTGCTCACCAGGTAATCACAACTTGATTTCTTCCCGGGTAAAGTAGCTTAATACAAATGGTATGCTCTTGTAGTGTTTAAGGATGTGCCGAGCCTGCCTGGAGGATGGAGAGAGAATGAAGTCATATCTTCCTAGGAGTGTGCGGAGAAAACGATGTGCTCTTGACTCCTCTAACACCCCCACCTCCAGGTCCGTCAGACAATGGTCCATAGGCACCGGATGTACCTCCTTAGCTGTCTAGACACCACTTCCCATCCTCAAAGCTGCTTCTCAGCCATGTTTTCTTCCAGCTGTCCGCTCTCAGAGCACTCCTTGTGGGAGGGAACACACCACTCAGATCTTCATTTATTGGTAGAAGATCTGTGTAGTAGAATCACTAGGGAGGAACTTCTTAAGGTTGTAGGAGGTAGTTTCCTGAGTTCAGCCATGTCGGGAACGAGTTCCGCCTTGCTGACAGGATCAAAGCTGAGTCCATGTTCCCAGACCCTGGGACCCAACTCCCGTCCTGCTTCTTCAGATGTTTCATGTCTGTTAACCGGTGAAGGATATAAAGACGGAAGATGCTGTTATCCCACTATCTAACTAAGGCAAGCAAATCATAAAGGTGCTGCCTGTCTAGACTTAATTGCCTATGTGCTGCGTGCCCGCTCCTTTCTCCCTTTTCATTTTAAAATCCAGGTCAGAGTCCAGGAGGGGACCTGACTGCAAAAGCTGACTCAAGGACCCTGAAACCAGGTGACCCAGATAAGGCCCCCGTCACCGATGTTAACTTCCTTGTTTAACTCCTTATGCCAAAATATGATTGGTCAATGCAACAGCCTTCTCCGATCCCCCTGGCTTTGTGTTCCCATCCTACGAAACTATTGTATAATCTCCCTTCGGGGACACAGTTCAGATTCCGAACTGGCTGCCTCCCTGAGTGCTCAGAAAAATAAAGCATTCATTTTTAAACTCCCAAAGTGAGTTTTCTCAACTTCTGCCCCGAACCCAACAAAGAATTGCACCAGTTGCCTAAGTCATCTCCAGCGATCCCCACACAATAATCAACCCACACGGAGTGTGTGTAACGCCTGACTTGATCCAACTTGGGACAACTTTGCAGGGCCGGAGCTTCCTTTTGGGTTTCGTTAGGTCTGTTGTTTTACAAGTCAGCATCTCTGCCTGGCCTGCTTCCGCAGAAGTTGATCTCAAGTGCAGCCTGGATGCTCACCAACCTCTTCTCAGAGTCTGCTACCTAAGGAAGACCCCAAAGTGCTGCACTGCCCCCTCCCCCACCTTCTTTGTACCTGCCTCGCTTCTTAGAATGTGGGCTCTATAGGGAAGCAGTATCTTATTTGTTCGGCAACCTGAGCTTGACATGACATAAGCGAATCACCATCTTATCTCTAAGCTAGGATGCCTCCGTGTCTTTTGGCTGTTACCATAATGGTGCACATGTTGCATTTCCAGGAGGGTACACTTACCTATTATTATCCCTCTCCAGCATCTTCTATTACTCAACCAAGAGTAGCATGGATCCCCTCATCCTCCCCCCAAATCTGCTCTGCTTGACTGAATTCAAGCTTTGTGGTTGGTCCCCAGGAACCATTGAAGGACGGAGAAGCCCAGAACTTGTGCCAGCAGCAGTGCCAATGTATGGCCAGAGGTAATGACCCCAGAATATGATGAAGACCCCGAATGCTGATGCTCCTTCCAAACATGCATTACTTTTCTGTTAGCTTATTTCTGTTTGAACCTAATTTTAAAAATACTGTTTCGGGTGTGATGAATGTGTCCCAGGTGAGCCCCATGGGATGATCTGTCAGCAGCCATATTGCCTTCCTAGATGGAAGAAATATCATTGAGACTTTGGGCAGAGAGATAACAGGCTGAGGAACTTGGGAGGCCCAGAATGCATCCTGTGAAGTCACTTAGGAGGTATAAAGCTGCCCACAGAGAAAGGAGAAATGAGCAACTGTCTGTGGGACTCCAGCATACCTTGGCACCTGAGGGTCTCATGTCGGACGCTGAACTGCTTTGATATTATGTCATAGTCTTGTATCTTTGGCTGATTTACTTTTAATCCAGCCTGGGTCCACTGAGAAGTGTGGACAAGAAAGCTCCATGGTAGCCTTCTTCATGGATTGGGACCCTTAATCCAAAGAAACACTGAGGACAAGGGTCTCGAGTGGAGAGCCTCCTCTTTTGACTTGCCATATCAAACTCAGACTGGTCCCCGTTGATGTGATACTGGAGAGCTTCCTGTTTGGTGCAGCCAGCTGTGTTTCTATGACCGCCACTGTCTAAACAGTCACCAGTGAGGACAGGCCAACTCATCAGGTAAACAGAACACTTGTTAGTTTACAGCTTCTCAGTCTCCCTCTATCTTCTGTTTACTCGTTCTGACCCTCGCTGCTGGTGGGTAAGGCCTCCAGCAGTCACGCAGCATCCAGGTTTGCTTACTCTGAGGTAACGGACAGTCCTGGAGTCTTTGTAAACAATAAAAGCAGACTTAATTCAGCAATCGGAGTGTCCAGTCCAAGGGTGCAATCAAATTTCCGAACATGGAAAGATGCAGAATGCCTTTTCACTCCAGCTGGAAGCTAACCCTGTGCAGTGGTTGGGTTAGCTGCTTCCCAGTCCCTGAAGTTACGACCCAGGAAGAAGGAAGAGGGGAAGGGAAGAAAAGTTTCACTTTGGTTGCAATTTGACATACCTTAGTGCCACCTAAGTCTGGCTCCTGATGTCTTGGGATGCTGGGTAATTCCCTCAGCAATGTTTTTGGTTCAAAGTTAGGGCAACTCTGTTTGGAGGATTGGCTATCACTTCTTTGGCCACCAGGCATGTATGTGTTCCCAACTTCTTGTTGCTAGGATTTCTTAGACATCCCAGTGACCTTTAGGATACAATCCAGGATAATCCAACACATCTCTGTCCTTACAGTCCACTGACACAACACTCCTTAGCCTCATCCCCAACAAACTTGCAGTGCCAGGCAACCCAGCCACACAGCGACAAGCTTCCAAAACAAGTGGTTGGCCAAGCTCTTCCTCTGTTGTACTCAGAAGGAGAGTAACAAGAAAATGGCCACAGGACACCCCAGGAAAAGACAACAAAAGTCATGAAAGAGAAGAGTTACTGGGTTAGACTCTGGTTCTCAAATGTAGGGCTCATAGACAGTGCCCTTTGGAGGGTGAGGATGCACACACCATGGGTCCGCACTGAGTGCACACACCATCAAAGCACTTGTCTTCCAGTCAACTAGGAGAAGAAAGTGGAATCTAGAACGCACACACTAAAGGACCCAGCTTCAGTTTCCAGCCAAACCTCCCAATTTGAGAGAGAGAGAGGAGAGAGGGAGGGAGGGAGGAGAGAGAGAGACAGAAACAGAGAAGAAGGAGGAGAAGAAGGAGGAGGATGGCAATGAGGAGGAGAAGAGAGAGAAGAAGAAGAGGAAGAAGAAGGAGGAGGAGGAGGAGGAGGAGGAGAAGAAGAAGAAGAAGAAGAAGAAGAAGAAGAAGAAGAAGAAGAAGAAGAAGAAGAAGAAAAAGAAGAAGAAGAAGAAGAAGAAGAAGAAAGAGAGATTGAGAGAGAGAAGAAAAGAGGGGGATAATGATACATCTTGTGTTTCAAGGTGAGAACTTTAGAGTCTTTCTAAAGACTGCTTTAGCAGAACTTTCATGTAACATTCAGAAAAATTCTATGATGCCAGTGGTTTCATAAAGAGAACTCAGGGGTGAGAAATGTCTCCCTCTGACTTAAATACCGATGCCTGTGACAGAAAGTGTAGTTCTCTGTCATAGGAAAGAAGTTTGGCCACAGGAATTCCAGTGCTTAGAAGATATTGCATAGCCTGATGACAGACAGTTCCACACATGTACACACTTGTCTCCCTCAGCTACAAAGGCTCTAAGCTAACAACTTTGCCTCAGGTTCTTTGTGCTCTTTCTTGCTCACACTTGGGGTTTCTCTGGGGTGACCTTTGGCTGTTTCCTCAAGCTACTCAGATTATTATTCTAACCACTTCTCAAAGCCAAGTTCAAATGCTTCCTCTTTCCTGACTGCCCCCCAAACTCCGACTCTGCCCTCACCTCGCTTTGCCCCTCCCGGACCGTTCCTCAGAGTGACCTGTGTGACCTTCTATGCTCCTGAAGGACAGGACTATGTCCACTCCGATCTGCATCCTTAAGACCTGTCTGGGGTCTTGCCTGGAGCAAAAGGTCACTAAATATCAGCTTCCACTCCTGGTACATGGACCAGTGCTTGTAGTCTAAAATGGGCAGCATAGTCTCTGTTCTGAGTGGCCTTTTACCCCCACTGGGATTTCTGATACCGACGATGGAGTGGAAGGCCTACTGACCCAAACAGCTGGCAACTTCTGCCGAAGGCGTTCAGTAACAAGCGCACAGGTTCCGAGTAGTCTTTGCAGCAGCAAGCACCTTCCTGCACCAGAAGGAAAAAGAGTAAAGACCTGGAGGTGGGAAGGAAACCCAGTATACTGTCCACCCTGAGGTCTGGGAGCTGACCCTAGGTCTCCAGCTTGCTTTAGTGATAAATAGGGCTAATACACCAAATCATTACTGCCACCTGGCTTTAGCGGACAGACGCTGGTGTGGATGCCTCCAGGGCAAAGCAGACAGGCAAGCTGTCGAAGTCGGTGTTGAAATGGCCAGCAGGGAAGCCAGCAGTGCAATTTTCATTTCCTTCCAGCTTCCTGCCTCATGGTGCCTTTAAGAATGCAGGTCTTCTGGTCTCCCATGAGTTCCGCTAATATCCAGTGACCTTTCGTCCAGGCAAGACCCCAGACAGGTCTTAGAGGATGCAGATTGGAGTGGACACGCTCCTGTCCTTTAGGAGCACAGGAGGTCACACACAGGTCACTCTGAGGAATGGTCCAGGAGAGGCAAAGCAAGGTGAGGACAGAGTCAGAGTTGGGGGGGGGGGGCAGTCAGGAAAGAGGAAGCAATTGAACTTGGCTCTGAGGAGTGGTTACAATAATGATTTGAGTAACTTGAGGAAACGGCCAAAGGGCAGCCCAGAGAAACCCCAAGTGTGAGCAAGAAAGAGCACAGAGAACCTGAGGCAAAGTTGTCAGCTTAGAGCCTTTGAAGCAGAGGGAGATGGTGTGCGCATGTGTGGAAGGAAACTGTGTGCGCATGTGCATGAAGGATAACCTTGACATGGAGTTTGGGTGGGATGAGTTGAGAGAGAAGGATAGGAAGTTTAAACTAGCTGATGACTGAATTTGCACTCTCCAATAAGAGCCCCAGGTTGTACTACAGAGGAAGTAAATCAAGGAAAGATTATGAAAGACTATCACAATAGATTTCTATTTCTGCCCTATTTGAAATGGACAAACAGTATAAAAATGCCGTCACCCCATAAAAGACAGAATCTACAAGACACCATCAATGGAGATAGCCTCGAGGCCTTTCTAGTT
This sequence comes from Mastomys coucha, assembly GCF_008632895.1. Taxonomy (NCBI): domain Eukaryota; kingdom Metazoa; phylum Chordata; class Mammalia; order Rodentia; family Muridae; genus Mastomys; species Mastomys coucha. The sequence goes on along the minus strand of NW_022196898.1, from coordinate 69,336,399 downwards.
TTCCATAGAAACATTCTGTTCTTCCCCATGGGAAGCACTCTGCCTAGGGTAACAACTACTGTCCATTGGTCTCTGAATTGGCTTAGCTGTGGCTGCCTTCACTCGGGGAGGATGCTGTAGAGACCCATACAGCAAAGCTCAGGTGAGCTAGTCTCCTGGCTACCCTGGAGCAGGGCAGCTCTCTCTGGACAGGAGCTGATAAGGAGACTGACTGGAGAGAGGCAGAGGCATCTTCTGCGCATGCTCAGGCTAGAAAGCCGTCCTCTTCCGGGCTGGTGAAAGGGAAGCTGGGGTTCCTGGCGGTGAAACAGCCACACCTGCCTCTCGTCTGTTGGTGTTTAACCATCTGAGGAGCCTTAAGGGCTGGAAGGACATTTTACTACAGAAAACCTATTTTGCTTGGTTTTCACTGCAAACTCGATGCCTGGAAACTGAAAAAGAATAGGATGTTCTGCACCTACAAACACAGGAAGTCATACGGGTCATTTGTGATCAATGACTTGAGAATTTTCCAAGGCCATTGAGTAAAGACTAGTTTTGTTTTTTAGACTGCAACAGTATAGTTCTGAGTAAGTGTAACTCTCTAAAGCATCCTGCTATTTAAAGCAACAACTTTAGGAGTTTGCCCACTACCCGCCATGAAGGGATTTTCTATGTAACCTAGGCTGGTCTCAAACTCAAGATCCTACTGCCTCAACCTCTCAAATATTTAGAAGTGTATAACACTACCTTCAACTTAAAGCATCTATATTAGAGTAGTAACTCTGAATGTTGCTCTAGAACCTAGATTTGAAATATTTATATGTATGTATATATGTGTGTATATATGTACACATACACACATATTGTGTGCTGTAACATTCCATTTGTCTAGGACCATTTGGGGATGAGGAATTTCAGAAGAATAAAATAGTCAATATCTAACTCATACTCATTGAGGGACTCAAGGCTGTGTGAAACACCTTTGATTAAAGATTTGTCCTTAAAAAACATGAGTGCTGTGACTCTCAGGTCCCAGTGGCCTTGCTGATTCAAGACATCATTGTGAAGACCAGTTACCAGTAATTTTGAATTCTTCCTTGCTTTCCAAGGCTGTCAAGGCTTATCTCTTCCCTTGCTTGCCCAGTTGTGGTGTTTCAATTCTCTGTTAGCCATTGGTTCTACCTGCATAGTTTAAAATTTGTGTTTGTGTGTAATATTGTGGGGAGCTGCAGCTGCCACCCTATACATATATATTGAACACCTGGTCTCTGGCCAGAGCAGAGAGCATTGAGATAAACAAGCCTTAGTTGGAAAAGCTGTGTGCCTCTAGTTTATGATGCAAGCTGGCATGATTTCTCGTAGCCTATTATGCTTTGCCACGTAGCCGATGATGATTGGGACCAGGGAAAGTATTTAACCCACAAGGGCTGGGGGCTGGAGGAGTATTGAGTAAGTATGTAGTATAGCAAGTAAGAGAGAATAAGATTTAGGAGTAAGTATGTAGAATTAGGGCTGGTGATGGGTTATATAAGATTTAGGAGTAAGTATGTAGAATTGGGGCTGGTAATGGGATAGGAGAGAAGATGTAGATATAGAAGTAAGATGTAAGGATAGATGTAAGATGTAGAATTAGGAATAAGACCTAACTAATAAGATGTAAGTAGTAATAAGTAAGATGTAAGAAGAAGATATAGAAGAATATAAAAGAAGCTAGCTAGCTAGAGAAGAAGTAAAAATGAAGGTTCCTGATTAAACTGCATGGAGAAGGGCTTGGTGTTTGCCTCCTTATTTCCGCTGGACGGGTAAGGCGGCGGCATAATATATGTATTTATGGCAGTGTGCATGGGTGTCTGAGGAGGCCAGGGAGGAGCTGGAGCTAGAGACAGGTGTGAGCTGCCTGATGAGAACTTGGGTTCTTTGGCAAAGCAGCAACAAAAGCTCTTAAGCACGGAGCCATCTCTCCAGTGCCTCCTCGACCTCCTCCAATTGTCTCTTGTACAAGAGCCTGAGAATGTTTTATAAACCGCTGTACTCACAGCCAGTGATTATTGTAGAACTCTGGACCTCACAAAGGGCAGGATTTGCTTATTTTTGCCTCAATTAGTCTCGTACTCTTGTAACATGAACTCAAAAGATTAGAAATCAGATTCTCCCTTGCTGTAGCTATGTGACCTGGAACAAATTAGCAATTTGAGTTCCAAAAGAAAGAATTCTTTCAGGACCCTGTGTGGATAAGAACTGAGTTCAAGAATATGTACAGATTTGCTGTCCTTTTAGGGCAAATGAATGCCAAATCCAGAAGTGAAGTTGGCTCTACCATCAAATGTATCTGATTAGGACTATGGTATTCAGTATTATTAGCCTTTGAGAGAAAGCAGCCTCCAGGATCTCACAGTAGTGAAGAAAGTCTAAACGCTTAGTGAGTCTAAACTAGACCACTTGAGTCTTTCTTGACCAGAATACTTGAGGTAGAGTGTTTCAGGTCACATTCGTCTTCTGGTTTTAAAATGTTTACACGTAGTATATCAGGGATGAGACCTAATTCTAAACATAAAATTCATATGTTTCATATATGCCTGTAGGATGCTGTCCCGCAGCTCCTACCTGCGTGGGGTTCCACGAACCGAGGATTTGGAAACCTGTAATGGGTGATAGAGAGAATAGAGACAGACGCCAAGAGAATGGTTCTCATCAAGGCGCAACTTTACTTAGTGAACACGGAATATATATAAGCACAGGCATGCATTTTACATTCAGGTGAGAACAGACATTCGGCAGGATCAAGGCTAAACTCTAACACAAAGGATTCCAGGACGGATAGAGAGATCAAAGGTTCACGGCTTCCTAGGGACCTGGTATCTGGTCCTTGAGCCATTTACATAGGCTCCAAACCCCCAGCGAGCTAAGTCTCTGGTTTCGGTTTAGAGTTCTTCCAAGCACAGCAGGGCCACCACATATGCCTTAAAAGTATAGCTTACAGATAGTATTATATAATAAAAAAAAGTGTGTGTGTGTGTGTGTGTGTGTGTGTGTGTGTGTGTGTGTGTAAAGGCCAGAGGTCAACCTTGAGTGTTGTTCCTCAGGAGCTGTTTATCTTACTTTTTGAGACATGGTCTCTCCTCAGGATCTGGGCCTCATCTAACTGGCTAGGCTGGTTGACCATCCAGTAAGCCAAGGGATCTATCTTTCCATCTCTGTGTGGGCCTGTGTAGCAGAGGCTTTCATGGAGATCTCTGGCCCGGCCCTGTGCGAGAGTTCTCTCGAAAGGAAGCGAGCATGGGCAGGGAGGAGAAGTCACTTCCACTGCTTCTGCTGCTGCAGTTGGCTTCACTTCTGTCTCTGCCGTGCCTTCCAGGTCACTCAGTTGCTCAGTGCCACCCTGCACTGAGAAGGGTCGGGCTGGGCTGACCAGAGGCTGACTAGCCAGTGAGGAGTGCTGCGCAGCTTCAGGCTTCAGGGAGAGCAGATCTCCCCAAGTGTTACAGCTCTTAGAACAAAAGGCTCTGATGATGGAGTAGTTCTTGCACACCGTTAATTCCCTGAATAGGACTTATATACAGTTTTGGGGGTGATTCAGGGTTCGACACCAGGTACTTCCCATTGGTTTGGGCTGAGAGCTTGGGGAATCCTTAGTTGCATGTAAGAAGGCTTGGTGCTGCTAATATGTGACCAATATCACACACCTCTCCTCCACAGGGTTGTTGGAGCTGTGACTGCAACAGGAGCCTAGAGCCCAGGAGGCGTGGTCGAACATCTTCCGTCCCATGCAGGCAGAAATCACCACCCACCGGATCTCCGGTGTTCCAGATGTCTTGCTCGACAGGAACAGGTTGCCTGCACAGCCTATTGACTCACATACAAGGACATGCGACCATGTTCAATTTTCTTTCTCCCGTCTCTCTTTCCCTCTTCCTTCCTTCCTTCCTCCCTCCCTTTTCTTTCCTTCCTCCCTCCCTTTTCTTTCCTTCCTTTCTTTCTTTCAACATGAATTACGGGGAACAAACTCAAGTCCTCACTCAAGGCAAGCCCTTTACCAGTGGAGCTTAACTCCAGCTTATTTTATTCTATGTGTGTGAGTGTTTTCTTTACGCGTCTGTCTGTGCACCATACGCACTCTTGGTACCTTTGGCGGTTAGACAAAGGTATTGGATCTCCAACTGAAGTTACAGACAGTTGTGAACTGTCATGTGGTTGCTGGGAATCGAACCTGGGTCCTCTGCAAGAACAAGTGCTCTTAACCACTGAGCCATCTCTTGGGCCTCTCTTATGTAGTTTTCAGATTAGAGGCATTCAACTTGTACTATGTGACCTAAGATCCCAACTGTAGTAGCAAACTAGACTTAGGGACTTACACTGGTACATAGATAGACAAACAGAGGGACCCATCAGGCTCACCCCTGCCCCATCTGCATGAGCATGAGCTGTGTGTCTTGAGCTTGCACATAACCTGGGGCCCTGCTTGCAGCCCAGACTTGGTCAGGCATAAGCTTGCAGTGGGAGCCACATCCTCATTGTGTAAACTCAGGTTAACCACAAATCAACTGAATGGCCCATGTCTTACTACACAAGGAAGGTTTAGCCTAGGGAGGGAGATTTTTACTTTTTTTTTTTTTTGATTTCCCAAATAAGCAATAAAAATATTATGAATACCAAAAAATATTGGAAATAGATTTGTTAATTTCTAAAGCTTCATGCTCATAATTTTGATGTATTCAGTGAAGCATAAAACTAAATTGTTTCAGAGGCTGGTGTTCAGCATTCTCATAATAAAAACATGAAAATTAAAAAAAAAAATTGAAAAGGACCCTGGGAATTTTTATTGGTACAAAATGAAGGTTTTAAGTCTTTGTAGCAGGCTGCTGCTTCAGCATGGGATTGAACGATCAGGCGGCTGCCATGTGGTTTGTTGCTTTACATAATGATATCTTGGTTTCTAAAGGTGTTTTAGAAAAAAAAATATCTTTAGAGAAACTCAGGATCCTTTCCCTGCAAAACTGACCCAGCCATTTATAGAAGAAAGCCACATGGGTTCCGCAAATGATGGAAATGCACTTGGGAGATTTTAAAGGCCGAGTAGAGGAAATGATGGGCGTAGGAGTAAGCCTTTTATCTTGGGGATATAGTAGAAAGCAACACAAATTAAATAGTCTATAAGATAACACCGCTGAATCATAAGTGGTTTGGGCCGCATGGCAATAAGCAATTTATTTTTGATAAGAACCCCTTCGCTGTGACCAAGAACAGGTCAGGAATTGATACAGATGGGTTCCACCCACCAAGCTCACGGTTTCCTCTCTGAGGGTCATTACCAGCTTCACAGGATGTGGGAACGGAAGGAGAAAGTATGTGCCATGTGCCTCATAGTCCATGTCACCAAATAAATGCAGAAATAAGAATAGCGACTTTCTTCTCCTCTCCTGGATTTCCTCATTCTCCTTTCCTCACATTGTCCTGAGATCTGACCAAGTGTGGAGGCCAGGCAGGTGCACCTTCATTTACTCAACTCACCTCCCACCGCATGACAGGCAGAGAGCTCTTCTAGCCCTGGAAGCCTAGTGACAAGGTTGGAAACGTCCTAGGTTGTATCCAAGGGTCTTAGTTTGGGTTTTCCTGCTGTGAACAGACACCATGACCAAGGCAACTCTTATAAGAACAACATTTAATTGGAGCTGGCTTACAGGTTCAGAGGTTCAGTTCATTATCATCAAGGTGGGAACATGACAGCATCCAGGCAGGCATGGTGCAGGAGGAGCTGAGATTTCTACATCTTCATCTGAAGGCTACTAGCAGAATACTGGCTTCCGGGCAGCTAGAATGAGGGTCTTAAAGCCCACACCCAAAGTGACACACCTACTCCAACAAGGCCACACCTCCTAATAGTGCCACTCCCTGGCCCAAGCATATATAAACCATCACACCAAGGGTCTGCACACCAAGACATTAATGAGTAGAAATTCTATTTTGGAGTTCAACAAGGGAGAACAAAGGAATGAAGGTGAGAGTCAAGGCTTATTTTACATGGAAAGATCACAAAGGTGACATTTTGACAGTCTTTAATGAGGCGAGGAATGGACTCAGGAAGGATCCAGGGCAAATATAGGGCAGATGCAGAGGAGATAGCATGTTCAAAGATCCTGGGGTGACAGACTCACTCGGCAAGATCTCAGGAAACCAAAAAGGGTCAGGATGGCTGGATCACATGGGGCCTCCTGGGGTCTTCCAGAGTGCTGGGGTTAATGGAAAGCTATTGGAGGGCTTTGAGTCATGCTATATAAAAGGGATCATTGACGACTGAAGATTAGGGGAGGACCAGAGTGTGGAGTGTGGAGTGTCAATCAGTGTGATCTGATAAAAGGGTTAAGAGTGCTTAAGGTTGTGGGGTAACTGCCAGGTTTGAAGCATGCCTCTACCATTGCCGGGCAAGGTAAACTACTGCTTTGCGAACAGAGGTACAACAGAAGGGTTGCCATATTGCATAACTCTAGAGAGCTCAGTGACACTTGGATCCCGCTATGATTCCTGGCTCTCCGTTTTGCCCTGTGGAGTGGTTTAAACAGTGGTTGGCATCAGGAAACACTCAGTGGTATTCGTGGTCGCTTGTGGCTGAGGTGAAAGATGGTGGCAGCTTTGTATAAAGATTAGTGGCATGGAGGGGTGGTAAGTGCCACAAGCCAGAATAAAATTTGATGGCAGATCCTCTCTGGATCCCAAGGGCAGAGCCACTATGGTCAAATGAACTCAGTGTGATAGCTTTGTGGGACCTCTTAGGAGGTTTCTGTTTCATTCCATTCTGGAAATGAGTTTTTCAGCTTCTTCCCCACTGAAAGTGACATGTTTACATGGCGATTGTGAGGTTAAAGGAGATCCTATGTGTTGGCCCTCTAAATTAGGGCCCAGGGCATTCTACATTTTAATTCATGTTAGTTATCACCCCCATGACCATCAGAGCTGTGCAAACTCCTAGCATGAATGACGTTAACGCCTACAGCCCCACAGAGAAGAGATCTCAACTGCTGTCCACGTTGGTGAGGATAGCTCTCACTCCCCAGAGGCCTTTAGAAAATACTGTCCTCTGGCCATTATACCCCTAAGCAACCTGTTCTTATGCCCTCAGGAACCCTTCAAAGGCCCCCAAAAGACTTGAATACGAAACAGATCAACCAGGAAAAGAAACATCCGAGTGTAAGTGAGGGCATGATTCAAAAGGTGTGATTTGCCATTTAAGGTTATAAAATCTGTTTATGTTCATCCCTTTGGCCTTAATGAATCAAACTCAAGGATGAGAGGGAGAGGGAGGCCCTGGAAGACCCCAAAGCTGTGGACACCTAACTCCTCTAGACCTCTCCTAATCTCCTAGACAGCAGGAAGTGTGGGTGACTGCTCTGCCCCCCTGAATTGGAGGACCTGGGCATACTGCTGGAGTTACTCATCCTTCATGAGGTAACCTCCCCGTTTTATTTGTTCTTGTATGTGTGAGCCATATAATTTTCTTCTTCAAAAGTTGTTAACGACGCGATTGTAGCCAATCGACCCACATAAAACAAGGCTGCCACTTTCTCACCCTTAGGCTTGGTAATGATTCTTGCTGGGAGCCAGGGGTGGAAGTGACTCAGCTCTCCTTTCCTATGTTAATAAGGTTTTACTGTCTTTGATCCTGACTCAAAGTAGCTCGGAGAAAAGTGGGGATCATAGATGCTGTACAGGAGCGTTGCTGCTGCGTAATTGTTGACATACTCAGATGTTAAGCAAATAGGAGCTACTCCAGCAGGCCTGCCTTCCCTCCAAGCCTGCTGCAGACACAGCCTGGTTCATACAATGGGCATCTATTCCCCTCTTCCTCATCTGGCAGGATGCTGTGACCAAACTCCAACATTTTCTTGAAAGCCTAATCAGGCTCTTTAAGACAGCTAGTGGACTGGTTTCTAAATCAGTCATTGGCCCTATCCCCAAATCTCTAATACCGGCCACTTTGGTTCTTCTTAGGGATACTAATGAGAGACCTGACCCAGGGGAGGATGTCCAGCAAAACAGAGTTACTGAGGGACTCTCTGTGTCGTTTTCCTTTTTTAGTTAAATGACTGTTCTGGGCCACACCAAGGATCTTGACCCTTTAGAAGCTAGCCAATCCTTTATTCAGTACACATTATCTATGACTGACCAACTCTCAGGCTTTGAAGATGGAGAAGCAAAGCACGTAGTTTCTTTTGTTGAACTTTAAGGTCAAGTATTGGAGGCTGGTAAGACTATGGCAGTTGTGTGTGGATGATGTGATCGGTATTGGGCGGTGCCTTTACTGCAAGCTCAGAGACATCAGGGGACCCAGAAAAGGTGTGAGAACGTAAATGGTTCCTATAGCTTCAGGGGCCACCTAAACAGAAGACCCATGAGTGGAGAAAGGACAGCATGTCAAGTATGCAAATAAAGATGGTTTGCCATGACAACTAGCATTACTCACCCTTTCCCTCCTTTCTGGCCATAAAGACGGAAGGCACTTCTCTGGTCTCACAGGCAGTGAGCTTTGTCTCCTTTGCAACCCCCCCAGGGTCTCATGTAGCCTCAGGCTGACCTGGAATTCTTAACATATGGCCATGGATAACCTTGAACTTCAGATCCACCTCCCTCTGCCTCCCCAGTGCTAGGATTACAGGTATGCACCACCATACCCAGTTCATATGGTACTGAGGATGGAACCCAGATATACACACACTAGGCAAACACTCTACCATCTGAGCTGTGTCCTACAGCTTTGTGGCAGTTCTGGCAAATGGAAAGTGTGTAGAGGGGATGGGCGGGCCTGGCCCATAGCAGCCTCTTGGGTGCCCTCTTTTCATGCTGCGCTGTTTCAGCTTGTTGAGCCAGAGGAACCAGGTCATGAAGGAGCTCCAGTGTCACGTGAAAGTGATTCCAAGTGAGGGGGCAGCTAATAAGGAACTGGGCCCAGGGAAGTGATCCATCCCCAGCCCACATTCATGGTATGTACCATGAGACAGCGACCGTCCATCTGAAGTTCCTCTTGGCTCTGTGTCTCCCTTATTCCAATCCCTCCTCACTCGTGCTCTAATCCCCTGATGCCTCTGCCCCTGCCCTCTTTCTTGCTGTCCCCTCTTGGTTTTCCCTTCTCCTCTCTGGGGCCTCCAGCCTTCGTAACCCTTTAGCCATGTTGTTGATTGCAAGCCCAGGGCGGTGGGCTCCATGAGCAGTTACCAACCAGGTCACTGGTTCGAATCTGCCCGGTCAGTATAACCTTCAATTACTTTGTTCTTGGTCCCGGGTGCCCTGAAAGTTAAACATTCACTGAGAATTAGCTGTCAATGTTTCCGTAACGATAAACTCATGAACCTCTTCCTTTTAAGCTGGTTGCTGACTATAGAGTTAGAAAAAGACCCAGAGGAGGACCCTGCCTTCTAGAAGCTTCCAGTGCACTAGTGGGACCTCTCAGCAGGTCTGAAAAGCAGACGGTAAAACCTGCAGCCCCATGGCTACCTTTCCTTGCAGGCTCCGGAAGCTGTGTGTTCAGGCAGCTTGAGGGACACTGGAAGCTCAGCGTAGATAGGTGTGAGGCGAGATCCCACATCTGGAGCTGAGGAAACAAAAAGAAAATGGCCCATTTGTGCTGGTTGTGGAAACCCAGGCAGTTGGTGAGCCAGTCAGCATGATACCTGTTTACCCTGCGGCAAAGCGGAAGGGTCTGTAGAATTCCTTCTATGACAGCTTTTATAAATAGATGGGTCAGAATCTTTTCTGGGAAATGAAGGGCGAATCATCAGGAATCCATGGACAGCCCTGTAGTTACAGACTCTGTGGAAGCAAAACACTGTAAAAATATTTTTTCCTGAGCTCTGCTGTGTATAATGTGGTTTAGGCACAGAAACGGCAGCAAAGAGGACAGCGAATAAAGGTCCTCTCAGGAAGGTGATTCTTGGAATAGAAAGGGATTTAAGGGAGGAAGGCTGAGATAGTCAGGAAGGGGTGTGGGAGGGACATTTACTGGGGTACCTTCTAGTCACTACTGCTGACTCTCAAATTTCTTAAACACTAGGAACTCTGGGAAGATGATTTTGTAACACCGGGTCGGCCTGTTCACGGAATGTTCACAGCAGTGAGAATTAAGGTTTGTGGAGCCAAAGATCAAGGTTCAGGCTAATAGATATTCTAGGACAAAGTTCCAGGTCCATTTCCAGGTTGCTGTCTTCTACTGATCAGGATATTTACAAAATATCTAAATAGACACTAAAAGTTGACTTGATTGGTCCCCATACTATGTATATATATATAT
>NW_022196898.1:69324952-69326131 GCF_008632895.1 Mastomys coucha | reverse complement strand
ATATATATATATATATATGTACATATATATGTGTGTGTGTATATATATATATCATGTGTATATATAGTATATGTGTAATATGTATATATGTATGACATATACAACATATATGTGACACATTATATATTTGTATGTATGTGATATATACACATATACATATGCATTTACATATATGTGTGTGTGTATGTCTATGTGTGTGTGTGTGTATTTATATATATATGACCCCAGCCTTGCAGCACTTGGCACCTGAGATAGCAAGGTTGGGAACTCTGTCCATCTGTCACTCTGTGATGAGATAAAAGGTATCATGAAGACACAGTGAGAACTGACCAGACTATAAGCCAGGAAGAATGGCCAACACTGTTAGCATATTAATCTTTAATTTCTATCCCCCAGAATTGTGGGAAAATAAAGTTCTGTTGTTTGAGCTGCTGAGGAGGAGGGGTAGGGGGAGAAGGGGAAGGGAGAGAAGAAGGGGAGAGGAAGGGGAAGAGGAGAACAATTTCACCTCTTTTCACAAGTGGAGGAAGTGGGGTTCACAAAATCATGTGCCACATACAAGTTCACACAGCCAAGAAGAGCTGCAGAGAGCAGAATCTACATCCATGGAGGGTCCTAGCCAGAGTCCAGCTCACCGTATCAGACACCCGACAAAACCTAGACTGGCCCTCTCAGCCGCTGAGTTCTTCCTGACCAGCGGTGGCACAGACAATGTTTGACTTTGGATTGTAGCATCAGTTCAATCTTTTTGTGTGGAAAGGGAGCATCGTGCGCTTAACAATCATTGTTATCTATTTTTCTATTATAATTGCTTTATAATGTTTATTTTTAATCATTTATAATGTTTATATATAATACATATTTTAATAGTTTTATAGTATTTGAAATTCTTGAATCTTTACCATTTAATGTTGACCACACTGTTTAAGTACCACTATTAAGAGATCTTTGGGAACAACTTAGTGTACTTGGTTGAAGGGTGGGCACAGGACTAAACTGGCCTACAGAGCAAACAGGCTCTACAACCTTTGCTGCGGATGAAGGAAGATTGCAGATCTGGTCAGAAGTGATGGTGGCTACCTTTGCCTTATGTGGGGAAGCAGGTCTGAGCATGGAGCAAATGCAGAGGAAAAAGTGGGTCTGAGCATGGAGCCCATGCAGAGGAAAAAGTGGGTCTGA
>NW_022196898.1:69315708-69324942 GCF_008632895.1 Mastomys coucha | reverse complement strand
AGCATGGAGCCCATGCAGAGGAAAAAGTGGGTCTGAGCATGGAGCCCATGCAGAGGAAAGTGCCCCTGGAGAAGAGGGAGGAAGCCAGGGTTCTGGCACATGATCTGGGCACACAAGTCCAGCAGTGTCAATGTCAGGCTCTCCTGGACTTTTTGGCTCATGGATCTCATAAATCTGACCATGCATAAGCTAGTTTGAGAGGGGTTTCTGTATCTTTATTTGGTTAAAAGTCCCCACTGTCAAAGGAAGTTGGGCTGAAGTCCATGATCATCATGGTGAAACTTACTGGCCATTTCTTAACTGTGGCTTCTGGGAACACAAAAATCCAATCCCAGAGCTTAAAAACAACAAGAACAACAAGGACAAGAACAAGAACAACACCTTTATGTAGCGGTGGAAAGTGATACAGACAATAACTCTAGCGGCAGGTTAAAGGCATCAATCGCTGCGAGCTAAACTGTGTACTCTTTCGTTTTTCTTTCCCAGTCTCTCTTAGTGCAAGAGGCATAGGAACCATGAAGAAGGGAAAGGTGCTGTTCTGAGACACCATTGGAGAGGAGACAGGGCCTCTGTGTGAAATGCTTGTTGGGCAACATTAAATTTGATGCTAGGCATTCGGTGAGAGGTCAGAAGCAAAAACAGAGCCTTGGGGGATACGCATGCAAGTGAAAGGGGACACTTCAGGAACTGAAGGGAGAGATGGCTGGAACTGTGCATGCAGCACACCCAGGGGACAGAGAGAAAGGTCTGGCAAACTGTTACGGTGTTTAACCTATTTAGCCCAATGTTGTCTGAGGAAAAATATCCAATATTAAAATTTCTGGAATGGAGCATCTTCATATATATTCATATTATTTTGAAATTGATCATTTTTTTAAAAGCTGCCTTTGGTGAGTCTGATCGTAGTAAGTTTCACTTTGCAAACCATTTCAGGCTATCTGAGATGGGAGAATTTTTCACATGTAATCCAACAGGCTAAGTTTGGAATCAAAACAACACAACATGTCATCTCTGAGGATAAGACTCAAACATCACATCGGAGCAGAGCCTTGTCAACCTTGTGTATATATATAGGGTCTCGAGATTATTTTGAGAAGTCTGCAGGCTGGGAAGTTCACCACAAGAGCAGATCCTACGCTGATATGGAACAACTGGTGGAAACTTCTATATAAGGATTTTTTTTTCCTCCTGGCAAGGGTATCATGGGCCAACCTCTGTTTATACCAGAGAGAAGAGACAGAGAGACACATTGTATTTCTAAGTTAAATGCAAGTGTTCTGGATTATTGCAACAGACCAACCACCATCATTACTTTTGTTGGAAGAGCAATGGGGCTGCTACCAGTTTTTGTCTGCAAAGCTCCCCATAGCTCCTACCATATTCCGAACGTTGTCTGACGGATAAACCACTAGAGGACTTTCCCCTTTGTGTCCAGGGTGTTAGCTTTGTGAATCTGAGACCTCCTGAATGCACCTTAACTGCTCCTGTGTGTGTTTCTGTCATGGGTGGGCCGGGGTGCTCTACTTTCATCCCTGACTGTCAAGCATAGATAACTGACACTCACCACTATATGATGGTAAGCACCATCCACCCCAGACTTTTCTACTGGACTACACACAGGTGTGGTAGATCTGGTACATTACAGTTAAGGCTTTGGGGCTCTGTTCTACTGGGAAGTGCAAATTCAGAAGCACAGGAAGTAGTGTGGAGCTATACAGACACACAGAAGGTGGCTCCCTCTTAGGTGCATGTGGCTTCTGGGACCTTCAATGGGTTGTAAGTGAGGGTGAGAAGATGCTTGTGCCCGCCCCTTTGTTCTGCTCCCTTTGATACAATCTAGGGGGCTTGATTCTGTTTGGGATTTTTTCTGCCAAATAAAGAATTAAAGACAGGAAAAAAATCTTTCCCATTAATTTATTTATCTATTCACTTTACATTGCAATTGCAGCCCCCCCTTCTCCCAGTCCCTCCCTCAATGGCCCCTCCTCCTCCCCTTCACCTCTGAGAAGCAGGAAGTACCTCTCTGGGAACCCTGGCACCTCAACTCACTGCAGGACTAGGGACATCCTTTCCCACTGTGGTCAGACAAGACAGCCCAGCTAGGCGAGCAGGATCCACAGGCAGGCAACAGAGTCAGGAACAGACCTCGTTCCAGTTGTTGGGGGACCAGCATGAAGTCCAAGCTGCACATCCGCTACACTTTGTATCTGCTATACATCTGCTAGACCTTGTTTGCTTTTTGGTTGGACGTTCAGTCTCTGGGAGTCCCCATGCATCCAAGTTAGTTGACTCTGTTGGTCTTCCTGTGGAGTCCCTATCACCTCTGGGGTCCTCAATTCTTCCCCCAACTCTTCCACAAGATTTCCTGGGCTCCGTCTAATAATTGGCTGTGGGTCTCTGCATCTGTTTCGGTCAGCTGCTGGGTGGAGCCTCTCAGAGAACGATTATGCTAGGCTCTGAAGGCAGAAACATTTTTGAGCAGTACTAGGAGTGGAGAAAATCTCAACCGCCTTAGATAGCAGCAGACAGAGTCAGCAGTTGAAGAAGCTGTGCTTCTTGGGGTGGGTGAGGAGATATGAATACTGCAGATACAAAGAGAAAGACCTTTGCAAAGTGGGGTGGGGCACGACGAATGGGGGGACTTCAGGAAGCTGAAAAGGCCAGTCTCTTCTTGAGGGCTAAGATTCTTAAGTTTCTGAAGAATTTTCCTTTCCCACTTTAGAGTTGGTTAGTTTGAAGAAAGATAGGATGGTAGATTGGCCCACAACTGTTGTGTAACATGTCCTGATCTGACCTCTAACTGTTGAGCCAGTCCGTCAGCAGGTAGCCTGCTGGCGAAAGTAAACAGCCTACAAGGCCTTTGCGTTAGACTGCCAGGCTTCTGTCTCAGGTCGGGAGGGTGAAGAAGAAGCTGGCCATCTTTGAAGTTTGCCAACTTCATTAACTAGCCATGGTCTCCCTCCCTATCTGTCTGCCTAGTAAGGAGTCTAACTCCTAGTTTCTCACCTTAGCCCCAGGTTCCCATACTTGATAGCTCCCTAAACCCCAACTCTGCTGCCTGCAGCTGTGTGAACTCAGGTCAACTTTCATAACTGGGCTGAGTATTTTTTTTTAAAGATTTATTTATTATTATATATAAGTACATTGTAGATGTCTTTACACACACCAGAAGAGGGTGTCAGATCTTATTACGGGTGGTTATGAGCCACCATGTGGGTGCTGGGATTTGAACTTAGGACCTTAGGAAGAACAGTCAGTGCTCTTACCCGCTGAGCCATCTCACCAGCCCCTGGGCTGAGTATTTTTAAGGAAAACATTATAAGGAGTTTTGAGACAGATGTCAGAATTTGGTTTCTTTGGGAGGTGTGTATGGGACCCCCTGGCATAGCTCTCCATCCCAAGCATAGTTGAAGTCTCCAATATATTTGCAAGGAAGCACTGTCCCTTCTCTTGATACAAAAAGCTCAAGGACATCCAGCAGTGGCCAACTTTTCCATTTTCAGTGTTCATTGATCAGAAAGGTAAGGGAGGCTGCTGAGTCTGGAGAGGGGCCTTCCGGCTGCCTGTGACAGCTTCCTTGGAAGCACCAGTTTATCTAAAATGCAATAAATTTTTTCAGCGCTTGGGAAGATAAACATCTGGACTACCAAAAGACGTGGAGAGGATTCTGGAAGTGTCTAGAACCATGGAAAAAGTAGAGTGTGATCATGAGAGACAGGGCAGTGATGGCATTCTGGGACAAGGCTCTAACCCTACCTCATCAGCCACACTGGAGACTTGTGACAAGTTACACAACCTCTCTCAGCTTCTTGATGCTTAGCTGTAAAACAGGACAATCTGTCACTGACAAAGGGGATTGCTGAAAGCATTACTGGAAATCCAGGGAGATGTCTGCTCATTCTTGGCTTGTCATAAGGACTGGATAGATTGTAGTTACTCCGATGGTAAGATTGTTTTCCTACAGAAAGCAAAACAGACACTGGATAAAGTAAGCCTTTCTGGGTGATGGA
The DNA here is from genome assembly GCF_008632895.1 of Mastomys coucha. Lineage (NCBI taxonomy): Eukaryota > Metazoa > Chordata > Mammalia > Rodentia > Muridae > Mastomys > Mastomys coucha. The sequence goes on along the minus strand of NW_022196898.1, from coordinate 69,320,932 downwards.
GTTGTGGGAGAGGGTGAAGCCAAAACTATAAAACATTACAAATTTATTAATACGTCCCACCTTGATAATGTTAGGGTTTCAAAATGTAACAGTTGCACGAGGTAATAGTTCAAAAACTTATACAGGGTGACATGTGGAATAAATAAACGGAACATATTCTAGAAGTAAGAATTCAAAGTATTTAAGATACTGGAATTCAGAGTGGGTCTCCTTGCCCACCAAGGAGGCCTGCTAATCTGGACTCATCAGAGATCAAAAAGATGCCTGAAATTCCTCAGTCTACTCCTGGCAGCCCCACTTGAGGGGCTTAGCTGGGGATCACAGAGTGCCTGCCATTCTATACATTTGATCTTTACAAAGAAACCTGGGCTTGCCTCTGCTGAGAGCTGGTTAGAAGCAGCTCAGATCTTGTGGCTGTGTGCTTTACAGTGAGAGAAGTTAACCACAACTAAAACAAACAAACCAACCAACCCCATATTCCCCAGGCTTGTGTTTTATGTTCCCCAGCCCCTATGAGCTGTGCCTAGGGATTCTGCAGAGACCTATAAGTAGCTTCTTTGGGACACACATGTCAGGGGATGGGTTCTGCGCTCCAGTCTTTCCGTGTCCCTCTCAGATACATTTGAAAACTGGCCCATACAAAGGCTGATGATGTTTTTATAGTAATAGCTAATAATATTACTAATATTAATGATTAACTAGTAATAATAGTCATTGTATAAACTGACGACCCAATCCCTCCATGGTACGGTTTCCTAAGGGAAAGGTTTTAATTATAGATTTGAGAGAAAGAAGAGCCAGAGGCATCCAGAAGAGTCCAGAGCAGAGAGAGAAGTTAGCAGACTGAGCATGGCCAGCAAGCAGGCCTGGCCAGGAGAGGAGGAGGAGCAGAGTGGGGGAGGGAGGAGGAAGAGATGAAGACAAGAGAGGACCAAGAGAGCACATAGCTGAAATAATATGGTTAGGAGGAGAATGAGAAGCTGAGGGAGGGAAGCCTATGAGCTGGAGACATCGGAGTTGGGGGACACACCGGAAGAGCTGGGGAAGCCAAGATGTCAGCGCTGACTCTGAAATGTGTATCAGGGACTCGTGATACCGAGCAAGCCTGGAGGCCAGATGTGCCTTAGTGTGTTAGTAGCCATCTCAGACAGCATTTGCACCTTTCTGCCAGTGATAAGGGTGTCTCCTTTGGTAGAGGGGAACTGACTTTACAAGCTCCCAAGGAATGCTTTTGTCTGTGGGAAAATGGAGTTTCTTTCGAACCTGACAGTCTTTACCAGTCATTCCGTAGCTACTGTGTGTCAGATGTCATGTTAGATGCTAGGAACTTTATTTTTAAAAATCTATTTGGTTATTTTAAATGGCGGTGTGTGCTGCCCTAACGTCTCTCAGTTAATGGGCATCTAGGTAAAGCATCACCGCAGTAGACGTCTGAGTATACAAATCTGTGCTATGCGGCAGGGCGGCTTCTAAAAGGATATTGGAGTCAAACTTTCCAGGTCCAAAGGCATACATACATACTTACATACATACATACATATTTAACATATTGTTAGATAAGACTAATTTTCTGCTTAAAAAAAATGGGTGCCAGGAACTTAGCATATCATACTTATTATTTAACAACTATCCAATCTGTGATTTTAAAAAATCTAGTAAGCTTAATGTATATTAATGTATATTACATTGAGCTCCTATTTTAAGCCAGGCAGGTTTGATCACTTTTTCCCAGAAAAATAGCTACACACAAGACTGTTTGTTTGTTTGTTTGTTTGTTTTTCAAGACAGGGTTTCTTTGTATATAGCCCTGGCTGCCCTGGAACTCACTCTGTAGACCAGGCTGGTCTCGAACTCAGAAATCCACCTGCCTCTGCCTCCCAAGTGCTGGGATTAAAGGTGTGCGCCACAAGGCTTGCAGCAGATAGAGCTGCCATTTGGTCTCTGCCCTTCTTGAGACAAGCGTCCACTTCTGTATCCTCCACAACATGCCCTTCAGCCCACTGCTCTGTGGAAGGACTTTGGCAAATATCGGTGTATTACACAGTCATCTACACCCTGCTGGCGTATATATTGGGATGGAATAGACTCAGGAAATGGTCTCTGAATGAGTTCTAGACGCCAGCCCCCACCTGCCATGGCTGTCAGTTCCTGCGCAGCTCAAGCCCGGCAGAACTGGGCATGAAGGCAGGCTACCTCTTCACTTCCTCCCAACCCTTTCCACTATACAACAGCCAGGCAGGGCATTCAAGAATATCTCTCAGCTCAGAAAGAGCTCCTTGCTTAACTACTATGGCAATGACAGGTCTAGCCATCCAGGGCAGTACGATAGCACACATCATTTGCTTTCTCTGGCCACTACACCTAGCTAGGGGCATGCAGAACTTAGCACACACACACACACACACACACACACACACACATAATGTAAATATATTTATATATTTATATATTTATATATTTATATACACATACACACACACACACATATATATATATGCCAATATATTCCAAAACTACATTTTTTTTTTCTGGAAGGAAATTGTCCTATAGAATGGAAACCATACTCTATTGTGTGGTGTATTCTGTCATGCACATCAGCAAACTCTTCGGTAAGCTCCCTACTGGAGAAACAATGAAGATCTGTGGAAACTAGTCTTATAATTTAATTTGTAAGTTACAATAGCTGCCAGGAGTTAAATATCTGAACCCCTGGGTCTAGTTCTCCATTGTGCTGACTCTGCACTCCAGGCATCTAACTGCTGTGAGCTGTGGCTGGTAGATGCCACTGAAGTCAGTTCTATGTGAGCACAAGGCTGTCAACTCCTGGTGAATTCTCAGTAGCTTGTGCATGACCTTATACAGGTCCCTCCTGACCTGGGCCATGCCCTGTTCATGGTCAAGGCTGGCCTCTCATGACACTCTTGGAGTCTTCTCAACAGCTAGGATTAAAGCAGGCCAAGAACCTGTCTTAGGACAGGGTGTGGCAGGCTCAGCTGGCTGGTGAGAGAAAGCTAACTACTTAAAGCTGCCAAAGCCAAAACTCAGTACCTAGTTTTTTCAAGCAACTTTACCTGTCCTACTGGAGAGTCAACTTTAAATTCAGGAGCTCACACATGTAGGCGCTTGCTTAAGAATTCCATGGGAATTCCTCTTGAGATGACAAGCCTAGAGCCGAGCCTGACCTCAGATGTTAAAAGTGGACCTCTGAGCTGTATTGGAGGCACTGGTCCTCGGACCAACACAAATGTATGTGTGGATATATCTAGTCTTTAAATTTGTTCATGGATTTGCCTTTAAATTTGAATCCAAAGGTTCTTTTGGGGGAAGGGGCAAGTTATCCATCAGAGAAGACTGTTCAAATATGGGTTTAAGCCAATAGTAAGTCTTTATTTGTCCACTGACAACTATACTGGGTGTTGAGGATCTCAGTGTAGCACCAAGCCTTTCTCAGGGTGAGCTTTTATGCACAAAAAACATGTTCTTGGTTGATATACTTCAGTAAACAAGAATAGTTAGTTAAACAGATGCGGAACTACTGAAGCCAAAAAACAAAACAAAACAAAACAAAAAACCAAGGTTATACATTTAGAGACTTTCCCAGAACTATGGACACATTGATGAATTCGGTCTTTGTTGTCATTTTGGTAGATGGTGCTGTCTATGTGCTGAGTTTTATGGCCTGGATGGTACTTCCATTATGGAGTCAGTTGTATGAAGGTCTGGGGCTCCGTTACAACCTTCAGTTTTGTGGGCTCCACTGAAGGTATCCATCTATAAAAGTGAGGGTTCTGAGGACTGGTACTGGGAGAGGAAAGGACAAAACCAGAGAGGAAACTCCCGCGGGGACTGGGTCCCTTCTGAGATCTATCATCAGCCACACTGGGAGTCATCAAAGGCATTTCCCAATAAAAACATGAACTCCCTGGCAGAGGAACCTGGAAAAACGTTCCGGTCTCCCTTCCCTCCACCCCTCCTTCTACCTTCGAGTTTGCTTTGCCAAGAAAAATGGGACACTACCTATGTGAGCTGGCCAGCCTGCTCAGCAGCCAAAGAATATGGAGGCTGACTCAGTCCCAAAGGGCAACAGTCCCCAGGTCTGCGGTCTCCCTACACTTCTCTGAGGGGGACAGCACGCTGTTGGGAGGAGGCTGCCTGGTGTGACTCATGCCACGGAAGTGGAACGCCAGACAGACACATCTGGCTCATCGCTTCCTCCCATATCTTTGCCTATGCTTACTAACCTAGGCAGCGTCGACACTGAAATCAATGTAGAAACTGGAGCTCCCTGGGGGAATCCAACCATTTGAGACCTATGGGTGACAAAAAGGACCTGAGGGTGCCATCGACTTCTTTATCTTTTTCTTCTTTGCGCAATTAGGTGATTTTTTTTCCCCCAGAAGGCTGAGACAAGACAGATTCCTGAACTATATTCCTCAGCTCAGATGCAATCAGAATCTTCTTTGTTTTGTACAATAAATGCCATGTTGGGATAATAGCAAGGAAACATAGCATGAGTGGGGCTTGTAGAAATGACATCTAAAGTGGTACCAGATATCTTAGTCACTGCTCACAGCTCACAGCAATTCTCAGTTCAGGACTGGGAGCATAGCCCCAGCTCCAGGCTTCTCTCACCTGTATAATGTGATTATATCATTCTTAAGAGCCCTCGAGGACATTGCCAGCCTTGAACCTGAAGTTGATTTCTCTAATATGAGAGAAAACTCAATTTAGCCATGCCATTTTTTTTTTTTGAGATAGGGTTTAGCTCCAGTTGGCATCAAACTTATAAAGCTGAGGACAACGCTGAAGTCCTGATGATCCTCCTGCCTCCACCTCCCAGGTGCTGCAGTTGCAGTTAGATACCTCCATGCCTGGTTCAAAGCTCTAACTAACTACTGATCAGCTAGTGGAAGCAGCAGGTAGACAGAAGACGGTCCCAACCACAGTCATTCTCTGAACATCACAGTTGAGTCCCCTGGGAGATCTCTGCTGAGCATTTATTGAGAACCTACTCTGTGTGCCACATAGGTTCTAGGCACTGAGCAAACAGGGATGAATAAAGCAGATTGTCCACCCTTGGCCTCCAGGGATGAAACACTTGATGCGATATTTACTTACCCAAGCACATGGATTGGAGGATACTGCCCACTCGGGTTATTTGCTGCAGCCTGATTTTCCTCCTGGATTTAAACCCAATTCAACACTGAAGGAGTCACTCTTGCTT
>NW_022196898.1:69278763-69315698 GCF_008632895.1 Mastomys coucha | reverse complement strand
AAGGGTGACTACAAGACATGTGAATGAGCAGATTCCCCTGTGGATCACCTCCACCATCCCACTGGGGACCTTGGGGAACTGGAATGGAATGTGCCTCACCTTGTCCACCCAACAGTTACTGAGTCTTAGTCACTGGCAGAGGCGCTTGCTCCCTGACAAACCTGGCCTGCCCTGGCTGTGGGCTTGGGCTGCATAGAGCCTTCAAGAGAGGCCAAGAGGGGAGGTCTATGGCAATGACCCTGAAAGGAACAAGGGAAACAACGGCCTTCTGGCCTCCTAAGAGAGTAAGGTGAGCATGCGTGGCAGGCTAGCTACCTTAGTATACTGAATAGTATATTATATATCATGCATATATCATATCGTACCATATATGATATTACATTATACATGTACAATATATAATACATGATATCTTGTGATAGGTTATACATTAAATATCATATGTATATAATATATCATATGTCATATTATATTATACACATATATTATACCATATACATATATGACATATCATACACAAATAATATATCACAATATAATATATAATATATTATAATATACACAAGAAATATGATATTGCTATAATATATTATATATTATATTCATTATTTTATTTACTTATGTGTGTGCATTACAATACCAGAGCTGTAACCTCTGGTATTGTTGCTCAGTTGCTGTCCACTTTGGTTTTTGAAACAAGGTCTCATCCCTGGACATACCAGCCAGAATGGGACTAATTCATCTAATCTCAGAAGTTAGGCAGTGTTGGTCTTGCTTAGTATTTGATTGGGAGACAGGGTCTTCCTCTCATTGGCCTGTGGCTTTCCCATTAGGCTCAGTGGCCAATGAGCTCCACCCATCTCTGCCTCCCCAGCTCTGAGATATCAGACACACTACACTGCATCTGATTTTTTTAGAAATGTGGGCTATAGGGATGAAGCTTAGGCCCTCTTTTGTGGCAGGCGCTTTTCCTGCTGGAGCTGGGACTTCAGCCTGAGGTAGTGCTTCTTACAACCCTTTCTTGTGAGATTTCCTTTCGTAGCTTTAAACGCTCCAAGAAATAGATTCCAACTACCTTACACATCTGCAATAACATTTCGTGCTCCGTAGACCGTCTCAGGTCAAGCCGTGAGCCCCAGCATGATGACCCTTGCACTATCGTTGTCAAAGGTTTATCAGGGGTAGGTGCTAGCTAAGGAAGCTTCTTGAATCTGCTTTTCAACCCCAGGTTCTCAGGGACCAGGGAAGGATCTGGGGACCTTCTGGAGCCTGCAGGACACACACTGAGTATCAGGGTAGATTTCCACGACATGCCTACCAGGCAACTGGAAGTATTGGTGGCCTAGACAGGAGCTATTTGGAGGCCGAGGTTGGTTATAATGAACCAGCCCATCTTGGAGCAGCACACGTCATCTGCATGCCCACGCTACTCAGACTCATCAGGACTGGCAAGGTCTAAATCCGATCCTGCATCAGGGTCTAAAGTTAGTCTGTTCATGTTGGAAGTTAGTCTGCCTGGTCTCCAGGTGCCAAAGAGTTTGTGGTACTTATGAGCTGTTCATTAGCCTTGGAGAAAACCCAAGCCTAGGCAGGAGAACAGGGCAGAGCAAGGTAGGGCAGGGCAGGGCAGGGCAGGGCAGATTGCCTTTGCCGTGTGTGTGTGTGTGTGTGTGTGTGTGTGTGTGTGTGTGTGTGTGTGTGTGTGTGTCTGAATAGTTTGGTGCTTGGTCAGCTGTCCCCCCGTTTATGGAGTTTGTGATGCCCTCACCACCCCAGGTCTGTGAGCTTGAAGGGGGAGTAGAGTAGGCTGGCATCGACCTACACACCCTGACTCCATGGTTCTGACTGTGGCTCCTTCCACCTCCCACTAAGAGCAGTCGGAAGGCCACGGGGGGGGGGGGGTGTCCCTGCAATTCCTCCTTCTTGACAGAAGAGCTCATTCTGCAGTTCGGCTCTAGTTTCCTGAGCAGGAGGTGGAGCCCAGGGCTCTTTCTGCAGGGAGTCTCCATGGATTCAGAGCCGCTGAGAGGTTCTGCTCAGTCCTAGTTGTCAATCCTTCTTTATCTTTAGACAAACACAGAACCCTGGATTTGAGCAGCAGCAGCTGGCCAGTGAACAGTAGCCTTTTCCAGATGATCTTGCCTAAAAAACAAGCAATCAGGATTGAGCTTGAAGCCAATCTTTGACTACAGGACAATGAGTACCTATGCTATTTCTGTGTATTTTCCCTCTCCTTCAGGACATGCGGGATTCTTTGAGAAACTGGCTGTGCTGTCCAATACGCACTCCTTTTAAGGGCTGCAGAACCTTCTGGAAGGGAGCTTAGTCCAGAGAGAGCCAGACATTGTACCAGGCCAGGAGAGAAACACATGTTGAATCTATCTCATGTCAAGCCACCCATTGTTAAGGCTCAGCCCAGAAGAGAAAATGTCACCAGCAATTATTATATTTACACACACACACACACACACACACACACTTTAATATCCCATCTTTGTCCCAAAGCTCACTGAGTGACACTTTGGCCAGTGACCTATCTACTTCTTGACTACCTCCACAGATGGCATCCCTGGTTCCTGCCTCAAGGAGTTGCTACAAAGCCAAGGCTAGAGGAATCAATGTTTGGAAACCTCTTAGTACAAAGAGAGAGCTAGTCAAGTGAGTGATATCCTGTATTAGTTATTTTCTCACCATTGTGACAGAATACATGACAAGAGCTCCCCTGGCTCCAGTTTGAAGGCATAGTCCATCAAGGTTGAGAAGCCATGGCAGCCCAAGGCTGAGGCAGCTTGTTACACTGTGTCTGCAGTTGGGGATCAGAAAGAGGAGAATGTCGGTGTTCGCCTTGCCTCAGCCTTTTTACGGTTTGGTCCCTCAATGGTTGGAATGGTGCCACCTACCTTCTGGGTGGGTCTTCCCTCTTTAGTTAACTCAATCTGAAAACTCCCCCACAGATATGTCCAGAAGTTTATCTCTTAGGAAATTCAAGATCGTGTCAAGTTGACTATTAGTATTAACCAGCACACACCCCATGTTGGTGAGACTCAGGGAGTGTGGGACCTTTGGACAGTGATGGGTGGGCAACAGCATACACAGGCCATTCGATAGAGGATGCTGAGGGAAAGTGTTCTGGTGCATGGCAAAATAACTTGGTGTTATGATTCCAAAGGCAGGAAGTCCTCTGGGGGCATAGAGATGCCTGGTGCTGAAAGATGAACTCCGGGAAGGAGTATTGATCACATCCAAGTGTATCAGCCTCTGGCTCAGTGGGGTTGTGGAGTTGTGTTCTCAGAAGCCCCCTCTCCCTGTACAACTCTTACCAGAAAGAGAGTCAGTTTCCTAGCAACCAGGAGGTCAGAGAGAAATTAGGGCTCTACCTACAGCTCAGGGCTTTGACTTCTTCCCATTCTGTTTTATTCCATTTATTGTCTGTGTTCATTTGTGTTGTGATAAGAAAATAGACAGATTGGCTTCTGAGTAGACATTTCTTTTCCCTAGTTCTGGGATCAAGAAGGCCAAAATCAAATCATCGGCAGAATCTATATCTGGTGAGGGTCAGGTCGTTGACGAAGCCTTTGAAAGTCGGTTGCTCAGCAACTTTAATTTCACCAATAATCTTGCTTCCCTTCTTCCATGCAACCTGCCATATTCATAGGCTCTGGAATTAGGACATATGCAATGCTGGAGGAGGAGGGTACTTCCCCATCACAAATATCTCATATTATTGAATTTATTTTATAAAAAACCCTATGAGCCTCATGATAATCCACTGAAGATTCGATCCTACTGCTCATAAGGAGAAGCATAGGGACCAAGCAGTAGTCAAGAGACTATCACAGGGCTTTTTTCATGTCTGAAAGGTTAAATGAAGGCTCTTCAATGTCACTTGGGCCCCAAACAAGGTGACTGGTGACTGGAGGACATGTACCCTGCACTCACCCCCAGAGGCAAAGAAATCCAATCCCGCCCTCCTAGCACCGTTTCCCTGGTCACAAGCTCTGCTGACCTCAGGCCTTCTCTTCTGAACTGATAAGCATCTTCTACTACCTGGATTTCAAAATCCCAGGTGGCTGTAGGGAGTTTCAGTTGCTGCAAGATGTTACCAACTGAAGAGACGAGAAAGATAATGAAATCTCTTTCACATTTGCTAAGCGTTCTCTCTGCTGGGATCTTCTTGGGAAAAATATGTGTTTGCAAGGGTACTGTAGCCTCTGTTGGGAGGAGAGATGGTGCCTACTCCTCCTCCCTCCAAGGAGGGATGGATCTGGAGGGCTCCCTGAGACTAGGTCCCTCTCAGCTGTCTTCTTTGTGCTCTGGGAATGAGAGATGCAGGCCAGGCTTCTTGGAAGATTGGTATCTTGTCACCTCTGCTTCTGAGTCAGGTTGTATTAACAGTTGTTGATTGGCTTCTAGGCATGCAGGTGGAATTATGGATACCCCACAGATCTAATAAAGATCTGCTTTATTAGATCTCAGTGTACTCCAGAACAGTAAGCTAAGTCAAGCTGGGATAAAAAAGCAAGCCTTCTATGGGACTCAATCAGAGGGCCTATCCATTCCCAGGCCTAGATGCCCTACGGAGGGACAAGGGCAGGCATGTGGTCCCTTGGACACTGGCTCTTTCCCTACAGTATTCTTTCTCCAAGCCCCATTACTGGAATACTTCAAAGACAGCAGCCCTGCCATCAGCCCACCTAAAGTCATGGCGACACCCAGCTCTAGTGGCCCCTTTTCTCTGGCAGAGTGCCCTGCCCGCTCTTCTGCACAAAAGCTTCTCACTCTGTTTCTATTCTTACACAATAAGGCTCAGTGGTCTCTTGGTCAGGACAGAAAGGGATGGCTCAGTGAAGCAGAACCCCAAACATTTAAAGATTCAGTGGCTTGTTTATTGTCTTGGAGAGGAGCCATGTTCCCTCAGGAACACCCCACACTATGACCTTGACCTCCCTCAATACTCATTCATTTAAAATGAGGTCGCCTCCCCCCCTCAAAGATGGACTGAAGACCTTCTTTCTGAAGCACTAAAATGCACACATCCATTCTTAAAGTGTTTTCTATTACAAGCACCATGACTTTCATTATGGAGAAACAACCATCTGTGGTTTTAGATGTTTAGATAACAAGCCAATGGACACATTTTCATTTCAGGGGAACTGTTTCTGCTGTTCAAACTTTCTGATGGCCTGGAACCTGATGCAACTCTTTTTCTTTTTTTTTTTCTTCCCAATATTTCAGGCATGAATGCATAGGGAAATGTGCTGGTTAGCTGCTCAGTTTCCTCTCAACTCGACACACTAGTGTCATCTGGGAAGAGGGAACCTCTACTGAGAAGTCGCCTCCATCAGATTGGCTTGTGGGTAAATCTGTATGGCATTCTGTTGATTAATGATTGACATGGGAGGGCCCAGCCCACTTTGGCAGTGTCTCTCCTAGATAGGTGGCCCTGGTTTGTATAATAAATATAGTTGAACAAGCCAGATGGAAGAAGCTGGTAGGCAGCATTTCTTCAAGGTTCCTGCCTCTGTTGCATCTTAATTTCCTTCCTTGGTCTCCCTTAGTGGCAGACTCTGAAGGCCAAGTAAAGTCTTTCCTCCCAAGGTTGCTTTTGGCCATGGTGTATATTCTATTAAAGGAGAACTACAGTAGAGCAGAGTGGTTCCTACCCCACAAGTCCCCTGGGCTATCAGAAGCCAATAGGTCAAGCTCTTCTCTGTGCTTCATGACTTCAAACCTCCTGTTCTTGTTTTCTGCAGATGTGGGGAAGGGAGTGCGGGGTGAGAGAGAAACACATCTCCCTCTCTGCCTGCCAGGATACTGTGAGAACAAAATGGGGTTCAGAAAAGGGCAAGTGTGTCAGGGGCTCCACAAGGCTGCTCCTCATCTCCTGACCCTAGTCAAGAAATGGTTGTGAATCACTGAAGTTTGAAGTGATTCTGGAGATGGTGGCAGGTTGTGTTCCTGCTCAAAGGCTCAGATGCCCTCAAATACAGCCTTCAAGAGGTACCCCCAGACAGAGAATCAGGCCTCTACTACGTACTAGATGGAAGGGTCAGACAGGGTAAGAAGCCAGAGCAGCCAAGATGTCCTCTAGCTTCAGGGAGAAGGTCTGTACATGGCCAGCAAGGGTGTCACCTAGGCAATCTTAGCACAAGGCTCCCCACCCTTGGCTAGTATCATAGTCTATGCTGGGGCTCCAGAATTGTCAGTAGGCTCAATGAGGTATGGATTGGAGACAGCTGCCAACTACAGCATCCTAGGGTGTTCTTTATCTAAAGCTTCCACTACATGGGGTATCTGGGATTCTTGATTTGCTATTAAGAATTTTATAGAAAGAGCCCACAAGAAGACAAGTTGGAGTTTGTTGTAAAGACATTTTAACAGGGATTTGAGCACTGGGGTAATCAGAAAAAGAGGCACAAAGGGGAAGGATAAGATAGCCAAGCATGGGTAGGTAGCTCTCAAGAGAGACTGCTTAGTGTGTTTATAGCAATGTTCTCAACCTTCCTAATGCTGTGGCCCTTTAATACAGTCCCTCATGTTGTGGTGACTCTCAACCGTATTATCTATCTATTTTCATTGCAACTTCATAACTGTAATTTTGCTCCTGTTATGCGTTGTAATGTAAATGCCAGTGTTATTTGATGGTCCTGAAGCAACCCCTGTGAAAAAGCCCTTTGACCCTCCAGGGGTCCCGATCCACAGGTTGAGAACCCCTGCTTTATAGTATCCTATGTGCAGTCTTACCGGCTTCTGGAGTGGCAGATTTAAAGGCTTGCTGGGGAGGCTGGATGAAATCACAGGGTGGCTTCAGAGGTGAAATGGACAGGATTGCAGCTGATGAAGTAAGGGCCTAGATCACGAGAGTTGTGGGAGTCTACAGATGTCTCTACCGTGAACTAAGGTCAATAGTCTTGTTTGTGAGATTTCCAGAAAACATCTGGGAGAGGATGAAGCCCACACACACATTTACAAATATTCAGGCTTTTAGCATGTTTCATTGCTATTTTAACATTCTTGGTCAAAAATATTGAAAAGAAATATTAAAAGAAATATTATTCCTTTGCCAGCGACCTTTATAGACAATGCTTTTAATCTGTGAAAATTGCTGTCAGCTGTTGACAGGCTTCGACCAGTCTCTGCAGTGACTGAGGAGTTCATTTCACTTCCCACTGTCCCCACACTTTTTCCTGGCTTTCTATCCTGCCTCACAGTGACAGGGTCTGCTGAGAGCATAGAAACTGTGGCAGCCTCGCCATGCTGAGATGTCACCCTCTAATCTTGTTTCTCCTCTTGGGTGAAATGCAGGTGTGCTTTTTCTCATCAGCAAGCCCAAGACTCTCTCTGTACCTGGGCTGAGTCTGGATGTCTACACAGCCACTTTCACTCGGCTATGTTTTAATGGTGATGGCATGAGATTATGCTGTAGGTGAGAAATCACCTCTGTTTACATAGCTTCTGGCTACATTAACCTGACTTCACCTGTCCAGAAAATACTTGACTTGCCTCAAGAGCTTTCCTCTTGAAACTATGCTTTAAATGACTGTTCAGCCTTCTAGTAGTTAACACCAAACAACTATTTTCTATTTAAGACTTCTTAAAACCCTCACTTCATAGCCCTGGCTTTCTCGTGTCTTTTGGGCTGTCGTGTGCTGTGATCTTTACCCAGTTCAAATCAAGCTTTGTAAACAAACCTGCTTTAGATTAGACCCCAAACCTTGAAGTGACATAACCCTATGTTGGAAGATGTGATGAGCAAGTAATTCTATTCTGTCCTTTCAGTGGGTATTTAAGAACAATAGTATTTGGCAAATGACCTACTGGGAACAGTGTCTATTTTTGGCATCTTCTAAAAAAGACATTCATTGCCTTGTCAGGAAGGTTTATTGTTTTCTCTGGTCTTTACCTAATTCATGACATCCTGATGCATTTAGTATATTCCTGAACATCAATCACCTGCAACTCTCTGTGGAAGTTCTGCAGTAGCTGTCAGCACTTTTTCCTTATGCCTTGACCACAGCCCCACCTGTCACCAATGGCCACTTTCTGCCTTGATGTCTAAGGGTTCCCATGTCTCCAGAAGCTTGGAAAGACTTTGCATTCCACACCAGCTGTCAACTAATAACTGGGGAGTCAGTGTCTGAGCGCCCACGTCCTCTCATCCTGGGGCGTGATTTGCTCATTTTTAAACCATGTTATTTATTCTTTTTGTTATTGAGGTATGAGAGCTCTGGGACCCTCACAGATCGCATGACCTGCTAACACTCTCCTCCCACCCTGTGGCTTGTCTTTCCACCAACTCTATAAAATCCTTTGAAGGACAAAGGGTGGCTATTTGGGCTAAACTCTGACATGTCGCAGCTTTATGCTTGACTGTGCTTTCAGAGTCCTAACTAAGAAACCACCATCAACTCAGGATGATGAACATTTACACCGGTATTTCCTTTTTACAGTTTTGTTGTGTTGACTCTTATAGAAGGATCTTGATCCATTTAAAATTCATTTTTTTGCATATAAGGTAGAAGTCCACCTTCATTCTTTTATGTGGGTATACCCACTTGTTCCTGAACTTTCTGTTACAAAGATCCTTTACCCCACTGAACTATCTTGGCACTCTTAGCAAAAACCAACGATCACCTGATCATCGATGTAAATAATCTTTTTCCATACTCTACATTCTCTCTCAGTGCTGCTCCGGTTACCCTTATCTTGATCATGCAGAGTTTGCATTTAGTTTCGAAACTAGGGAGTACCAAACTTCAGAACCTGTTCTTTTCCCGAATGAGTTTGGCTACTCTGGGTTTCTTAAATTTCCCTATAATTCTTGATATTGGCTTATCAATTTCTCCAAAATGAATCAGCTTGTATTTTAATCATAGTTTTGCTGTATCCACACTTCAATTTGAAGGGTGTGACCCTTCAAATATATATAACTTTTTTTTTTTTGGTTTTTCATGACAGGGTTTCTCTGTGTATCCCTGGCTGTCCTGGAACCCATTCTGTAGCCCAGTCTGGCCTCAAACTCAGAAATCTGCCTGCCTCTGCCTCCCATGTGCTGGGATTAAAGGCGTGCGCCACCGCTGCCCAAATATTTTTGTAAATATTTTTACCTTACAAATCAAGAATTATTACTTCTAAGAAATCCCTTCTTTATCTGAAGACAAACAATTATCTGGGACTTGCAACAGAGCACCCAAAATTTGATGCTGTCCTTAAGAGAAAAATGGGGGTGAGGAAACTTGGAGGTCGGGGAGCGGAGCACATGGTTCACTTTGTCCTTAAGATAAGGTGGGCTTGTAGAAAGTCACAAACTTTTTAAATAAAAGTCTTAGTCTTAGTGAGCACAGACACGGACCTGGGAATGGTATGGATGGTAATAAAGTGAAAGATTAAACGAGCGTTGCTACAACTGCAGTGATTGCATAAGAAACACATGCTTTAAAATCAAAATAGCATCCGAACCCTTCTGGGCACAATGACTAAAATGTGTTTCAAGGTCTGTCTTCGGCAGCGGTTATGACATTCAGAGTTTGAACAGATCATATACCCCTATGAAGTTACAGATACGAGAAGCAAGTCTAGAGACAAAGTTCAGGATCTGGAAACACGTTACCTAGGTCTTCTTCATTCTGGGGCCTCGGGAAGGTTTCTTGGCTCCTGTAGCCTTCCGCTCTTCATCTGTTAAAAGGAAAATAAATGGTGCCTACCTTGTAGGGTGGTTGTAACAACAACAACAACAAAAAGTCAGTTATTTAGTCTATCAAGCCTTTCCTAAGGCTCCATGTGGTAGGCCGTGTGCTTGGTACAGGGAAGAGAGTGGAGAAGAAAATGAATCCCTGAGCACAGGAAGGGTGGGTCATAAGGTACAAGGCTTGGCTTTGTCTTCCTCTGGCTTGTCGCATTTGCTCCTGGTGAAGTTCCATCATATTTTCTGAAGTTAGATGCATCGTTGTATTGTTTATTCTTTTTGAGAAATGTTTTTATTATTGTATGTGGACGGGTGTTTTGCCTGTGTGCATGTCTGTACAACACTTGCATGCTTGCCGTCAGAGGACAGCATTGGCTCTCTTAGGACTGGAGTTACATGTGGTTAGTGGGAGTCAAACCTGGGCACCCCCGGAAGAGTAGCCAACATTCTTAGCCACTGAACCGTCTCTCTAGCCTAGTCTCTCTCTCTTTTTATCTTTGAGATTATGATATAATCACAGCATTTCCTCCTCCCTTTCCCTTCCTCCCTGCAAGCTTCCCCATACACCTCTCCTTGCTTTCTTTCTGCTTTACAGCTTGCTGCATCCACTAGGCTGGTAATAAGTATTGAACAAAACAAGGTTTCTTCCTGTACCCCAAGTTTCAGAAGGACTCGACATACTTAAGGGAAGCGACTGGTTTAATAGCGGGAGAAAATGAAACGCCCCCATCCCCAACCCCTACCCCCAGGAGGAATCTGGCCACCATTAAGGCTTGGCCCCAATCCAGGTCTTAGTCCTAAAGAACTAGTAAACAAGTGAGTGAAGCCAGGGCTCATGTCATTTTTAAAACCCAAAGACAATCTGTTGACAAAACACTTCTAGTCATAGCCATGTGTGAATGTCTTTTCCTACCAAACAAATCAAGTCGAGCTAAGAAGACCGTTTTAAAATAGAATTAAATACTACGTCAACACCACTCTGAAAGAAAAATAGAAGCAACACTGTGCATAGGGTCACAAGTTTAAGCCTGCCAAGACTAGAGAGATAAGAACTGAGAGGGCAATGTGATGTCAGAGAAAAGGGGTAACCTCGGGGTGAGGACCAGGAGGAGGCTATGCCCCTGGGCCTCTCTGTAGGTATCTGCTCGGGCGGGACTCTCATGCTTCAGTTATGCAGCCCAGCTGGGAAGGGTAGAGAGCTCGATCTGACCTGAGAACTCAAGGGCAGTTGATGAGCATGAGCCATGTGTCAGACATTACACAGAGCCTGCTAGATCACCAACCTCTCCCCCCTCATAGACATATTCCCCTCTTAGGAATGAAAGTGCACCACACACGCATGCACACACACACACACACACACACACACACACACACACACACACACACACTAGCTAGTGCAGAAACTCTGCTTAAGTGGAGATTTAAAGGACTGGAATACCAGGTGCCTTCACTTCTCACTGGCGGTAGGATCTAGACACAGTGTCCACAATGTGCTAAGCATGCAGCTGCTGGTTACTTAAAGGAAAAGGACAAACTGGATTGGATTGTTAAATATACCCCCTTCACTGTAAGTGTATACTGTACATATTATCAATAGCTCTCTGCTTCTCCTCCCAGCTAGCCATCTTTGACATTATAATTTTATAAGGCATTTTGACTTGGGACTTACAGGAATCCATATCATCTGTACAGATGTCAAGCCCAGTGTTTGTGTATGTGTGTGTGTGGGGGGGTAGAAAACAAACGATTCCATAAAGTCTGGAGATAGCTTGAGGTGGCTGTGGTGAACTCTCTGACTTAGGACACTTTCAATGCCACTGCCATGAAGCGGCAGTGGAAGTCTTTCAAAGATTGGTCAAGGATGGTCCAGGTGGACATTGAGTAGCAAGGAAGACAGGAAAGAAAAAATTCCAGAAAAAAGTAACAATTTCATGGGATAGAAATGTGTATCATCCTGCTAGTATTAATTCTACCTATTCAGGAAACACCAGGGCAAAGTTGCTAGGCATTTAAATAAGTAGCTGTTAGTCTGAGTGAATTTAGACAGGAGTATACCTTTCTGGTACAAACGAGAAAGGAGTTTGAAGTATATAAAGCTGGACTCTGTCCAATTTTACGGTGCTGAGCTTAGCTAGTGGGAACATCCTGCCCAGGGAGATGCAATGTGAAGCCTGGACTACTTCAACGGCCTCAAGCACTGCCCCAAACTCCTCTTTGCACATTGTCATTGCTCTTCTTTGTAGCTGTTGCCGGGCTTCTGACCTGCAGCCTGGCTGCTGGGTGCTTGAGACCACTTTGATGCTGAATAGAGAGAAAGAGGATGTATCCTTAGTGATGACCCCAGAGTGTTAAGTCATACCTAAGGAATTCGGCCTTTGGAACTGGGAATTGGAATTCTCCGGAAGAGATAGCCCCACATCCTGGGAGCCTCACCCTTCAGTCATTCGACCTCCTTCCCCACATTCTTGACAGACAACCTCCTCTGTGTTTAATGATTTACTTGGTCAGGGTCTCTCCCTTATCCAAGCCAGGTTCTTCATTTGTCTGTCTTGTTCATAGACCCAAACAGGAATGTCCAATCTTCTGATAGTGAAACACAAGGTTATTACCTACAAAGTTCAGACGCAAGAGCAGACGCATTGAATACACACACACATACACACATACACACACACACACACACACACACACACACACACACACAAGCAAAAATAATGTCTCGTTTTAAAAATGAGTTTATGATTTTATGTTGACCCACATTCCTAGCTAGCCTGGGCCACGTGCAGCCTACAGGCTATGGACCAGACTCAACTAGGTCCTCAAGTGTTTATTAAAACACAGAATCCATTCATATCTTTGAGATTGCATTCACCTAGATAAGAAAACAGCTTACTAAATGCCTGGGACTGTTCTCTGGATCTGGGAGGAAAGCAGAGCTCCTATTGAGGATTAGAAGAAAAGGACAAAGAAAGGAGGGCCCTTCATGTATCACTTCATGGTTTATCAAGCATCTTCTTCATGCTCCTTGTTTGGGTTTCAGATCTACCTACTGAAGTAAGTATCTTTATCTTGGGTGTATCAGATGAAGAAATAGGGTTCACGGAAATCATTTTCACCCCAATCTAGTAGGTGGTAAAGCCTATGACTTTACACCCGGCTGTTGGCCACACTCTTCTTCCTCTGGTGCCTCACACCTGCCATGTTATGCTAGCTAACTGCCTTCCAGATGGACTCGACTGTTTAACAGCTGAGATCTGACGAAAATCTGAGATGAGAAGATCCTGTGAACAGTTGCAAGCTTTCTTCTCTCTTCTCTTCTTCCTCTTCTTCCTCTTTTTCTTCCTTGTCTTTCTCTTCTTCCTCCTCCCTTTCTTCTTCTGCTGCTTCTTCTCTTCCACATCCTTCTTCTCTTTCTTCTTTTCTTTTCATTCTGCATTGGTTTGAGATTTCTACTCCATGAGCAAGAAACAAATAATAAAAAATGTATCAGGATTCTTAGCCACAAGATGACAGAGCACGCACAGAGAAGATAATTTTGAGTTCGTAATCATTTCCCCAACCTCTGAAGTTTAGTGCCTCCCAGAATACCCTCTGCAGGATTCCCCCTGGATTAGTGACCTCATTCCCAGGAAATTCCCTGGTTACTCTATAAGCATAAACCGAATCCACTTTGAACAAGTTTAGACTTAGAGATTTTTTTCTTAATATACTTAATTCTCCAGACCTTAGAAAATTAGCCCCTTAACTCCTAAACTGGCACTTGGAGACACAACGATATTCTTTTTGAGCAACTGAGAGCCCCAAGTAATCCTCTCAGCACCAAGACCCAGCCCTGTGTGAGTTCTGAGATCCCTGAAGGAGGTTTACATCCCAGTTCTGAGAAAGTGCCCATCCAGCTGTGCTCTTCACCCATCCAGCTGTGCTCTTCACGGTGTCATGGGCTTTCTCCAACTTCGAACACATACAATGAAGGACACAGGAAGCACAGCCTCGTGATTTCAGCACAAGACATCCAGAATTCTAAATTCTTAGGTTTACCAGGATCTTGGAGATTTTGGAAGTCTTGATACCCACAAGTTGGTTCTGGGTAAGACAGAAGGAGATTTCAGAGGGAGAAAATAGCATTGTTGACCTTAAGAAACACAGCACATAAACTCGAACAGTTGGGGAATGGCAGACCAGTATCACATGTGGAATTTGTCAGAATCGATGGAGCACAGGTGACATGTCTGTGGAAAGGAGAAGGGATTCAGCATGCAGAAGCTTTCCCCAACACCATTTCTTGATCCTCAAGGAGGAGGTCTGTCCTACCCAGAAAAAAGAAAGCACCCATTCATTCTTTCTTACTTCCAATCTCTTAATGAATGTTGTCAACAACTCCCAGCAAGAATGGAATGTCCAACAATAATTAGAAAAGAGAAAGGGAGATCTAACCGTACCAAGAAGAAACAGAGGGAAATGTAATAGGTGGATAAGAGAAATGTAAGGTGTAAAGTACCAGGACTAAAAGGATTGAGAACCAGTGGCTTAGTGGCATGTTTCATACAAAGAGAGTCTAAATCGCCAACACAGAAGAGATTCTCAACTGCTAGTCACCAGAGAACTTACCATAATGTGAGGTTTGGCTCTCTCTAAAATGTCACATTGAAATCCTATTCCTCTGCTCCAGAAGTGATAGAATCAGGACCTAGGCCTTTGAGAATCTGGTCAGGTCATAGGGTGAGAGGCCTCCTCTATAGCTTTAATGTTTTTGTGAGAGACACTTGAGCGACCTTTGTGCTCTGTGAGAACACAGGAAGATGTCTATGAATCAGAAGCTTGGCTCTCACCGGACACTCACTCTGCTTGATGTCAGCATTCCAATCATTAGACCCAAGAGACAGCTTTCTCTTGTTTATAAACTCCTGATTTATTGCTATGTCAGCCCAGAAAGATGGAGCCAGGACAGCACATCAAAAATCCCAGTGTTCTACCACCACCTACTCAACAGAGGAACAAAAAAAAAAAGCAAACAGATGATGGGGCAAGGCTGTGAAGCAACTGAAATCCTAGGACACTTTTGATGGGCGTGTGAACTGATCTCACCATTGAAAAGTTTAATACGTACTCAGCACTCCTAAGCAGAAAGGTGTATGTGAATGCATGTGCAAAAATATGTGTGACAACACTATTTAAACAGCTTCACCCTAGAATCAGCTCACATGTTTGCCAGTGGTAGAATGTCTGAAGGAACTGGAATGTGAATATGAGGGAATCTTCTACCACTAAAGATCCCTAAAGAATTCTCACTATGCGCACCACCATGACTCAACCTCACACACAACATGTCTAGCAAAAGAAAGCAAATGCGAGAGTATGTACTCGATGATTACATTTCTACAAAGCTCAAAAACAGGCATGACTCATCAGACAAAAGTTGACATGGAGGTGTTGGTGGCACACGCCTTTAATCCCAGCACTTGGGAGGCAGAGGCAGGTGGATTTCTGAGTTCGAGGTCAGCCTGGTGAGTTCCAGGACAGTCAGGGCTACACAGAGAAACCCTGTCTTAAAAAAAAAAAGTTGACATGAAGGCAGGAACAGTGACACACACGCCACACACTCGCAACCCCACCACTGGTGAAGTTATGGCCGACAATACCAAGTTCAAAGCTAGCCTGGGCTAAGTGGTCAGACTTTGCCTCAAAATACAGAAGTGAATAAAGTCAAGAGATTAGTTACCCGTTGGATAATGGGAACTAGAAGGGGTCCTGAGAGGGGCTCTAGGATTCGGTCTATATCTAGTTCCTGATCTGGGTATAAATATGTAAGTCTAGAATTTTCACATGCCTTTGATCTGAGGAGCAAAGGATTTTGGGGTGTGTGTGAACAATTTCATAAAACTATAAAAGATAAGAAGTAATGGTATATACCAAAGGATAAGGCTGGGTCTTTACTTCACATCATATGCAAAATTAACTTAAAATGTGCTTTTCTGGGGGGAGTGAATAGGGGTTTGTTTTTCAGAGTGGAAACTGGGAAAGGGGACATCATTTGAAATGTAATAAAGAAAATATCTAATAAAAAATGTGCTTTTCTCCTTGCATTGATGCCCTGTAGACAGGGATTACCCAAGCATTACTTGTCCTCCAGTTCATCAACCGTGATGCAAACCACCCAGAGAAAGGCTTGGCTTTGGCAGAGGACACATGGCTGGATTTGGACCTGACCCATCCTTTCAGCTTCCCTGGGACAAGGAAGAGTCTTTGTGATGACATTGCTTCTGTTACAGAACTTGACTTGACATGATTGGGAGTGTCTGCTGGCTTTGCTTTGCCTACTGATGACCTATTTCACAGTGAACTTGAATCTCACATCTTCAGTATGACCATTCACCGTGGCCACAAGGACCACAGGTGGCTCCACGTGATGTGAGCCCTTCCAAAGTGGATCTCCCTCTCCCTTTCCTCCTTGTTCCCTTGTTCCCCGTCTCCCTCTTCCCCTTCAGAGGGACACCCAGGCAGAAGCTTAGTGTGGGATGGTGGGTGAGGAGACACAAGTTCTGGCCCAGCATCTGCCCCTGGCGGTGGACACATTGATCACACAGCCTCTGAGCCTCATGTTCTTCACTGTAGCGTAGAGATGGTGGTGTCTAGTCATCATCCTGTGTCACCTCTCTTCTAACTCTGGACTTCCTTCTTCAAAATGGCGGCTATCCACTTACTCAGCAAATAGTAATTCAATGACACCATGATTTCCTTTGTAGAGAGAACACACAGAATTGTAAAGTGACTAACAGTTATTTCAAACTTAACAGTCTTCAACCCCCCCCCCCCCGAAAACCACCCTTTCAGTTGACCCACTCCATGTGGAGCACCAGCTACTGTCTGGTTGTCTAAGCCCAAACCTAGGCAACATCTTTAACATCACTATTCCTAGCATCAGTCCACCATCCGTAAGTTCAAAGGACACTTGAGCACTCCCACTGTGTCCTGCCATCATCTGCCCCCTCAACCACTGAACCATCCTCTGGGTTTGCTCCTTCCTCCTTTCCAGCCCTTCTCCACTCAACAGACTGGGCAAGTCACAACACAGAGAACAGTATTCCCCTATTGGGAAATCTACAGTGGCTTCCTGGTTCCCTTAAAGTGCGAGCCAGGCTCAACATCACCTAGCTACTTTTCCCTTCCTGACCCTCCTCCCTTCCTAGCACTTTGTTCCAGAGAGCCTTGCTGCAGTATTTTTTTCTGTCCAGTCACATTAGGGCAGTAACAGGCCTATGATTGGACAGGAATAGAGAAGTGGAGCTAAAATGGAGGAGGAAAAAGGTCAGGAGCAGGAGGGGAGAGGAGATCCTCATGGAGTCAGGGATGATGAAGAATCAGATCCCGAGTGGTTATACAACCAAGCAAAGGTTTTTACAAAATAGATTAACTGGGTTAGAATATTGTCTTTATTATTTGGTTCTGAAATTGCTGTATCTTGTAAGTTATGATTTTTATTATCGTATGAACCTGATTGGATATTAAGGCCTTAAGAATCATGCTTTACTTACAGGGTCCTATGCACTATCTAGATGAGTGATTGTGGGGGTGTGTAAAGAGTTGCATGTGCGTGAAATGTTGCAAATAGCTGGGAGAAAATAACAAGAGCCTGTGGGACATGGTGATGCCTGGACAGCACCGCCTCAAGAACGTGGCCAGGCGGGAAAGGGAGTTTGTGGGGTGGATTCATTTTTTAAATATTCCCGTTCCTTCACCCTGAAAGCCAAGGTCATTCGCACCTCCTCCCTTTGAAAGCTGCTCCCCCAGCATGGGTGCTCCTCCTGCAGTGTCTCAGCTCCTCTATCTCTTCAACGTCTGTTGAATGGGCACAGTGTCAGTGGAGCTTCTACACCAAGAGCGTCTCTCCACTCCTTGGAAGGCACTGGTTCCTTCAGTCCCTGACTATCTGAAGTCGTCTTTATTATGTGCTCATTTACATACCAATACTTATCACTTCCCTCCAAGTTCCTAAAGGGCAGGTGCCTTGTCTTCTTTGGCTCCTGATGCTGGACACACTGTTGGCAGCTCAACTCTTCCTTTTGTGTCTATGTGTTCATGTGCATGTGTGTTCATGTATGCGCAGGGGTATGGCTGCGTGTGCCTGCATATGCGTGTGTGTGTGTGTGTGTGTGTGTGTGTGTGTGTGTGTGTGTGTGTGTGTGGTGTGTATGAAGCAGAAGGCAACCTGGATATCATTCCTCAGAAACTGTCCACTTTATTTTTTTTTAAAATAGGGTCTCTCAGTAGGACCTGCCAATTTGCCTAGTCTGGCTGATGCTAGCCTGCCTGTTTCGACCCTTTCTAGGGCTGGGATTACAAATACAAACCACCATGCCTGGCTTGAACAGGTCTCATGCTGTGTGACAGGTTACCCACCGAGCTATCTCCCCAACCCAGTGCAACCTTCCTTAAACAGACAAATCTATATGGCGACTTCTGCTCTGTTGCAGCTGTATATAACTTGTTCTGAAAAGAGTTTAAGGAGGTCTGTTCAACTGAACATAATAAACATTTATTGAATATCAAGGAAAATAAAGATAGCTTTGTAGATGTCCAGGCTTCCCAAGAGTGTCTCTTCTACGTCTACACTCGGTCATTCCCTATAGAGTTGTCTCTGTATCCCATGAGTATGTCTGTCTATCTGGTGCTTCTGCCCAGAACCAATGTTCACTATCCACTCAGGGTCTAATCCATCACTTGCACTTAGGCACCCATACCCACCCTCTGCTCTTCCTCCTGTGAGAGCATGTAGTTAGCCACTCCAGTCTTCAAGTGTTCAAGCTGAAACATCTTCACTCCTCCCATCGTTCACATGTCCCATTGTATCTGTCCAAAAACTCCGTTATAGACTAGGGGCTCCAGGCTTGAGAAGAAAGGCCTCCAGTTCTACAATGATGTCCTGCTTTGTCTTCCTGTTTGCATCCTACCTTTGGCTCCTGCACTTATTAAAAACGGATCTTTCCCCTTCATGTGTTCTGAGACGGGATCTGTGTACTCAGGCTGACCTCAAACTCACTGTGTAGCTGACAATGGTCTTGAACTTCCCAATCCTCTCTCCTGCAACTCCTGGGTGCTGGCATTCTAGGCATGCACCCATCCCTGGCTTATGTGGTGCTGGGGATTTAACCAATGACCTGGTGCACTCTGGGTTGTGTTGTGTTTTGTTGTATTGTGTTGTATTTCATTTTGCCAGGACCCACATAGAGCAGTGAGCCCCCATTTCCTTTGGGCTTTGCTCTTATGGTCCTGTCTCCATACATCCCCCCAGCCCTCCCTGACACACCCCTCAGATTCCATTATTCTCTCCTTTATTTTTCACTCTATCACTATCACTGTATTTGACAGTATTAAGTGTAAACTCACAGTTTGTTGTGCATTTCCCCCACAGGGCTGTAAGCTTTCTAGGTGGGGGAACCTGGGCCTTGTGTATTTAAGATAATATCTAGAATCAAACTTGGCCCATAGCATGCGCTCACTATCTGTTGCATTAACCAATGAGGATCATGCCAGGAATGAGACAGGGCATAGATAAGGCAATTTAGCAATGTTTTAAATGTCAGTATGAAGCTAATGTGCCTCCCAGCTTTCCACTGCTCACTGGGTGTAGACATGAAAGCAACTTAGTCACTGAGTCATAGTGCCCATCCATCACACCCAGTCAGGTCCATCTGCCCGTCTAGGAAAAACATCACTCTCCCAGATACTGAGACCTGAGCAGAGTTTCTCTCAGGTGCCACTCCAAAGAGTCTGCCATGCTGTGAACCTGGCCCAGATCAGGAAAAATGATGTAACAAGGACCAGTTACCCACAGTACAATCAGCAGTGTATTTGATGCTGAACACAAGACATAATTATGTAGAAGCAGTTGCACTTAGCCAGAACAATGTGGCCCCCCTGCACAGCTTTCTGAAAACCTACAGAGGGACAGACAAGTTTCATAGATGTAGCACTTTTTCTTTCAGTCAGGTTTTTAAACTCATCTATTTATCTATCTATCTATCTATCTATCTATCTATCTATCTATCTACCTATGGGGTGCCATCACAGGTGCCATCATGCTCATGTAGCAGTCAAAGGACAACCTGACATTCCTGGGATGCAGGGATCAGTTCTTTCTGTCCATTATGTGCATCCTGAGGATTGAACGCCTATCATTAGGCTCAGTAGCACTGGCTGTGAGAGAAGCTACTGGCGAATGCTGAATAACAAAGGGTTGACACTTGATGTGTCTAAATCTTTTGTCCTGAACAACTGCTGAGAAGCTGACAAGCAGTCTGTAGGATCAAGGCTTTGTTGTCATTGTGGAGACTGGGTCAGAATGGCCTTGGTTATGCTACTGTGGTCAGTGCTCCGGGTATGTCTTAGAGAAACCCGGTGCAGAACTGGTGCAGCTGTGCAGCGCTCCCAGCTAGAGGGTTAAATTAAACTGTAAAGGCCTTAGCTAGCAGCCAACAAAGCCTTGACATGTGTTTATAAAGTTCTCAGTGACCCCAAAGGACAGACAACGTCTCATGGGTTAAAGAAACGGGCTAAAGAGGAGGCAGAAAGCAAAGGCAAGACATTGGCTTTACTTTGGATCATAGATGTCCAGAAGCCTCATGTGGCACTGTTGGAAAGTGATGGAGCTTTTAAGGGGTGTGGCTTAGGTAAACAGCCACGGGGGCGAGCTTTAAGGGGCTTGGCTAAGGGGCGCTGCCACCCAGGCTCCTCCTTTTCCTCTTTTATCTAGCCACCACAATGTGAACAGCTTCTTCCACTACGGACTCCTGACATGGTGTACTGCCTTACCACAGACTTGAAACCAACAGGGCCAATCCCAAGTAACCATGGATATATAAATAAATAAATAAATAAATACCTCTAAAACTGTGAGCTAGAATCTCTTTCATTATTTTTTTATTAATTTTAATTTTTTGATTTTAATTTTTTGTTTTTTGAAACAGGGTCTCTCTATGTAGTCCTGGGTGTCCTAGAACTTGATCTGTAGACCAGGCTGGCCTTGAACTCACAGAGATCTACCTGTTTCTGCCTCCCAAGTGCTGGGTTTAAAGGCGTACACCACCACCCAAAATTTTTTTTCTTTTTAAGTTGATTATCTCCGTTATTATGTTATAGTAATGAAAAGTTCCCTACAAATGTTCCATGGTAAGAATTTGAAGCTGACTCTATCAAAAAAAATTTTTCAAAGCAATCAAAGCCACATGGTGCTTTTCATACAAGCTGTCTCAGTGAGTTTCCACAAACTAACTTGAGCACTGTGGATTTTCCCATTAAGGAACCAATTGAGAAATACATGTCAAGGTAGATGACTGAGTTAGATCGCTATTCGAGACTCCTAACTACAAGCAATTAAACCAGGGACAGTTACCAAAACTCATTACTGAAGTAAGTTTCCCACTGAGAAATTTCGTTCTATAAAATTTACAGATATTCACTCCACTGGGCATACTAGTCATTTCTTCTGCCCAAGATCTCCTAATTTGTTCATGACCAGGAAATAGCTCCCGGTGTTTATGAGCATGAGGTGCATTTCTTTGGGGTCCTGTAGTGAATCAAAGAATTTCTTATGAGTTAAATTTCACACAGAGACACATCCAAAGACACATTTTTTTTTCCTTGCGCTTATTGGAAGATATAAAGAAATTGCATGGTGATGAATGGAAAAAAGTGTTCAAGGTGACGTCAATGGAGCCAGTTCTCCAGCTTTCCCGCTCCAGGCTGACTGTGTCTCCAGGAATGCTCTCGTTCACAGCCAAATTGCCTTCAAAGCTTTCTATGAATCAAGTTCTGTGGGTTTTCTTTTTCTGGTGTCATTGTGGGGGGCGGGTGTTGGGGAAGCAGAAGCCTTGACCCTTGACATCAAGTGTTCCTCAGAGTAGTGAAAGAATCACTTCTTATCTGAAAGTACCTGGCACTCAAGTGTCTCCTGAAGGGTGTGACCACGGATGATCTGGTGGCTGAGAGAAGTTTAGGTCTTCCAAGGGTGGTGGGCCCTGAGATGGCTGGTGTTCCTAAAGATCGGAATGTAGAAATTTAGATAAGCAACCAAACCATCTTTTCTGACTGCTTTTTTTGGAACACATTTGGGTTGGGGTGATTGGGGGTGGCTTTGATATAGCACTTGAGCTCAGAGCCCCCTTACTGTCTAGGGAAACTCAGAGATTCCCTCCTCTGAACACAAGCAGCGGTGGGTGACTCAGCCAGCAGAAGAGGAAGCAAACCTGCAACCGGCAGGCAGCATCCCAGCTGAGCTGGGCATCAGCTCTGACCTCTACAGACAGAGCTGCAGGAGCTGCTACTCTGAGCAATAAAGAACAGGGGGACAGAGATTACAAGCTCACATGGGCAGCAGAAAAGTCCACGGGCCCAGATCGGGTCTGGTGCCTGCTGATACACATGATCAGCTACAGACACAGGGAGTCTCAAAGGACAGATTAGTTATTCCCTCGATCTCTCATGGCCTTAGAACCAGAAAGAAATTTGCCAAATTCCCATTTTGGGTACCTTGCTTTTACTAAGGAGGGAACACAAACATAGGAAGATAACAGTGATTTGAAGTTGGGCTGGAGAGATGGCTCGGGAGGTGAAGGGGCTTGCAACCAAGCCCAATTATCTGAATTCAATCCCTGGGGCCCACATGGTAGAAAGAGAGAACTGACTCCCACAAGTTGTCCTTTGACTTCTAAACATGTACCATGGTACTCCCCTACACATCACAGATATGTATGTATGTACGTGTACACACACACACACACACACACACACACACACACACACACACGCACACACGCTAAAATATAGAAGTAACTTAAAAAGAAAAGTTAAATGATGCCTATCTACCTTATGACTTCAGTCACGGCAGCCCACTGTTGGCCTCTCGTCCATGACATTTAACAGACAGAAGGGAAATCAGGGCTCTGAGTTTTCTTGCAGACCTTCTCTGTGTCTGCCAAGGCTGAAGAACAGGCAGTGATCAAAGGCGCTTTGCACTGAAGGAGAGCTCAAGATTAGAGACAGGCCTCGGTTACTTGGAGCGAGAGCTGACCCTTGACCCAGTTTTACAGCAAGTCAGCCTTGGGAGCTAGGTTTCCGGCTCCGGACCCCTCCCTCTGCTCTTCTCTGGATTATCACCCAGCCTGTGCCATTAGAAAAGTGGTAAAGAACTTAGTCCTGCAGAAGTGTAACACGGAATGTGCGTGCTCACTTAGACGGTTTCTCCAAGCGTTCATGAAAGACAGAGCTGTCTTCCGAGAGACTTTAGACCCTTCCAGAAAATAGACTGAGGCTGGGGGATGGGCAGTTGTAGTGAGGAAGAGAGGAAAATGTCTTTGGGGAAAGCCGCGAACGGAGAAGCATCATTCTGGGCAGCTTGCACGGGAGAAGCGTGTCCAAGCTGGTCTGAATCTGAGGGCTTGTTGCTTCCTGCTGTTAGAAAAGATGCCTCTGCAATGAAATAAGGGTCCTGTATCTATCTAGGGAGCCCTCTGCATTCCTGCAAGACTCCTGACTTCAACAGGCTGAGTCAGGGATGCGCCCTTTGTAAGATAAACTTTCAGTTACAGGTTTCTCAAGACTTTGTAAACTGATCCCACGAGGGAGTGCTTCCTTTTCCTTAAATGGATCATTAGAAAAGACTGGATGCAAATCAAGAATTCAATTTTTAAGTAAATAACTTTCCACCCACGCAGCCAGCCAGCCTCACGTTAGTCCAGGCCGCTTCTAGCAAGTCAGACATTTTCCTTGTCTCCAACACGGACTTTTCGGTGGAAAGAGGTGAGGATTTAGGGGTTCTTTAAAGATCTCTGTCTGGACACCTGTCATGTCGAAATGGAAAATTACCACATGCCCGTCAGCCTTTGAACCTACCATGCACCCTTCTGCTACTTATGCTGTGGCTGTAACGAGGACCACTTCAGCAAGAAAACACGTACCCAAGATGCACCTGGGACCCCATTCTGATCAGTCAGGTGGGATGTCAGTCTGGTCCAGGAAGTGTGCACGAAACCTCAAGCAGGCTTGGGCACTTAACCCTTCTGTGCCTCGGGGTTTTCTCCATCTACAGAAGAGGAATACTGTCACCTCCCTGCACTGCTGCGAGGACCCCTTGTAAAGTACCCACCTGCAGAATCTCCCTGTTGTGTGCTAATGGGGAACAAAGGACGCCCCGCCCTCTCTCCGTAGGAAATTGTCTCCTGGTCATTGTAGATAGTTTATTTTAAAAATAAAATTAGAGAAACAGAAAAAGAAAAGAAGGCCTGCCTCTTTTGTCTACTCTCTGAAATCATCGCTCACATTTTGGTATTCTTTCCTTAATATCAGATTCTGCACACAGACAGACAAGCACACAGTTGCATACTTAGGGAAGTCTCCTTGCGTTGATTTTTTTTTTTCATCTAGCATATTTTAAGCATTTTCTCACATCATTAAAAATTCTTAAGAATTATTTTCAATGTCCTAAGAATAATATTTTTTTCTTTTTTGTTTAAAAAAGAAACAAGTGGCATTAGCAAGCAAGCAAACCATTAGAGCCTTGACCTCTAGAACCCCAAGGTGACGGAGAGGACCGACTGCCAAAGGCGGCCCTTGGTCTTCCATATGTGTGCCTTGGTATATATATCCACATCTCCCCACAAAGAATGAGTAAATAAATATCCACTACAGAAAAAAATATATTAATAAATTTATTGTTAATAGTTAAGGCACCTTGAAAATAGAATATTGAATGTAACTGTTTGTGACTTTGATTTGCTATTTTTCTATTTATTTCCAATTTTGCAGATGGACAAGCCTACCAAAACACATGAGCCATATTATAGAAAGAATGTCTAGTGGATTTTCTCAAATAAGGAAAGTTTAATTTACACAGAACCAAAAATTAGAAGTACATAATACATAATACATAATAAACTTATACATATTATTATACTTATTAGTATACTTATTAGTATACTTATTATATACATAATAAACTTATTGCAAATTTGCCACTTCCAAAAACATTTTTAAGTTAAGCAATACAAAATACACATTCATCTTTTATTTTTGCAGTGGGATAACATCTGTGTCCCTGTTGATAATGTGAGAAAAAGAGAGAGAGAGAGAGAGAGAGAGAGAGAGAGAGAGGGAGAGAGAGAGAGAGAGAAGGAGGAGGAAGAGGAGGAGGGAGAGAGGGGTGCAGGATATGGTAGGGGGAGAGTTAATGGGTTTCTCATTAACTCTCAAGTACTCAGGTACTTGAACCTCAAAATCCACATAAAAGAGGATGGAATAACACATGTCTGTAACCCCGGTGTTTCTTTAGCAAAGAGACTGGTAGAGAAAGAAGAATCGCTGGCAGCACGTAATCAAGCTTGCCTGGAGTACGCGGTACAGGCAACATAGTCTGTCCCAAACAGGGTGGAAGGAAAGGACAGAAACTCAGAGTTGTCTTCTGGCTTCCAAAGGCACAATGGGGTGGGGAACAGTGTGCCTGCACTGTGCACGCATGCACACACACACACACACACATGCACACATGCACACATACACACACATGCATACATACACATATGCACACATACACACACATTCATACATACACACACATGCAGGCATACACACACGCATACACGCACACACATACATGCACACACATTAAAAATACAGAATTTTTGAAGGCTAGGAGTCTAGTTCAGAGGTAGAGCACTTAACCAGCATGTGCAACGTCCTAGGTTAGTTCTCTAGTAACACACATGCACACATGTCAATGATGACCATTTACTATGGTAACATGTAATAAACCATGACTTGCTTCTTATATAATACAAGCTATATTTCCATGAGTGAAGATCCAGCAATCCTTCCATAATGTTACAAATAACTATATAAACCCCATCCACATCAAGATCCATGTTCACAATGTACACTCAACTCCTTGAAAGGCCTCCATGTACATGTGAACTTGTTGGGTTTTTTAGTGAGTGCATTATGTAACTCTTTAAACATGAAAATAGCTGTAATTTTTTGCAAGATTCACATTTCTTAGAGGAGACACTTTCCTAGAAATACTGTAGTCCAGAGATGTTTTGAATAACCACTTACACACATAGTATGTGTGGGCGTTTCACAGCCTGTCCAACTGTTCGATTTGTGTAAAGAACTATTCTACAGATTTCTTAAGCTCTATCTTCTCCTTGTTAGTTAGGGTAGAAATCTGTTTTGTTTTGTTTTGTTTTGTTTTGTTTTCTAGGAACATCCGTGGAATGATCTCAATGTTACTACAAAAGATGTAATTTTTGACAGTGGGTTTTCAGATGCTGTAATCTCAGATGCCAGTGTCTCAAGAGATGCAGGTTGCATCAGTCCAGCCCTGGTACCAGCAGCCTTGAGCATCCTTCAGCTCCCAGGTGGGCTGTGCTCAGACACCAGTACAAGGTCCCCTGTGGTTAGAACAGGACAGGCTCTGCCCAATGGTGTTCCTGTCCCCATCAGATCTCAAAGGACCAGAAGAAAGGCAAGGAATTAATGTAGCCATTGCTATACAAGCTATATAGGCACCAACATAAGCAACGTTACCAATTTGCTATTCAGACAAGCTGTCCTGATTTAGCTTGCATCTGCAGGGGTGAAAAGCAAAGATTTGAAGATGCTGTAGTCTGTTTTATGCTGCTATGACAAGATGCCTGATGCCGAGAACCTTTAGAAGAGAAAGGGGTCTATTTAGCTCAGAGTTTGGAAGACTCGAAATTCTAGATTAAGCACTTCTATGTGTTTGCCTCTGAGGAAGCTCTTCTGGCTAAGTCACACCGTGATAAGTGACATCTTGGGTTAGAAGAGTGTGTAGGAGCAACAGTAATGCATGCACAGAGGATCAAGCCATGAGAGAAGCAGTGAGACTCATGTAGGGCCCACACTCGCCTCTGCACAGCAAATCACTCTCATAGAAGACTCTTACTTCCTGGAGTTCTAATCCTCCAAGCCCCACTTCCTGAACACCTACCACTTTTCAGTGTGGTTGCACTGGGGCCCAGGATGGGACGTTTTGAGAGACACTCCCTATCCAAAGCCAGGATTCATCCATGTGTCCCCAGGCCTGTTTACCTTTATTTGCTTCTGCAGCAACTAATAATAAATGTCAAAGAAAGGCAACATAGTCTGTGTTAGTTACCCTTCTCATCTCCGTGACAAAATGCCGCCTTAAACATCTTAAAGAAGTCAGGCTTTATTTTCCCTCAAGTTCACAGAAGGTCCTCATGGTTGGTGCTTCTGGGTAGTAGGGAGGCCCAAGCATCCTGGCAGTGTGAACAAGTGGCATGATGTGGCCAGAAACTAGGCACAGCCTTCAACCCTCAAAGATGTTATGGCTCCAACTCTTATGGCCACAAGCGGGTGACATGGCTTTTCTGGCTGATCTTCCACTATTGGATGGGCGGTGGTGGGGGGGGACCTCTCAAGTGTGTCTTCTGGGAGTCCCTTAGGATCAGACAAAATCTCCACCTCTGTCGCAAGGTCTGTAAACATCCTCATACTTGGATAGCAAAGCGCTGGCATGGTTAGCCTGCTTAATCACTACCCCACCCCTCTGAGGAGAATGATGATTGCAGCCACTTGAGAAGGGAGAAACAGCCACGACCTTCCTGCAAGGCAGATGATAACTCACTCCTTATAAGGAGAGGACAAACACCGGCCTGCACTCAGGGCTCAGGAATGCACCTCTGTGTGTGTTCTTCCCAACTGCACCTGGTAATTGGACTTTATACCTCAGGGCACTCTTTCCTGTGGGCAGCAGAATGAGGGACAGCCTCCCTCCCTGTGGAGGAAAGCGGTGGTAATTACAGGGGGTTAATCCCAGCCATAAAGATTCTGAATCAGAACCACAATTGCATTGAACTTGATGGGAGGACTGTCCATCGGCAAGCTGGCTCGTCTCCATATTTATGAAAGAAACAAGCTCCCTGTTCACTGTAACACTGTCTTCACAATGATTTACTTATTATTTGACCAAAAAAAAAAAAAAAGTTCAATATACACAGGATCAAAGGCAAACTGAGTTATAAACCACCAGTAACTTTAGCTAGTATTCATTCATATGTCCCAGCAAGCATGTCCTTAGGATCAGTTAGTTTCTACTAACTCAGTAACTAAACCGTTACCAGAGGCAGTACTGAAGTTCGGGGTTGGGGGGGGGAGGGGCGTAGTTAGGCCACTTGCATTAAAGCTCCTAAGATACCAGGGGCCCTGGGCTGTGTAACAGGAAGATTGAGTTCAGTCTCTCCAGTATGCTTCATGAGGATTTCCCAGAGCATTTCCCAAATGGTGTGGGGGGTGGAGGGTTGGGGGCGGGGCACAGATAGACTTGCAGGTATGTGCATATATACATGTCTAGGCTAGAGGACAACCTTGCCTGTTGTTCCTTGAGAGTCATCCACAATGTCTCTCAGTGGTGGGTAGGTTAGGCTAGGCTGGCTGGACAAGGAGCCTGGGTGACTTGCAAAATACAGAACCAGAAAGCCAAACACCACAGGTTTGTTCTTCACTCAACAGTACGGAGCCCAGCTGCAGGGCCGTCCGAGGTCTTTCTGCGAAATGCACCATGCCTCAGCCTCCCTGTCCAGTTGGCCTGCCAGCCTGTCCTCTGGCTGTTCTCACAAGCCACCCAGGCTGCACCCTTTGGCTGCCCTCCCCCCATATTCAGTGCGTGGTTGTCCAGACAGTCTGCTCTGCCATGACCCCCCATTCTTTATTCACTGTGTACTTATTGCATATGCAAGACACAGTGCTGAGCTCCTGCAGTCAAGACGGGCGATCTCTGCCCTCTTGGAGCAGACGCTCAGAACTGGAGAGTAAATACCTCTTGGTTTATACAATCAATCACTTTGCTGTGATTGTATAAGCCCTTTAGAAATTGCAAAATTGCTAAGAGTGTGTCTGATGGAAACAGGGACATGGGGCCTGCTTAAGACTAGGACTAAGAAGATGTCTTCTCCTGGAAGAAGAGAAGATGGCCAAGGTTCAAAGAGGGAGGTAGCTGAGCAAGGTCGAGAGGTCATCCAGGAAGGGCCTATGTGGAACCGCCTTCATTATTCTGGACATTATCGAGCTGGAGAGATGGCTCAGTGATTAAGAGCACTGACTCCTTTTCGAAAGGTTCTGAGTTCAAATCCCAGCAACCACATGGTGGCTCACAACCATCTGTAATGAGATCTGATGCCCTCTTCTGGGTGTCTGAAGACAGCTACAGTGTACTTACATATTCTGGACATTATCTTACGAATGAGATTACACTGAAGGGTTTCGGTGGTAAATTGTACATGTGCAGAAATAGAGAAGCAATGAATGGTGCATATGCCAAGAGATCCTAAATAGTGCTGAGAATTAGTAAGGAACTACCTATGGGGAACTTTGCTCTCTCTCTCTCTCTGAAATAAGCTAAGTTGGCAGTAACTTGAAGGTAGGCTTTTGGGATAGTCTCATATAGGCTGGACTTGAATTCACCATGGACCCTAGAATGACCTTGAATTTCTAACCCCCTGCCTCAAGTTCTGAGGTGCTGAGATTATGTACATTAGTCACCATGCCCATTTATGGGGTGCTGGGACTCAAACCAGCACTTTGTACACTCCAAGAAAATGCTCTACAACTGAGCTGCATTCCTAGGCCCAAAGATCAATTATTAAAAAGGCTACAGGAAGGTTTGTCCTTGAAGATTGGCCTGGCAAGTCTGCCTGTCACCCCTACTGGAAGTCTGCAGCTAGAGTCCTGGCATTGTTACTCCACATGAGTAGCCCACTCAGGCCTGCTCAGAGAGGTAGATCTGGATGCACTGTTAGGGCCAGCTGTGGAAGGTTTAGCAATAGAGACCATGGCGTCAGCATCCCAGTGATGGATACTTTTGTCCAGGTTGTCCCCGTGAGCTGCTCTCTAGGCTTATAGAAGACAGCAGAGATTCGAAATGCTTCCCTTGAAGTCTGCCATGGTAGACCACCACCTCAGACAGAGTTCTTCAGTCTATCCCATATGAGCAAGAAGGAACTGCATGTATGGTCTGCAGGATTCGTCTGATCGTAACACTAGGACTTAGTCATTCCAATGGAATCTGTGGGAGTGACCTGTTCTGTGGTCCCAGGTGAAGCTGACAGACATGTTCTGTGGTCCCAGGCGAAGCTGACAGACATGTTCTATGGTCCCAGGTGAGGCTGACTGACAGACATGTTCTGTGGCCATGACTCCCTAGTAGGGAACTTTGAGGAGAAACGGGAAGAAGAGGGAGAGAGAAATGTACAAGGATTTTGATGAGTTTAATGGTGGAAGACGACAAAGAAAAACAGTACCTCGTAACTGAGGTATGATGGTGCCCAAGAAAAAACTGCTTTAAAAAACTGAGTTGGCTTTGCCTTGAGATATTTCAATATATGCAAAACATACACATGAACAACATATATACACACATGTATAAACATACACATATACACCTGTGAGCAATATAAATACTTACACACAACACACACACATATACACACACACATGCATGAACATACACATATACACCCATGGGCAATACACATTAACACACATGTATACACATACACAGATGTATAAACATATACATATACACCCATGGACAATACATACAACACATGTACATGAACGCACATACAAATACAAACATACATACACCATGCAAACATGTATACACATATATGTCTGTGCACAATACACACATTTACACACTACACATACACATTTGCACACACACAACCTCCATACAGTTTCTTAGTTAGGGGAATGATAACATTTCCTTGTAATTGAACTTTTCATTAGCATAGGTCATCAGAGTTTTCCATAGAGCCCACACCTACTAAAAGTTCCTGCCAGAGCCCCTTGCCTGATTTATTGACAGTCATAGCGCTACTGCTATGTGCCAAAAAAAAACTGGAAAGAAGAGAAGAAATGGTGTTGAAATTGAAATTAATTAAAAAGCTAAGACAGAATTGAAAATCAATAAAATGCTGAGCTGCTTCTCAGCTGATAATGAATTAGTGAAAGGCCAGACTCATGTGGGTGAAAAGTCCCTGATGCCCTTGAGGCCAGCAAGCCAAAACTTTGTGGCTATCAGGCTGGGATTGGCTGTCTCCCAGCAGGGTGAGAGGAAGTTCTGTGCACTTCAATTGCTGCAATGAGTTGATCCTTCCAGAAACCCAGGGAAGTGTCCCAAGCCAGCTGTGCCTCTTGCTGGTTGTGTGCTTTGGCAAGTCTCCTCACCCACAGGAATCTCTACTACTTTATCTCTAAAGTGTCAGCAAGAGTTTGCCCTTTAACTGAGTGTGCACTGCGCGCGAGGCTGAACCACGTGTACCGAGGTAAGACGGAGTGATCATCCCCACAGGGGAAGATGCAGCACGGTGCATAAGTGTCTCATGCAAGATGGCTCTGACTTCAACTCGTATCTGGCATTTATTAATTCATGAATATTGATTATACACTTAAATCATATCATTTTTACAAAGCTGATATAGTTTTATTGACAATGCGTTATTTCCAGTCAAACTTCTAATGTGCCTTTGACATCGTTGTCTTTCTAAAAGTTACTTTTGAGCTTTGGTATGGAACCATATATGCTGAGTGCATCCCTCCTTGCCCACCAAGTCCCTCCACCCTCTTTATACCTCCCTCTCCGGTTTATTCCTTGTTCCCTAAGACAATTTTATTTCTACTTAGATTTAATATGCATATTCATAATTTTATGTGACCATATAAAATCTAGTAACCACAAATGAGAGAAAATATGATATGAATGGCTTAATTTGCTTAACATGATTAACTCTAGTCATATCCATTTTCCTGAAGATGATATAACTTTGTTCTTTATGGCTATGGCTATATATACACACATATATATGTATGTATGTATATATATCGCAGTTCCTTTATTCCTTTGTTGTTAGAGATCTTCCTTCCTCCTCTGCTTCTTGAACCATCTTCTCTGTCTTCCCAAAGAAAGGCTCCACCCTTCCTCTTTTACAGTCTACCTCCAGGAAAGCTCAAGAAAGTCAGGAAGGAAAATAACTTCACATTTCTTTTTTCTTTTTTCTTTTCTTTTCTTTTCTTTTCTTTTTTTTTTTTTTTTTTTTTTTTTTTTTTTTTTTTTTTTGTGTTTTTTCCGAGACAGGGTTTCTCCATATAGCCCTGGCTGTCCTGGGACTCACTCTGTAGACCAGGTTGGCCTCGAACTCAGAAATCCGCCTGCCTCTGCCTCCCAAGTGCTGGGATTAAAGGCATGCACCACCATTAACCAGGGCCTACCTGCTGAAGAAGAGACCTTGATTAACATCCAGGGTTAGAAGAGAAAACCCTAACTTTGGCTGAAAGCGGTGTCTTCAAAAAGCAATTAAACTTCCTTAAACTGAAGCGACCAACCAAACTTCTTTGAATTGGAATTCAATGGGAACTTGGTGTGGAGGCAAGCAGAGGAGAGAGTGGGGGTGGGGAGGTAAGAGAGAAAAGAAAGGTGTCAAGTCACATGGTAGAGTGGAGGTCAAGCTCAGAATAAGGAAGTGATTCAGAGTGTGAAGGAATTTGTCCTGACTGACCCATTCCAGGCTTCCTTGGCTCTGCGGGTTTCATAGGCCTTCAGAAAGTGGGAAGAAGGGTTGGAGCAGCTTTTGAGTGGAGATTGAGGGGGAAAGACAAGTTTCACACCGGCCATGGTGAGGCAAACCACAGAGTACCTGTGGAATGAAGAGAGGAAGTGAACCCATCTGTGGTTGAGGCAGGATTCTTTGAGCACTATGTGGGACGTACACTGAGCTGGACCAATTTTGTAATAGCCCTGGCAGAACTGAAGACATTCCGAAGTGACACTTGTAATTTTCTATTGGCTACCAAACTACTAAATTCTCCAGAACTTGGAATTTCCCAGGAATCTCATGGTGTCAGCCAGAGGAGAGTGTCTACCAGGAAGAGATTTTACATGGCTCTGCCAACCTGTCAGGCCACTCCACAGAAGGGACTCCAGTCCTTCTATATAGACAGATAGCTATGGTGGAAGAGGCCTACCATACCTTGACCAGAACTAATTAGTAATACATGTCTCAGACCTTCTATTTAAACTAAACCATGTCAGGACATGGAGGATGGACTTGGGAATGTAGGGGATGCCTTGGTACCTCTGACAGATAGGGGCACAGTGACCGTATTCTGATCCTCATCATTGCTTTTAACAACTTTAATTTAAATTGCCCCATTGAGACCTGGAGGCCAGGCCTAGCTTATTAGGGTTAGCAGGGCCCAGGCTCTGATCTAAACAACTGGGGTAACAATTTGACTTATGCACTTAAGGGTGGTTTCTGCTGCATATTGACCCTTCAGTGGTAAGCCTGCTCCACTCGTTCCTGTAGCTCAGCTCCCCAGTTTTGAGTTTCTATATTAGAAGGAAGCATTCTGTGACCTCTTCACTCTTCTGTCTTCATAAGGTTTTGTGCTGCCTGAGATAGTATTGATTTCTCCCTTCTAGCAATACAGAAAGAGCCTCAGAGACCTCTACTAAACGCCCCCCAAGGTGACACCAATTGTCACCGTCACCTGTTTAGTTCATGTTCCCCGTCCATGTCCCTAAATTGGAGGGACCCTCTTGGTAGCTCCAGCATCCTCTCTCAACATGATCATGATCCTCATGGTCCAGAAAACAGCTGGCCAGGAGCCTATGGATTTAAGGGTGTTTGCAACTCTCCTGCCAAGGACACTGTCCTCTGACCTCTGTGTACCCAAACAACTGATCCCTTCTTCCTTCAGACATTCCTGTGTGCTGGCAGAAGTCTCCACGTTGGTTGCAGGAACCCTTGGCTGTTGTCCTTAAGGCAACTTCTGACCTTTCTCTACAAGTTGCTTCCTTGGGGGATTATTAAATAGAGAAGTGCCAGGACTCCCCCAGGCTTGGAGACTCTCAAAGCCCTAGCTGCTCTCCTGGTGGCCAGACTTCCCGTCATAGTCCTGTTGGATCTCTGACTCGGGGTCTCTGTTGACTTTGTCCCTCTACTCCTCCTTGGCGAACTCCTCTTCCTGTTGCTTGGCGAACTCCTCTTCCTGTTGCTTTTCTCATCAGGGCCCTTTCAGCTGGCTGTTATTTTGAGCCCTTGCTAAGATGAAGACAAGCAAGAAGAAAACCTGAGGTTTTAGCTCCTCTCGGCTGTTTACTCCCTTCATGCCCAGCAGCTGGACATTGGAAAATACCCTGAGAACCTGGTATGGCTTCTAACTCATCTCGAAGCTTCTTAAGAGCCCCTCCTTGCCTCTTGGCTTTGAGACGGTAGACTTCTCTCCCAGTTCTCCAAACAGCTCACTTTAATGCTGATTAAATCTACTGAGCGGGCACACGACAGGCCAGTCCTCGTACTAAGCACTTTACTTCCATTGTCTCCTTGAATGACTATCACTGTCTGGTAAGCCGAAAGCATTTTACAGAAGAGGAAACTGAGGCACTGAGATATTAGAAAGAGACCGAATCATATCAACACAGCTCAGTCAACAGCTTAGGTGCTCTGGCATCTCTGGGTATCTTATGTCTATAAGTTGTTTCCTATACCCTAGAGGACTCCCTCAATCCCGCCTACATGTGAGTAGATGGGACAGGTACCTGTCCATCCCTAGCTTAGCACATGTGCTATTTCTATAATAACATTGAAAGCATAGGTGGATGGGTAGGAGGGTGGATGGTGGGATAATGGGCAGAGAGGTGGACAGGAGAATGGGTTGACAGGTGAATGTATGGGAAGAGAAATGGGTAGATAGTGGGTGGATGAATGGGGGGGAGACAGGCGAAAGTATAGGAGGGAGGCAGACAAGTGGATGCTGGATAATTTCAGACGAATGGGGCAGACTTTTCGAGATCAAGGAATGTTTGTGCAGAGAGACATTTTGGAACACAAAGAGCTTAATACCAGAGTTATCCTTCCCTGGTTTCTTTTCTCCAGCCCCGACAGTCGGTTCTGTTCCTAATGGAGGGCTTTCTCCAGGTCCTCACCCGCAGGGGTAGCAGCAGCCACGGTCCCTTCTGCAGTAATTTCCGCTGGCCTTTATTTTTCCAGATGCTTCACACTAACTCTGGAATTCAAAATAGGTTTGCCCAGGAAGAAGCTTTCATTTTCTCTAGGGGCGACTGTCATCTGATCTCTGTGGGGTCCTGTGTCCCAAACCTGACTCAACAGTGTCTGTCTGCCGGATGTGCTGTTTATGTCTGAAAGTCTGAGGCACTCTGCTCTGCAGAAGCAAAGAATTCTGCACCTCCCAATGCACTGGAGTAGAGCGGAGACTAGGACTACATGTCCTAGCTTCTTAACCCAGGACAAGCTCATGGAAAAGGTGAGCTTGCAAGAGAGAAACCAGCTTGCCCATCAAATCCTTAACTGCCTGTCTGCAAATCCTGCTGTCATCCTCCAGTCTACACAACAGCCCCCCCCTCTCTCTTTCTCTCTCCCTCCCTCCCTCCCTCCCTCCCCCCTTCCCTCCCTCTCTCTTTCCTTCCCTCCCTCTCTCTCTTTCCTTCCCTCCCTCTCTCTCTCTCTCTCTCTTTCTCTCTCTCTCTCTCCCTCTCTCCCTCTGTCTCTCTCTTGCTCTCTCTCCCTCCCTCCCCCCTCTCTCTCCCTCTCTCACTCCCTCTCTCTCTCTTTTCCTGGATCCAGATGGTAAACTCCATCTTGCTAAATCATTCATGAATTGCTGCTGCCATGGCCATGACCATTAGGAAGAGTCCCTCCACCAAAGCAATGACAAAATCAGAGGCTAAGTCATCCGAAGAGCTCCACATCAGTGACCAGTGACCCTTCCTGTGCTTGCCACTCTGGCAAGTGCACTCTGGGATCCGTTTCCTTATTCTAGATTTATGTGTTTGCTGGTTAAAGTGATTGCAAAACCAAGTGGGGCAGAGAACAACCCAAAACTAAGCTCTTTTCCCATTGACTCTCAGATCTCCAAAAAAGTTCTTTCTGCCACCCTCAGACTGAGGGTTTGGGACACAAACATGGTACCTCTCTCACCAACCTTACGTTCCTTAGCTCATGTCTTACTGCAGGGGCTGTGACTTGTTAGAAGTGGCCTGATCCTGCACCTTACCTAGGTTTTTCTATCCCTTTGCTGTGGCTAAGAGGCCCTGGCCATGAAAACAGGATTGAAGCGTGGCCTTTGGCTAACCCCCATTTTTATTAACAAGAAGGTTGAGTTCTCACAGGACACTTTTCAAGATGGTGCCCCAAATCTTCATTTTGACACCGGCACATAACAGAGAAAAGGAAACACGCCACTTAGCCTCCTTCGGTTTCTGAGCTTTTCAGTAAACTGAACATGCCCAGCACTAATCTTGCTTGTCTGGCTATGAGCTAGAATAACAGGCAAACACATTCCTAGCCAATGTGAAGACAGATTAAGCTTCCATGCTCCGTGAACCATGAACACACCGGCAGATGACAGGTATGCCCCTGTTCTATGCCCATGCTGGACTCCAAGCTCCTTTGTTTCTTAAAGAAGAAAAGGCAGGGCGAGGGGGGAGGGGAGGGCAGGTTCTCTTGGCAGGCTGAGCCTTCTGTGAGCACCTTTGTGAAGGCTGGAGAAATGTGTACAGTCATCCAAGTGGTCACAGTGCCCCCCCCCCCAAGGCACATGGCTTGGCCAGTAGAGTACAGAAAGATGCCGTCTCTACCTGCAGGTGAGAGGAAGGCATTCTGGGCCTAGGGCCACACACCTGTTCTTAGAGGACCTTTGCCTGCTCCAGAGATAGATCAAGTTGTCTTGGCTTCAGGAGTGGCTGCTGTAGCTTTGCCAGTCATAGACTTTAAGAACAGCAATCTTGTCGGTGACTGGGCAGTGAAAGTGACTGGAGTTAGCAGACTGGCCATTATTGGACACTCCTTACCTGCTGGCTCAGAGACATCTGTCATCATTAC
This sequence comes from Mastomys coucha, assembly GCF_008632895.1. Classification (NCBI taxonomy): domain Eukaryota; kingdom Metazoa; phylum Chordata; class Mammalia; order Rodentia; family Muridae; genus Mastomys; species Mastomys coucha. The sequence continues at coordinate 69,279,077 of NW_022196898.1, read as the reverse complement.
CCACTCAACAAAAAGGAAGTGAATCTCGATCAACACAAACTGCAAACTTCTCTGAAATCTCCCCATCAGAGCAACCCTTGGGTGTGCAGAGCATTCTTGATAAAGATGGAGGTAGAAACCTCCTTGAGAGGCTACTCCATGACTCTAGGCAAAACTGCTCTGAGCTTATCCTAAAATATTTTTGTTTTTTCGAGACAGGGTTTCTCTGTGTAGCCCTGGATGTCCTGGAACTCACTCTGTATACCAGACTGGCCTCGAACTCAGAAATCCGCCTGTCTCTGCCTCCCAAGTGCTGGGATTAAAGGCGTGCGCCA
>NW_022196898.1:69275166-69278580 GCF_008632895.1 Mastomys coucha | reverse complement strand
GCTCCTCTCCTCCTACTGATGATCAAATTGCAATCCTCTACTATACACATACTGCCAGAACAATCAGATCCCTCCATGTGAGGTCCTTGGTTGGTGGTTAAGACCTTGGGAGCTCTGAGGGTACTAGTTAGTTCATATTGTTGTTCGTCCTAAGGGGCTGCAAACCCCTCAGCTCCATTGGTCCTTTCTCTAACTCCTTCACTGGGAACCCTGTAAGGTGCCACCACTTCTTGATAGTGGAAGAGACTATTGATTTGAAATTCCCTTTAGTAAATTCCATTTAGTTAAATGGCTTCTGAATGCTTCCTGAATACTTACCTATTCTGTTTTAATTATAATATAGATGAAAGGGAAATTTTCTGACAAGTCAGACATCAACCATCTCCCCCACCCTTCTGCTGGGTTTTCTGGGAGGCCACCCTGAAAAGGAGATTCATGGGCAGGAAGATTTTTTTTGAGCCAAATAGAGCACCACTTATGAGCGAGTAAAAGAAGCAGGACTCGGAGAGGTGGGGACCCGACCACAGCACCACTGTCATGGGATCCACAGTCTGACAACTCCAGAAAAAAGTATTCTTTTCTCCAGCATCAAGGCACGAGTCTTATGTAAGAACTTTATTAGTGCAGAGTGCCTGTCCTTTAATCTAACTACCATGACCAGGTCAAGAGTGATTGGGACCAGACACAAATTAGAAGATCCCACTTAGCCAATAAAAACAGTTATTGGGGACAGCAGTGTGGCTCAATGGCTACCAACACTTGCCACCAAGCCGGGACCTGAGTTCAATCCCTTGAATCCACATAGTGAGAAGAAAGAACCAACTCCCTTAGATTGTCTTCCGACTTCCAGAGAGACACGACAGCATGTGCATACCTGTTCCCCAATACTAAATAAATAAACGGGAAAAAAAAGTTAGAAACTTACTGGCTGGACAAAATCAGCAGGTAACCGTAAAGTTCTAAAGCCGGCTCTTAAAACTTGAATCAAATCTGAAAGGCTTAGTGAAAGTGGCTAGGAGGAAGTACTCTGGGAGCAGTTGCGGGTGCTTCCCCTGTAGGCATAAGAACAAATACAGCTTAAGGTCTTGGGGGCAAGTGGGTACTGATACATATCAGCATTGGCTCAAACTCCAGTCCCGAATGTGACCTGTGCCTGAACCCTTCTGAAGAATGAACAATGTTCAGCAAACATCTTCTTCCAGCGTGTCTAATGTGCTTGCCTCCCTGCACTTCCTGAGCCAGTTGAGCCCCGGTCACCAGGACCATTGAAGAGAGAATGCTTCCAAGAGCCGAAAGTATTTCTCAAGAAAGTCAGTTTTGTCCTGACCAGATCAGTGTGTTTGGATGATGTGGAGAAAATCTTTGAGGACTAGGACCATCTAGGTAGCTGAGAATAGTTCATGTGTATCTTTCCCTCCACAAAACTGAGAGTGTCTTTGACACCTCAAGAATGAAGGGACAGAGAGTTCCGGGCTTTTGGCAGCAAGCCCGTCCATTCATACCCTTACTTTAGTTCTACACTGTGGTCAGCTGGATGTGCCAAGACTCTCCAAACTCCAAGAGCACTCCCTTCTGCATCTGTAACATGCCTGTTCCTCCTTGGTGAGAAGACACTCTTCCTCACTTCCATAAATCACCCTCAGAATCCAGTCCCCTCCTCAAGGCCAACTTCAAAACCCTTACTACACCTTTCACCAATGATCTCCTCATGGGAACAAATGTTGTGTTAATTCAATGATAAGTTTCATAACCTTTTTTTAAACATCGTATCTAGAACCTATCATGTACGGGGTACAGAAGGTGGAGGCATGTGAAATAAAATTAACCAAGCCAGCTTGGTTACTATGCTCTATAACCTGGATAGCATGATTTTCCACATACCAGTTTCTCAGTCTTTAGTATTCATTCGCTTGTTTTAGCTCCTGCCTCAGACAATCCGGTCACCAGCCTGCTTCGAACTTTGGGCTACATGATCGTCAAAGATCTATTCTCATTCAGTAGTGAGTCTTAGATGTTATAATTGCCTGGTTAGCTTTCAACAATCACTTTTGTTCTTGATAATTGTCATCCAGAGATCCTGGGGTGTCTCTCTAAGCTTCAGAGGATTGTGGATTTGGTGCACAATAGCACCCCTGTATCTGCTGAATACAGTGGTCAGTGTGATAACCAAGACGGTGAAAAACCAAGCCATGGCCTCTTACTTGCACTTCTCTTCCCATCTGAGAAGTGTGGGGTGTGTATGTGTGTGTGTGTGTGTGTGTGTGTGTGTGTGTGTGTGTGTGTAGCGGTGCTCACAAAGGCGCCTTCCATAGCTCACATCATATCTGACCCACAGTGACTCACTCACACTCTCTCACAGGAACACACTGTGTTCTACAAGGACATGGCTGCCAAGCCACCTGGCAGAGGAAAACAAATACTCAGCCACTCCCAGCCTCACCCCAGGGGGACATGCTGAGAGCCCCGAAGGCTTGAGATTCAGTTGCTGGCCATGATTTTCAGCATAAACACAAGAACCAGTTGAACAAATAACTGTTTGATTGAAATTCACTTGCCTCCCTCCCTCCGTGGGAGGCTTTGCTCCCTAACGCCCCATTTCCTAGTCATGGTCACTATTTGGCAGCTTGAATGAAGCAGAGCCAGAGCACTACACTGAGCCTTCTTCAGACTCAGCATGCTTGTTAGGCAGGTACTCATTGCAGGAAGAACTTGATGGAAGACAGTTCAGTCAAATGACTTAGGTTGCCCCAAGCAGCTATCGGATGAGCTATTTAGGTTGTCATCTTCACAGTCGAATACACGCATCATGATTTCTGTCTTGGTTCATGCTTGTCCTAGTTAGTTTTTAAATGTCAACTTGACACGGCTTCGGGTCTCAGTTGAGGGACTTCCCAGGTCAGATTGGCCTGTGGGCACATCTGTGAGGAATGCTATTGATTGTTAACTTCTTTAACAGGGCCCAGTCCTTTATGGGCAACACCATACCCAAGAAGGTAGTCCTGGACTAAGCTTACTAACCACAAGCCTGCAAGCAAGCCAATCATAGCATTCCTCCATGGTTTCTGGTTCAGGTTTCTGCCTGAGTTCCTGTCTTGACTTCCCTCAATGGTGGACTATGACCAGGAAGTGTTAGTCAAATAAACTCTTCCTTTCTGCCACTGCAGATACTTTAGACTGGGAATTTATAAAGAACGTAAGCTGGCTTTATACAGTCCTACAGACTAGAAGTCCAACGTCAAGAAGAAGAAGGCTTGGTGTATGGTGTAGTCTCTTCCTCTGGATCCTAGATGACGCCTTGTTCTCCAGTCCTCACATTGGAGAAAATCAAATGGAAGAAGATCCTCTCTCTCTCTCTCTCTCCCTTTCTCTCTCCCTTTCTCTCTCTCTCTCTCTCTCTCTCTCTCTCTCTCTCTC
>NW_022196898.1:69256748-69274994 GCF_008632895.1 Mastomys coucha | reverse complement strand
CTCTCTCTCACACACACACACACACACACACACTCCTTTTACAGTGTGAATTGACCCATGAGGTCATTGACCATAAGAACACCACCTCTTAACACCATTGCCTTGGGAACGAAGCTCCAACACATGAATTTTGAAGGCCAGCCCTTTATTCTTGTAACAGTGTGTTCACCAGTGCCTCCCAGTTGCAAGTCTGCATCATGTGTTTCTGCTCCCAGCAGCTAAGCATTACACTTCTCAAGAGTCAATTGCACTGGGCCTCAGGTCTGAGGGAGACCTCGTCCTTGTGGTCATGACAGTGTACTTTATTTAAACATTATATGAATTGATTAAATGTAACTGTGTAAAGGGAGCTATATTAAAAATCAAACTAAGGGGTGAGAACACTCAATTCCTAAATGCCTTTACAACCAATGTTGATATGTAAGTGGTGCTGCTGGATAAAAACTACAGAAAGATAAATTGTGCTATAATGTCTAGGACCCTTGTTCTCTCTTTGAAGAAGCTAAAGTTAAGTTATGGAGGAGATATTTGGCTATAGCTTACATAAGGCAACCCAATTGCCAGTCAGAAAGATTCATATTAAAAGAAATAGAGACCTGAACCCGCATAAAAGCACCAGTTTGTGCTGTAGATTTTAAGTCAGAGTTCTGTATGTAAGTTAGCTACTTGAAAAATAATAAATCTAAAAATATACCAACTGGATATAATGAAATATATTCTACAGTCCAGGATTCACCTGTTTTCTAATTTTTTAGTCCATATTCAGATGTTAGCATTGCCTCCACAGTCATTACTATTACTATTATTATTATTATTATGCATTATAAATGAACATAAAAGTAGAAGATAGAGAGGGAGCTGCTGTATCCTGTCTAGATTTTGCCAGCCATATACTCTCTCTCTCTCTCTCTCTCTCTCTCTCTCTCTCTCTCTCCCTATCTATCTATCCATCCATCCATCCATCCATCCATCCATCCATCTATCTATCTATCTATCTTTCTCTGTGCTGATACATTTTGAAGCAAATTCCAGAGTCTGTTATTTTATCCTCACCCCAATAGATGCTCTGATGGCATGGCTATGTTTACCCATAAGACAATCCTCTACCATCTACAATCACAGCTACCATGATTAGCAACAACTCCTTAGTGTCGTCTAACACCTCTGCATACTCAATGTTTTCTGATTGCTCCCCAGATGGTTTTCCTAGTGTTTTGTTCAAACTATGGTACAAGTACAGTATATACATTATATACATTTTAGGTATTGCATTTGGTTGTTATGTCTCATACTGTTGGATATTTAGGACATTATCTCATTTATTCATTGAAGACTTTATTTTTTAATTACACACTTGTGCGTGGGTATGTTAGTGTGAGTGCAGGGGCCACAGGCTTCAGATACTCATGCAGCTGGAGTTGCAGGCTCTTGTAGTTTCCCCAGCATGAATACTTGGAATTGAGCTCAGGTCTTTTTCAAGAACAGGAAGTGTTCTTAACTGTTGTGCCATCTCTCCAACCCATCCTTCACATTTTTATTTGTACTATTAATTTATTGAAAATTTCTTTTGTGAATAGCGATGGGGAGATGTCTTGTTTTGTTTTGCTTTGTTTTAGTTATGCATATATGGATGTGTTCTGTATGGTTATACATGCTGTATGTATGCAGGTACCCAAGGAAGCCAGGAGAGGGTGTTGGGTCTCCTGGAGCTGGAGTTCCAGGTGATTGGAACCTGCCTAGCATGGGCAGTGAGAGGGTGTTGGTCTCCTGGAGCTGGAGTTCCAGGTGATTGGAACCTGCCTAGCATGGGCAGTAAGAGGGTGTTGGGTCTCCTGGAGCTGGAGTTCCAGGTGATTGGAACCTGCCTAGCATGGGCAGTGAGAGGGTGTTAGTCTCCTGGAGCTGGAGTTCCAGGTGATTGGAACCTGCCTAGCATGGGCAGTGAGAGGGTGTTGGGTCTCCTGGAGCTGGAGTTCCAGGTGATTGGAACCTGCCTAGCATGGGCAATAGGAGTGAACTTTTGGTCCTTGGAAGACAAGAAAGCCTTTGGAATTTTAAAACCGGCAGCGGAGACTTTTAAAGAAGAGCAACTGACAAGAATTTAGTGGTGGTAAATCCCCAAACATACCAAAGCACACCCAAAGCCTCCCCCGCCCCTCAGAGTGCTCAGGAAGCTGGTGAGATCATGGCCCAGGAGAGAATTCATTTCTCCTCTGTGTACAGTGACATGAAGAGCAAAGAATGAGGGAGACATTGAAAGATGGAGAGCTTGGCTATCAGGACCATCGGCTCAAGCCACCAAGAAAATCAAACAATGAGATGCAGATACCATTCACACCTGGAGGTTAAAATCAGAGGAAGATTGTGAAATGGCAGTGAGTCCATGAAGACATTGGAAGCCTGATGCACAGCTACTGGGGTAATAACCAAGCGCTGTGGAAATAACCAAGATAGCCCCTCAAAATATTCAACAAGTGATCGCATAATTCAGTAACTCTACTTTTGGGTGTATACAGGAGATGAATGAAAATGTCTATTCACATAAAAGCTTGTGTATGGATGTCTGTGGTAGACATGGCCCCAGTGTGCATGAGGAATGAGTCAGTCAATGAGGGGCACACACAACAGAATGTTTTGCCACTGTTGAAAAGCAGGAGTACGTGCTGAAACATAAATTGAAAATAGTATGCTAAGTGAAAAAAGCCAGTCAAAAAAGCAGGTATTGGCAGGGCACGGTGACACACGCCTCTAATCCCAGCACTCCAGAAGCAGAGGTAGGTGGATCTCTAAGTTCAAGGTCTAAGCTGGCCAAGGCTACATGTGAGAGCCTGGCTTCCTAAAAAACAAAACAAAACAAAACAACCTGTACATACTATATTGTTCCATTTATATAAGATATTCATTATTTATAAATCTTTAGAGACATAAAGGTTAGTGATTGCTTAAGGCTAGGAGATTTGGGGGAATCTAGTGGGTAAGGACTGGGTAAGGAGTGTGGAATTTCTTTTGAGGCGTGCTGAAAATATTAGTGCTAGTACTTGGACAGCTCTGTGACTATATTATCATTGAATGTTGATTTGAATCAGATGAATTGTATGGAATATGAATTATGTCTCAATAAAGGAAACTAAGTTAAACTTCATGTGGTCAAAAAAATATCCAATTGAGAAGTATTAATAAGCACTGACAACCCCAGCTCTTATAAAATGTGTAGGCACATATCCACATACCCACTTCCAACCACACACAGACATTCGAGGGTCTCTTATTAGCCTTTCATTGTGCAGAACACTCAAAGTGGCCTTGTCTGGACGCATCCAGCTCCACAGAGAGCGGGAAGGAGTCTCCTTTGTTACATGATCCAGATCAGGGCAGATCACCAAGACAGAGCACACTACTGGCTTCCTGGTGATTCCCAAAGTTTTCTAGAATGGGTTAGCCCTGGGTTATGAACTTGATGACCTCTTGACCCTGGTTTTGCTATTACTACAAAAGGGAACGCAAAGGAGAATTTGCTTTCATTGGGGCCTATCCCTGAGTCCCCTCCAGGCTGCTCACTTCCTCCCTGCCTTGTCCTTCCTGCTTCTGTGGAAGACAGTGAGATCTGGGTCCAGCTGCTTAACCTCCTGGGGAGTGGGAGGAAGAGGAGGCTGCGGTTGAGCAGCGCTGTCCTGTCAGAGTCCCTGTCTCTGAAAGTGGGGAAAACCAACCAGGAACCTGAAAACTGGCTTTCTCCAGTCATCTGTGGAGGCTGGACTATATTGCTAGAGGTTTCAGAATGGAGTTCTGCCATGCCTGGTGGGTGTGGGTGGATGGTGAGCCACATGCAGCCTGTGGTTAGAGCTGATCTGGCCTTTATCGCCTATTTTAGAAATCTTCAGGCTGTTTAGAAATGGGTATCTGCCCGGATTGTACATTTCCAATTATTCTCTGGCCACAGGATCCTGTGGCCATCTTTCTCAGAAGCCTGTGGCCTCTTTGAAATAGTAGGTCTAGATGAAGTTTGATGTCAACACCGCAAACCCCATTTGTGAGGGATAGAGACAAGTGAGCCCAGTTCCCATGGAGAGTCAAAGATGCTCCCTAACCTCAAGAGAACATCCAAGTCTCTTCCAGCTCTTTAACCCACTCAGAGGGCAACTGCCCCCACATCAGCTCCAAGGAAACAGCTAAATAGGAAAGCAAACATCCCCAAGAAAAAAGGTGCTGTTCAGAGCACAGGCTTCCGGGAGAAGAATCCAGAGAAGACACCAAATGGTCATCGTCATCTGGAGATCCTGCTCTAATCTCTGAGTGCTGCCCTCAGCCCGAGAGGAGCTGACACATCCTTTCTCTTGCTCTTTTGGTTTCTAGCCCCGAGATGCCACAAGCCAGCATCTTTCCTTAGCACGCCTGAGCCAGCCCCTCTGGCCTTTCCATCCATCAGCATGTCTCTTCCATCTCCTCTGTCTGCCTTTTCCTTCCCACCTACATCCAAGCATTCAGCTTTGCACATAGGAGGCTGCATCCTTACTGTGTGGTGTGGGCAAGCCTCTGGATCCCTCCGATTCTTGATAGGTTGTTCCCTGGGGGTAACAGGCAGATTTACCATGAGGAGTTATGGCGAAGCCTAAATGAGATGCATGCATCTAGCCCAAAGCAACTCCATGACAGTTTCTCCCCTTCTCTTCCTCTTTTCCCTTCACTCTTTCCACAATCTTTCCCTCTGGGACCAGCTCGATGCATAACCTGATACTCCCTCTATGTTCATTTGAAGGTGCTGTGCAACATGTTTCTGAGCCCAGGGAAGGGTGAGCCATAGACAGGTTCCCCACCCTGCCCACCTCTGCAGCATTGTCAGCTCCTTATCCATCAAGAGTGGCAGCTCAATCACACCAGCAGGGACATCTGCACTTACAGGCATTCATGCGCTGTAGCAGGACACAGCCGTTGTCTTCTGAGGGCTTCACCTTCCTTCTCCAGAGCAGACTAGTTTCTGGGGAGATGCCATGTTAGTCTCCCCTCTTTTCAACTTCTTTGAGTTTCTGATGTAAGCAAGTGGATGTCTGGTGACTGCTGCAGGGACCCATTTGAAATTCCTCTGAAAATCCCAAGCATGGGAGGAGACAGGCGGCTTTAGTAAGCTTTAAAGCTTCATAAATAAGAATCCAGTATCTGGTGCCCACACATCACAGCCCAACTCCAGATGTGTCATTCTGTTCATTCTGTGTGGAAGTGGAGTCCTGGGGAAACATGGCTACTATCTCCGAGACCAGGGCATTCTCCAGAGGCACTGGCCCTGCCAGAGAACACTCGATAGCTCTGGGCCAAGGCTGCTGCTGCTCATCGCATGGAACTCTCACTACATGGCAATCTCTGCCAACTGGTGCCAGTCAGCCCACCCTGCCCTAGCCCCTCTCCTGCAGCACGGGTCTCTGTAGTCAGTGGAAGTCACCATTCCTGGACTTTTCTGTATGTATAAGATCATTCTCTCACAGGTGAGGGTGTCACCCATCTTTTCTTGTGCCGTATGCCATCTTTAGAAATGCAGAGAAGTAGGGAGCAGAAGAGGACAGAAAGCAGGGAGGGGAGGAAAGAAGGGGAGGGGGGGGAGGAAGGAGAAAGGAGGAGAAGGGAGGGGAGAGGAGAAAAAGAAAAAGAGAGATTGGTTGTCTGTATCAAATACACTTAGAAAACAGTGTGACACATTCCCCCATCCCAGCTCCCAACTGGGCATCTTGGAGGTTTTACAGTGTGCGAGCTATTAGTGAAGTATGAGGTCCTACCATCATAGCAACCATTCTACGTCACTAGACCAGGACCTTACAGAATAGAGGAACACCACTGGGGAAATGCTGCTCTAAGGGGTGCTGAGACCAGGTTGGGGAGTTCATAATTCTGTCCTGGGAGATGTGGATATAGACAGACTAAATGCTCCCTAGAGTGACCTGCACCCCGAGTGCATGGATCCAGAAACCACTGTTCCGGGGCCTGGGAGAGGGGGACACAGGCAGCTAAAGGGCAAGTCAACTGCTACTGCAGCCCCACATGGTCTGCCTAGGTTGTCCCAGGAAGGAGGTTGCCCTGGATTAAGGCGCTCTCCTTCCCTTGCCTGAATCCCTCATTCGAGTGATTTAGCAGTGTCGGGAACACCCTTTCTTGGAGTTAGTTTCCATCTTCTTTCTGAAGCAATCTGAGGATGGTTTTTGCTACCCAGATGTTGTTGTTGTTCTGGCTCCTGGGAAGCAGCAGGACTAAGAAGAGGCTCAGGGGGCAGGAGTTACATGCTCAAGGCACATGAGTGCCAGTAAGTCCCAGGCCTTCCTGGCCCTTCCGGTCTTGCTATTGTCTCACACTGCCTTGTTTACAGCTCTGCCTTTTCTCTCACCGTTCTCTCTCGAGTTGCCTTCCTTCTCTTAATGCCCATTTTCAAAAACTTGAGTAGTTATTGAAGTGGAAATGTAAGGGTTCTTTGGAAAGTCAGTTGTGCTGGATGGCGTTTTGCTAAGGCAAACACGTGAAGGAACATTTTATTGAAGCGGACACAGGTGAAAGGACGGTCTGCTAAAGCAAACTCATGAAAGGACACGTGATGAAGGATTCTTTGCTAACAACACACATGTATTGTTCTACCTTACAGTGCATGGTTGAGGTCCATATGCTGGGACTCCACAGAGAGAAACGCACCAAACCACTTCTGGCAGGCTTGCTTACAGAGCTAGCTGGGCAACGCTTGTTGGCCTTGAGTTTTTGCTGATCTTCACATCACTGATAGAGGCACTGACAAAGCTGAGAGCTTCTCCTGGTGTTCCTGTTGGCTCTGGTCCCTCCTACTGGCTTGTACCGAGGCTGAGGCCTGTCTGTCTCTGCTGGATAGTGCCACCACTACTGATTCATGTTTGCTATCCAGACTCCACAGGACAGGACTATTGATACATCCATACAGTGTTTGCAAGTCAAGCTGCTGAAGCTGACCTGTGAACTGAACTGCCAATTGCCAGGAGCTGCTCCAAAGAACCTTTCTAAAGAGGTCCACTTCCTGCATATCCTTTCTTTTCCACTACCTCTGGTGGGTGGTGAGCTAGAAAGGAGGTTAAAGCCTTTAAGAACCATCATTAAAAATAGGTTTTGAAGCCAGGCGGCAGTGGCGCATGCCTTTAATCCCAGCACTTGGGAGGCAGAGGCAGGTGGATTTCTGAGTTTGAGGCCAGCCTGGTCTGCAGAGTGAGTTCCAGGACAGCCAGGGCTGTACAGAGAAACCCTGTCTCAAAAAAAGCAAAACCAAAAAAAAAAAAAAAAAATTAAAGTTACAAATTATTTCTTCAAAATTTAGCTTAGAAACCTTTTCTTCTGGAAACCTCAAATATCATGTTAAGCCAAGATCCACTCCTCCCTGCTCATGTAACACCAAAGCAAATTCTCTCTTACCTTCCCATCCACTCTATTTTACAACAGTGAAATGTGTACATGCATGTATGTGTTTGTGTGTATGTGTGTGATGTATAATGTTACATTTCAGAACATTTTTGCAAATAATTTGTGCCATTTTACTATTTTAAAAATTATTTTTAATTGTATGTGTTTTATATGTATGTGTGTATGTGCACATTAATGCAATTTCCTTTTGAGGACAGATGAAGGCTTAAGATGTCCTTATAGACATTTGTGGGCCTCCACGTGGTTGGTGGGAACTGAACTCAGGTCCTCCGCAAGAACAGTGAGTACTCAAACTGCTGAGCTTTCCCTCCAACCCCAGGCGCTTGCCTTTACCTATCCTGCAGTGGTTCTGGCTTTGTAAGTCTGTAGGTTTCAGAGTCCCATGAAGCACTTGTTTTGCCTTCTTTGTTTTGTAATGAGCTAATGGGAGCTGATGGCGGCTTTCAGTGGCTCCTGGGGGAGAATAAACAGGTGTCTGGAAGACATCAGTGTGGCAGCCATTCTGATGCGTCAAGATTTAAAAGTCAATATTTCCAGGCTCTATTCGAGGATCCCAGTCCAGAATTCCAGTTAAACAGTTGCTCAAGACCGCAGCTGACCTAGGGGTGTGGATGAATCAGTGTTTACCTTTTCCAGTTCAGCCTAAAGAGAAGGAGGTAGGGAGAGAAGCTGGAAGCTTCTATTGCCACCTAGCAACAATAACAACTTTGCTAATGAAGACAATGGGGGACTGTATTAATGTAAGAACTATGGCTAAAAGTAACTAAGCTTCCGAACAAGGAAGGTTTCTTTCTCACTTAACAAAAGCCCTGTGATCAATGGCTCCCAGGCAAGTGACATCACTGAGCTTCCTGCCTCTGTCTCCCTTTCAGCATTCTTTCTTTAGTTGCATCTACACACTGGTCCCAGGCTGTCAATCTTCATATTACACAATGGCAGATATTGTGGTCTTACACACCACACAAAAACACCAAGCCAAAGGCACACTTTGTGGACCTTTTTTCAAAAAGGAAGTTGCCCTTCTCAAAACCCTACAGAAGGCCCTTCTTTAGCCTGAATTTTCAGGACTGCACCTAGGGTTCAGGCTTAATGATCACCTATAAGATGCTTTCCCAGAGTGGCATTCTCAGGGCCAAGTATTCCAGTATGCCAGCTACTATTACACACGTCCTCAGGCGTCTCAGCAAGACTTCTGGGTGTGTTGGCACATCTGACATCACTACCAGGCCAGCTGGCTTCAACTCCTAGTTGGGGACAGGTGAGCCGGACACACCTATGAAAGAGCGAAGAACTGCAAGAAAATTTTTCCACATTGTTATTTAATTGTTTAAATGTAAGAGGACGTGTTTGCTTTTCTGAGTCACCCTGCTGCCGATGGCTGGAGAAGCCCTTTGAGAGGTCTGGACTCGTCATACCCTTCTCACCCCCACCCCTCACCTCCACACACCTGTCTGCCTTCTGATTCAACCTCTAAAGAACTGCCTACCCCATGTTCTTGACAGTCACTCACAGCTCCCATTTTAGCCAGGTCTTGACTCTGTTGTCACCTGGGATAGAATTATCAATCCTCGGGGGAACATATCAAGGGTAGGCGTTTTGAATCTTTTAAGTACGTGGCAATGGATTTCCAAAAACAAAGGTTATCTCGAGAGAGGAGTAATAACTCCAGGTGGGAGGCTTGCCCTGTCACAGCTATATTTTTCTCTGTCAAGGGTCATCGGATAAGCTCAAAATGTCAACAAAAAAGTTCTACATATAAAATTTAATATCACCGAGTCTCTTTGGGCTACAAGGGCTCCACCTGTCTCTCTTTTGAGCCACAAGGGCTCTACCTCTAGTGAATGTGATTAAAGTGATTCTAATAGCAGCTTTATGAAGCCTTTGGGTCCCTAGGCCCACCTCTTCTGTCTTGTAAAGACCGAGCATCCTTTCTCTCTGGATGATACAGCAATGAGGCACCATCTTGGAAATGGAGAGCAGCTGTCACCAGACAACAAAATCTGTCAATGCCATGACCACGACATGCCTCCGTAACTGTGAAGAAACACTTCTCTATTCTTTATTAATTGTGGGGTCACAGGTCTTCTGGTCTAGCCGCACAGCCTACAACATGTTCACAAAAGGAAGATCATCTGTGCAAGGGAGAAATGCCTGGAACTAAACTCCCAAGTGCTTAGAATCCCAGGCTACTTTCTTTGCTTACCTATACATTGAATATTTCTAGTCCAATGTTTTTTTTTTTATTTTGTTAATTAATTTACTTTATATCCTGACTGGTTTCCTCTCCCTCAGTTTCTCCCAGTCCTCCCTGCCCATCCACCTCCCCATCCAATCCTCTTCCCTTTCTGTTCAGAAAACGAGAGGCCTCCCATGGATATCAGCTGGCCTTGGAGTATCAAATTGAAGTAAGCCTAGGTGCATGCTCTGCTATCGAGGCTAAATGAAGCAGCCCAGTAGGAGAGAAGGATCCCAAAGGCAGGCAACAGAGTCAGAAACAGCTTCTGCTCCCACTGTTAGGAGTCCCATGAGAAGACCAAGCTACACAACTGTTCCATATGTGTGGAGGGCCTAGGTCAGTCCCATGCATGCTCTCTGGTTGGCGGTCCAGTCTCTGTGAGCTCCTATGGGCCCAGGTGAGTTGATTCTGAAGGTTTCCTTGTAGTGTCCTTTACCACCCCTCACCCTACTCCTATAATCCTTCCTTCCCTTCTTCCACAGGATCCCCCAAGTTCCGCCTAATGCTTGGCTGTGGGTCTCTGCACCCGTTTCCGTCAGTTGCTGGATGAAGCCTCCATGATTACAGTTATGCTAGGTTCCTATCTGTACATAAAGTAGAAGAGCATTAACAGTGTCAGGGGTGGACTCCCTCTCATGGCATGGGTCTCAAGCTGAACCAGTCTTTGGTTGTCCATTCCCTCAATTTCTGCTCTACTTTACCCCTGAACATCTTGTAAGCAGGACAAATTGTGGATCTAAGGTTTTGTGAGTGTGTTGGTATCCCAGTTCCTCCATTGGAAGTTTTCCCTGGTTACAGAAGATAGTTGATTCAGGCTCCATATCCCCCATTGCTAGGAGTACTAGCTAGGGTCAGCCTCACAGATTCTTGGGAGTTTCCATTGTCCAAGGTTTCTAGAGATGCACACACACACATACACACACACATAGTCACACCAACTCCAGTTGTCTCTCCCAGTATATCACAAGGACACTTGCTCAACCATGTTTATAGCAGCTTTATACATAATAGCCAGAAACTGGCAACAACCTAGATGCCTCTCAACCTAAGAATGGATAATGTGGTCATTTACATAATGGGATATTACTCAGCTGTTAAAAACAATGACATCATGGAATTGCAGACAAATGAATGAAGCTAGAAAAGATCATCCTGAGTGAGGTAACCCAGACCCAGAAAGACAAACGTGGTATGTACTCACTTATAAGTGGATGTTAGCTTTAAAAGTACAGGATAACCATGCTACAACCCATAGACCCAGAGTAGCTGAGTTAGCAGAAGGGCTCAAGGTGGGGATGCATGAATCTCACTGGGAAGGGGAAATAGAATAGACATCATGGGTGGACTGGGGGAGGGTACCAATGGGGGAGGGATAAGGATGAGGACAGGAGGGATCAGGTGAGGGGATGTCTTAGGGTTTCATTGCTATGGAAATACAGCACAACCATGACAACTCTCATGAAGAAGAACCTTTACTTTGGGGCTGGATTTCCATTTCAGAGGTTTAGACAGTTATCATCACAGTGGGAAGCATGGTAGTGTGCAAGCATACATGGTGCTGGAGGAGCCCAGAGTTCTACATCTTGAACCACATGCAGCAGAAGGGACTATGGGTCACATTGGGCATAGCTTGAGCATAGGAGACTTCAAAGCCCACCCCACAATAACACACTTCCTACAACAAGGTCACACCTACTCCAACAAGGCCACATTTTCTAATAGTACCAATCCCTATGGGCCAAGCATTCGAACACATGAGTCTATGGGGGCCTTTCCTGTAGGGAGAGGTGCTGTTTCCCTAACTGGTTCTTGATTTGGTCAATAAAGAAGGAGGAAGCCAATTACTGGGTGAAGGGTAAAAAATGGGACTTCCAGGTCCGAGGAAGAAGGAGGGAGGGGCTTTTGGCCAGACTTTGGAATGAGAAACATGAACACCCATATAAGATCTTGAGATAGCTAGAACTGGCAGCCTCTGCCAGTGGCAGAGTCTGACTGATATAGACCATAAATTTAGGGCAGGAGATTATGTACCCAACAATTGTGTTATCTGACTAATTTTAAAATAATAAAGCTGTTTGGTGTTTTTCTTCTAAGGAATTAAGGTGAGCAGGAGAAAGAGAGAAGACAGGCCAGTTGGTGGAGCGTGGATAGCAGCTCCTGGCTTTACCAGGTTGGGAGTGCTTGCAAGTGATCTGGAGCTAAGCTAGGAGTGCAGGCTGGTCAAAGGAGAAAGCATGTTTCTAAAATTACACACAACGCTTTCCTACTTAAACCAGCAGAGAGGAAGGTGGAGGCTGAGAGAATTTCAATGTTTACAGCTTACTATAATTATGAATAATATATATTAAAACTCAAAGAATCAATCTCAAACTGTCTCGTATTCTTCATATCCTGGGCTTGACTCACTTATACATTGCTTCCTGCTTCAGGAACCAGAGAAAGATTGTTCTACATCTGGGTACCTGGTGACAAGTGGCTCCCACTGTTGGGTCCAGTGACTCCTGAAGTTTGAAAGGTCTGCCCAGCAGGGCATTGGTGAATGGAAGACTGAGAAGCTAGCTCCCTGTGGGGCAAAAGGATTAAGAATGGAGTGGTCATCCTGGTGGATAAGAAGGAGCAGAGACAGGACAAGAGAGAAGCCACAGGAAAAAGGGAAGAAAGAGTTTCCGATGTTGCCTGTGTCTCTGGAATGTTTGCTGCCTCTTGAGGGAACACTACCCCACAGATACCCTTTTAACCACACCCCAACTTCTGAGAATAACTCTGAGCAAGTCTCTGTGTCTCACAGTGAAAACAACTGAACCATCAGTTCTTTTAACATTGTTTTCCCGGGTGTATTATTAACATCAAGCATATGAAGCTCAAATCTGGACACATCTTAACGATCTATTTAACTGGTTTCTTCAGTTTAAACTATTGAGTATATGTTTGGGGTGTGCCAAGTATACTTCTAAGCACTGGAGTGTGATTCAACAGTAAACAAAAGAGGCTAAAAAAAACCTCTGCTTTTTATTCATAATATCTAAGTTATAGAAGCAGCCGTGTGCCTATAATATGTTGAACTAAATTGTACTTGGACTCTAAGTAGTCAGAGTCTATTAACATAAAGAAATCAGGCCATATTCTCTTCAGCTATCTCTCTGAGACAGAAGGTTAAGAGGACACACTGTGTCATGGCTCTCTTTCCTCGTCCTACCTGCTACCTGTCTCCTCCTCTGTGCTCTGTGTGACACAGGATAAGCAATGTTGAACTAAATCATGTGGTGTGGACCTTCCTTCTATCCTCTGAAACGATACAAAAGTTAGATTTTTTTTTTTTTTTGTCCTAAGGAGTTTTCTGAAGATTCTCCTTGGGGGACCCACACACACACTTATACCTTTTCCCCCGTCATCCTGACCATGGCATCTATCTCTTTTTTCCTTTAAGCTATCCTTCCTAACAAAGCTCCCTCCACATTTTATTTTGAAATATTTTTCTGTGTATGTATGTGAGAAACAGTGGATATGTACACCATGTGCATTCAGGAGTCTGAAGAGGTCAAAAGAGGCATCGGGTCCCCTGGTACTTGAGTTGTACCACCATATGGGTGCTGGTAACTAAACCAAGGTTCTTTGCAAAAAGTGGCTTGAAAGAATGTATTTAGGGCTCACAGTTTCGGAGAATTCGAGTCTATGTTCATCATGGAGAAGAACATGGCAGCAGGCAGGCAGAAATGGCACTAGAGCAGTAGCTAAGAGTCACCAAG
The DNA here is from genome assembly GCF_008632895.1 of Mastomys coucha. Taxonomy (NCBI): domain Eukaryota; kingdom Metazoa; phylum Chordata; class Mammalia; order Rodentia; family Muridae; genus Mastomys; species Mastomys coucha. The sequence goes on along the minus strand of NW_022196898.1, from coordinate 69,261,596 downwards.
CAGAGAGAGAGAGAGAGAGAGAGAGAGAGAGAGAGAGAGAGAGAGAGAGAGAGAGAGAGCGCACCAGCTGGGAATGGTGTGGGACTTTGAAACCTCAAAGTGCACCTTCAAAGCCATATTTCTCAACTCTCCCCAAACAGTTCCACCAAGTGGGGACCAAGCATTCAAATATGTGAGCCTATGGAGGCCATTCTCATTCAAATCTCATAGAATTAATCTATGGGTAATGTCAAAGCTGCAAGGAATAAGGCACCATCAGCTGCAACACAGCATTTAGCAGAGTCATTAGGAGATTCTTCTAACTCAAACAATATCCCTCATATTCTTTTTTTTTTAGATTGCTTAATTTTATTTTTTTAAAGATTTATTTATTTATTTTATGCATATGAGTACACACTGTAGCAGTACAGATAGTTGTGAGCCTTCATCTGGTTGTTGGAAATTGACTTTAGGACCTCTGTTCGCTCTGGTCGGCCCTGCTCACTCCAGCCCAAAGATTTATTTATTATTATAAATAAGTAAACCAGAAGAGGTCATCAGATCTCCTTACAGGTGGTTGTGAACCATGTGGTTCTAGGATTTGAACTCAGGACCTTCGGAAGAGCAGTCGGTGCTCTTACCGGCTGAGCCATTATTTAACTTTATATATGTGAGAACACTGTAGCTGTCTTCAGACACACCAGAAGAGGTCATCCGTACCTATGACTGGTGGTTGTGAGCCACCATGTGGTTGCTGGGAACTGAACTCAAGATCTCTGGAAAAGCAGTAAGTGCTCTTCCCCACTGAGCCATCTCTTAAGCCCAACTTCTAAAGGAGCTGAGTGAATGAAGAGGATCCCGTCCAAGAGCCTAGAGTAGTGTTGGCACTTAAGCACTCTACTACTCAAATGCTGATTTCTCTGCCCCCATATTTGGTTGCAATCCAGCTATGGCACTGTTATACTTAATCTAAGTATCTCCTATCTCAATGTTGTGTAAACATTGTTCCCCATTTATTCTCTGAGTTGCCAATAAAAGCTGATCAGCCAATGGTTTTAACTGCGGAGTGAGGGGAGAACAGGCTGACACTTTCAATCCTGGCCAGGGGAGGGGGAGAGAGAAAGAGAAGTGAGGATTCCTCGTGAGGAGACATCACGGGAAACACACCTGGAGCAGAGAGAGCCAGACCAGTATGAAAATGCAAATATCTCTGGAATTTTGACTGGGAGGTTGCAGATAAGTATAGAGGATAAGAATAGATTAATACTGCTCATCTATTGTACCATGAAGTTTGAATAAATAAATCTTCTAGTCTCTTGTCTCATTTATTTGGGAGCTAGTTGGGATAAAGAAAGAAAATGATCACTTTTAAAATTGCTATAGCACATCTCTTTCCTTGGAATAGGAAGACATTGATAGATTTCAATATTTAGCCCAGGCTTGCCTGGAAACTTACTATATAGCCCAAGCTGGCCTCAAACTCCCTCTTGCCTCTGCTTTCCGAGTACTGGGATTACAGGCACGAGCCACCACCAATTCATCATTTTTTATTAGATTAATTGAATCAACCAATATTGTTTGCTTTATTATTGTCACTTTGCCACACTACTAGGCAAGGGACAAATAACAGGGAAAAACTACCAGTCTCAAATTTAAGAGTAAATTGAAGTACACCAAAGACTTAAACATTTTTTTTAACTTGCTGATTTTCTTTCTATAATATTTTTTAGGTTTATTTATTTTTATTTTAAGTGTGCAGATGTGTTTACCTGCCTGTATTTATGTGTACCACATGTGTTCTCGGTATCCTTGGAGGTCAGAAGAAGACAGCAGATAGCCTGGGACTGTGGGTATGGATGGTTGTGAGCAACTATGTAGGTGCTGGGAACCAAGCCTGTGCCCTTTGCAAGGCAACAAGTGTTCCTGACCACTGAGCCATATAACCGGTCTCTATATTTATTTTTACTTTGTGTATATGAGTGTTTTGTCTGTAGGTAACTAGTCTCTATATTTGTTTTTATTTTGTGTATATGAGTATTTTGTCTGTAGGTAACTAGTCCCTATATTTATTTTTACTTTATGTACATGAGTGCTTTGTCTGCAGGTTTGTAGGTGCACCAAGTGTGTGCCTGCAGAGGTCAGACAAGGGTACTGGATCCCCTCCAGCTGGAGTTACAGATGGCTGTGAGCTGCCATGTGGGTCCTGGGAATTGAACCTTCGTGCTCTGCAAAAGTGTCAGTGGTTTTAACTTCTAAGTCATCTCTCTAGCCTTCTTTTCTTTTTTATTATTTAAAATAATGTTTAAGTGTAAATACACTTACTCAAACTCTCCCCCCCCCCCCAGGGTAAGTGCTCTCAATCACAGAGCCTCTCTCCAGCCTCCCCTCTCCCCAGCCTTCCCTCTCCCCAGCCTCCTCTCTCCCCAGCCTCCCCTCTCCCCAGCCTCCCCTCTTTCCAGCCTCCCTCCACATGTTAAAGGGGAGGAAGCTGCTCTTCCCCTTTAAGGCCTCATCATGTCATGCCTGAGATAACACCCTGGTTTTTGATGCTCTCCCGATCATGGTTCCCACGTTTCCAATGCTCTCACTCCTAATAAAACTTGTTTCTAAAGGGCAATTTATCGTCAGATCCTTTTCCAAACCTATTGCTGCCGATCTCTATCCCTGCCTCTCTTTTTTTTTTTTTTACAACATGAAATCTAAAAGCATGAACATTTTAAAAGGTGGCCACCTAAATATAGAGGCAGTATAGTTAGTTATAACTAAATTTTACATACCCATACATATATATATACATATACTATATATATATATATAGAGAGAGAGAGAGAGAGAGAGAGAGTGAGTGAGAGAGAGAAAGAGACTTAGTAAGGAGGAGAGTTAAGCAACAATCCACAGTGCACATGTGTATGGAAATACCACTGAGAGGAACCACTTATTTGTATCACTAACAATAAAAAATACTTTTTTTTCATGTGGCATGGAAACATAGCAAAATATAATGAACCCAGTATACGACATGTTAGCTCAAGAAGCAGATGGAAAAAAAAATAATGAAAAAGAAATGAGTTCAGAAAAGGAAGTGCATGCTAAGGATAAAGTGTGGACAGAAGAACTTTATAGAGAGAGAAGCAAGCGTCCCTCAGAAAGGAACTCTTGAGCAGAGTTTCAGAGGAAGTGGGGAACACACTGCTGTCTGATGGAAGTGCTCTCCAGTCACAATAAGAAACTGATGAGGCCTTTAGGTTGCATTATAGCAATGACCCCACTGTGGCTGGAGGGCAGTAGGCAAGGGGAGGGAGCTGGGGCGGGGGAGTGAATACTTTGTTTAAGACTGAGATGAATTGTGTCCGTGTTGATGAGACTAGGGGTTCTGGGAGGCTCAATAAAGGTGGTGGTGGGGAGTGACATGGGAGGGACCTGCTGACTCAAAGTGAAGTCTTGGTATTTGCTTTGGTCCTATCTTTAGAGGAGGGCAGAGAGGAGAGGGAAGGGCCAGACCTAGGGTGGTTAGATCGCAGGGTCACAGACTTTTTTGGCGTAAGGTGACTCATGTGGCTTTTAGACAATAGGCCATCTCCAAAGTCTCTGCCTGGATGAATCTTCTTAAACCACTCCCACCTTCCATGCCTTGTGACAACTCACCATTGTCTGAAAATCACCGGAAAAGTCACATTGTTCTCCTCAGATACTCTTATCGGGCCTTTGGTAATTTTAGATAAGATAGCGAAGAACTCTTTTAAAACCAACCCACACGTTTTCCCAGAAATGAAGACTACTTTCCCCATATCCTTCGGAAGGACTAGGCCAGAGAAAAGAGGGAGGCAGTGAGGAAGGTTCAACTCTAATGCTCTTGGTTTAAAGCTGCCCTTAGATTGAGAGTTAGGGGGAGCCTCAAAAGAATGACTAGGGACCCGTCTAGGCCACAAATCACCAAAAGGAAACATTATTAAATAATGGTTGATGGCCTTCTAGATTATCATCCTCCCAAACATCCAGACACATTGCTAAGGAGGAACTTATCCCCCTGATAAATATCTTGCGCAGGCTGGCATCACACTCTCTATGAAGTCAAGAGCCAGACTGCCTCCCCATCTCTACCCTCACACCAGCTGAACTCAGCTAATCAAAAAACCAGACAGCGTGGAAACATTCATGGTCCCCCGTCTATCTTGCTGTAACAGAGTATTTTGAATATGAAATGATAGAGAGAGAAAAAAATGAAACTCAGAAGCATGCCAGGAATCAAGCTGTCGAGTTTCTGAGTCAACGAGAATCAGAAGCAATGTCTGCTGACATATGTAAGGACGGCTCAAGGAGCTGAGCTGGTTGGTGACAGATTTTGTTGGAATTATTGGAATTTTTCAGGCCCTGTCTTGTTGACCTACCTCACAAAGAGAGTCAGATAGAAAAGAATGTCAGAAGTGTGATTGCTCAAAACCAGATCCCATGCTTTCTTCTTTGCCTGAACTTACTAGGCTTCCCGCACAAAGTCTGATGTCTTCAGAGTCCAATAATCTGCTTTGATGACCCCTCCAGGAATGTAAATTCATAAGGGGAGAATCCAGTGAGATGTTTGCTGGACAGCTACCTCATGGTCAGCACACAATGAGAGATGACTGTGGGGAGCCACAGCTGCCACCATATATATATATATATATATATATATATATATATATATATATATATATATAACACCTGGTCTCCAGCCAGAGCAGAGAGCATTAAGATAAACAAGTCTTAGTTGGAAAACCTGTGTGCCTCTGGTTTATGATGCAAGCTGGCATGATTTCTCGTAGCCTATGCTTTGCCACGTAGCTGATGCTGACTGGGACCAGGGAAAGTATTTAACCCACAAGGGCTGGGGGC
>NW_022196898.1:69201254-69255409 GCF_008632895.1 Mastomys coucha | reverse complement strand
TTGGTGGTTGAGACCCTGGGAGCTCCGAGGGTACTAGTTAGTTCATGTTGTTGTTCGTCCTAAGGGGACAGTCTTCTTAAAGGAACTCACTGGTCCATGCACTGGTCCATACTAGGTCCATGCACTGGTCCACACTAGGTCCATGCAATGGTAAGCTTTTTGTGTTTACTTGATTGGTTGCCCAGATATTTAGTCAAACATTATTCTGAGTAGCCCTGGCTGTCCTGGAACTCACTCTGTAGACCAGGCTGGCCTCGAACTCAGAAATCTGTCTCCCAAGTGCTGGGATTAAAGGTGTACCCCACCACTGCCCAGCAAGATGAAATTTTAAGTGATAGAAAGTAAAAGAGTTTGTTATTCTCATCCAATCTGTTGAAGACCTAAACAGAAAAAAAAAAAAATCCACGGATAGGAAAATACAATTCATTCCCAACTGAATTGAGAGATACATGTACACACACACACACACACACACACACACACACACACACGCACATGCATGCATGCACGTGGGCGCGCATTTAGAGGAACAAGTAATTGAAGGAATAGTTGGAACATTCCTATCTTCAAAAGAAACAGAAAACAGAAAGGTTAAGAAAAATTTCACCTATGGTCATTGGACAAAATCAGTATATTAGTGAAGTTGTTAGCCAGTGGCTCCGAATGCTACTGAATGGGGGCTTCCAGAAAAGCAGTACAGGAGGGCTTGGAGTAGAAAAGTAAAGGGGGGGCTCATCGTCTCCAGAATCCACGAAAGCAGCCTTCATCTGGATGGAAGTATGTCGTCTTTCCTCTTCTAGGTGGAAGAATCCATGCAGATTACAAGCAAACAGAAAAGGCACACTGGTTTCAGCTGTCACGGCTCAGTTATTCTAAGCAGGTCTGTCTGGCGACTCAAGGCTGTTTTGAGACTTGTTTCTTTTATATTTTTTTTTTTTTTTTTTTTTTTTTTTTTTTTTTTTTTTTTTTTTTTTTTTTTTTTTTTTTTATATTTTTTGAGACAGGGTTTCTCTGTTTAGCCCTGGCTGTCCTGGAACTCACTCTGTTGACCAGGCTGGCCTCGAACTCAGAGATCCGCCTGCCTCTGCCTCCCAAGTGCTGGGATTAAAGGCGTGCGCCACCACCGCCCGGCTGAGACTTGTTTCTTGATGTTGGGGAATGTTTTTGTGCACTGTGTATTCAGATGCTGATCTCTATGCCCAGACATCTGGTTGTGGTCCAGATGATGGCATGGTCAAGCATCTCTGGTCTCTGGTCTCAGTTGTTTTCCATCACCTCTGATTGGTTAATAAAAAGCTGATCAGCCAATTAGCTTGGCAGAAGAGAATAGGACAGGAATTCCAATCCCAGTCAGGGGTAGAGGGTGGGGTGGGGGACAGAGAGACCAGGAAGAGAAGAAAAGAGAGAGGAAAGGTAGAGAGACCATGTGGCTGGAGCAGGAGGATTTGTCTTGAGTCTCAATGAAATAGTAGCCATGAGGACACACATGGACCAGAGTGAGCCAGAACAAGATCAGGTGACAAGTAATGGGACATTTGGCTGGGTATTAGCAGCCTAGCCAGGCTACAGTAGGTTTCAGAACCTGCCCACCTTAGAGCTAGCAGCTTGTTAATAAAAATGCCAAGTTTCTGTGTTATTTATTCAGAAGCTAAATAAACCTGGCTAGAGCAGGCACAGAAACACCCTGCAGATATTTGGAAGCAAAGGGGTCATAAAAACCGTGCTGCCACCCCTTCCCAAGAAATACTTCTACAATTTGGTTTATAGATGTCATTTCCTTCACCAACCTAGTCTCTTCAAAAATGGTCATAGACAGGGGCTGGAGAGATGGCTCAGTGGTTAAGAGCACCAATTGTTCTTCCAAAGGTCCTGAGTTCAATTCCCAGTGCCCACATGGTGGCTCACAACCATCTGTAATGGGATCTGATACCCTTTCCTGGTGTGTCTGAAGACAGCTACAGTGTACTCATATATAGACAATAAATAAATATTTTTTAAAAAATGGTCATGGACAACTTTCACCAATCAAAGAGGTTTATAAGTGCCAACAAAAAAGATTGCAAAGCAATCTCAAATCTACCACCAAAGATGCAGTTTCTTCTGACCTTTATGTTTCCACAATGGCCAGCTTCCCTCTCAAAGCCCTGATGCGATTTGAGAAGAAAAACCCATCCTACTGGAGAGGCAGGTCTCTGTAAGAGACTAAAATCAAAGCCACGCCAAGCGTATGAACTCATCAAAGCCCCATAGGCCAGTGTTCATTGTCACAAAATCTCAAATGCTAGCAAATCCAGGTTCTGCGTAACCCCTGGATTTGAGGTCCATGGGACAACTGTAGTGGCTCCCCACCACAACTGTATCACAGGAAGGGAAGGGTTTCCTTCTGACTCTCAGGACGATCAGGGAACATCAGACTAAGGAGAGAAGAGATGACACAAGATACGAAGGTATCAGTTACAGAGACTTCAGGGTCATGGAGGGGAGAGTCTAAAGGGGCTGAGGAAGAGGAGGACCCCCAGATCTCAGCCTTGTGTTTTGTGACTCAAAGGATTTCCTGGAGACCATGGGCAGTGCCAACCTGATATCGGACTGACAGTATTAGGATGGCCAGTGGGATTCAGATCCTAGTGACAGGTCAGATTCCATGGGCAGTGATGGAGCTACGCATCTCCACTGGTGGAGCCCAGACTGGGTTTGGCTCAATCTTACACTGCCAGAAATTGTATTTCTAATAAGACTCTCCAGCTCTTGCTAGAAGCAAGTGTTGTTGCTAAGGCAGTGTTGTTGGCTTTCACTGTGACAGAACTTAAGGTGGATACAGCCCGGGATCAGCCACAAAAACATAACTTCAATATCTCAGTTAAATTCTGTCTTTACCTTTTCTGCTAATTTATTATACCATTTTCAAGCTAGCCTTAGCTTTAAAGGGAAACATAACTTCATTCTTGTTCTATAGAGAGCAAATGAAAACACTGCTCAAGATCAAATAAATAGATCCACAGCCAAGTCTGTTTTAGTTCCCATGAACACATTCCCTTTTAACAAATACTTCAGTCATCCATTCAATAGACTATAACGTCTCAGTATATGTTAGCCAAGGATTGCCCAATACTTTATCATAAAAATAAACAGCACAAGATTAAAGGAAAACAAGTCCGGTGATACCAAGGGAGTTCTCTGTGTGTCTCAGCTGACCATACCCCCAAAGTCAGAAACTGCAAAGTAAAAAGGATTTTGTCTGAGGGTCTCAGGCTGCCTGGGAGAGGTGGTTTCAATAGTCCTAAACTACTGTTCTAGAGATGGGAAAAAATGCAACTCCTGTGGACTGTCTCGTGTTGAGAGGGCGTGGCCGCCAGACAGAATCCAAGGTGAAGAGAAAGAACACCATATGAGCGGGATGGGAGTGCTCAGGAGAGGGGAGCCCACGGGACTTCTTGAGAGTCAGGGTACAAAGTAATTGTTCCGTTGTTTTGGTCATTCGAGATGTCTCTTGCCAAAGGTGTGGGAGCCCAAAGTTCGAGGTCCGGGCAGACAGCTGAAGTCATACTAGAGTCCTGTGTCCACAGAGGCCCCCGACTCTGAGAAGCTACTTCAACCGTGCCTTATGACAGCTTTCTCTTTCCTTCCATACAAATTCATTAGTCTTGTGAACAGAGGCAGGGATCATGATCTCATTGTCCTTCCCTGTAACGACACATAAATCCATGTTCTAGGAGCCCCCAGAGCACATGGCTTCTAAGTTCAGGGGCAAAGAAAGCAAAGTCTGAGCTGGACAGGTGGCTCGTTTAGGGAAAATACTTAGCATTGTAAGCGTGAGGTTGTAGCCCCAAGTTTTACATAAACGCCCTTGTAGAGGTACACAGCTGCAATCTCAGGACAGAAACAGGAGGATCCCTGGCACTTGCTGGCCAGCCAGCCTAACCAAATTAGCGAGTTGCAGGTTCAGTGAGAGACCGCGTCTCCAAAACTAAGGTGAATATCGACTAAGGAAGGCACTCACCACCAATCTGACTTCTATACGCACACACATGTGCGTACACATACCATACAACATATACCGCACCACAAATGCACACATGTGCATACATACCAATACAACATATATTCATACCACACCACAAACACACACACATACACACATGTGTGTATATACATACCAATACAACATATACTCATACCACATCACAAACACACATGTGTATACATATCAATACAACAAATATTCACACCATACCACAAACACATACATATGTACACATAACAATATAACATATACTCATACCATACCATAAACACACATGTGAACACATAACAATACAACATATACTCATACCATATCACACAAAACACAAACACATGTGTACCCATACCAATACACCCCCCACACACATATGTGTACACATATCAGTACAATATACTCATACCACACCACACAGCACACACACACACACACACACACACACACACATGCATGCACACACACAATTGTTCCTTAAGTAAAATAAGAAATAAGAGTTGATTGGCATTAATCCACTGAAAACACCTCTGAGTTTAGAATAGAAGAGCCTTGTCAAACCTCAGAAACTATCAGTCTATTGTTTCCTCAAACCCAGGGGTCATTCCCTGTTCTCAGGCTGCCTTGGAGGCTCAGGCCACCTTGGCCAGTGGTGAGACAGCATTTGCTCATCTCCCTGGATGGGTCTGAGATGGTCATTCCAGAACCCTGGGTGGCCTTCACCTAAGGGAGCACAGACTACACAGAGTCACCTACCAGTGACCCTTGCTCACAGAGGTTTGATGAGAAAAGTCCCTGAATCTGTCCTCCTTGGCTTAGGAATGTATCTTATTATTCTTTCCAGATGTTTGTCCTAATAGCAATTGCTTGATCTAAGAGTGAGTCTACATTCTCAGCACGCAGTGGACAATGGAGAGATAATCTAGAAACATGTGGGGAAACAGGATATTTGAGGGATAAAATATATTTTTGCTGGATGGGCTCAAGGTTGATTACATTATAGTGATGATACATACCTTAAATAAAAAAGAAGTAAAACTGTCTTCGGTTTCCAAGTACTCAATATCTCATTATCTCATACATAATCTAAAAGGCAAAAGACAAACTAACAAATAAAAATATCCTTGAATAATAGTTTGAAGAGGCTTCAGCATACAAAGTCAACACATACAAATCCTGTTTCTATGTAACATAACAGATTGTGTGGATACCAAAGCCAAAACATATTACCATTTACAATGTCCCCCAATAAAATCTGTAGGCAGAATTCCAGCAGAACATGTGCCTTTCTGTTGAAAACCACAGCATGACAAAAGAAATTAAGTTGTAAATAAATAGAAAAGTAAACTATGTTCGTGGATTGGACACGACACAGTAAAGATATCAATTCTTCTGAAACTATTGTCTACTTAACGTAGCTCCCGTTACTGTCCCAGCAGGGATGGTTGCAGACTTAGATAACATCTCTGTTGAGATTCTACGGGAAAGCAGCAGAATTATAATAGTTGAAGGGGGTGTTTTAGAAAAGAAAATTAAAGTGGGAGAAATCATTGTATCTATTTAAGATACACTGTATCACCATGATGAGGAGAATAATGGACATAGTGGAAGGACAGAAGAGGAAGTACAAATAAATCCATCTACACTAAAAATTACATTTTACTCTTTCCTCCCTCCAAACTCTCTCGAATTCATGGCCTCTTTTATATCAAATTGTTATTATATGCATACATATATACATATACACATGCAGACTCCTAAATATAAGCTGCTCAGGCCACACATTGCCAGTCAAGTATGTGCCCTCAGGGCAGAGCATTGGTGTTGGATGACCAACTGCTGTGTTGTTAGCCGGAGAAGACTGTTCCTCCCACTCTGAGCATTCTTTAGTTGTCTGTAGTTCTTTGTATAGATGAAAACTCTTACAGGAAATCACAACCAATCAAAAGACCCAGTTGTGGAGTCCAGACCCACTGGAGCCAGCTGCAAACTAATCCCACAACTCAGGTTCAGGGAACATTGCAAGGAAGAGCAGGAAAGATCGCAAGAGTCAGGGGATCAGGGAGTGAGCTGTGAGATTGTATCTCCTAGAGATGTCAGAAGCTACATGTGTGAGGTCTCACCAACGTGACTGCCCCCAAATACAAGCTGAAATGGACCACAATAGACATGCCAAAATAGATGAGGGAAAGCCCATGAGGCCTCAGTCCCACATGGAATTGACTGATTTTTGACAAAAAGCAAAACAAAGTCTACAGAGGAAGAACATTATAGAATGAGATGAATTTGGACCAGTGCCTGACATCTTACACAAAATTAACTCAAAATGGGTCATACCTATAAATATAAACTGTAACTATAAATTTTTAGGAGAAAAATATATGAAAAAAATACTTAGGATCAGGAATATTGAAAAATTTTAAACAACACTAAAACTATAATCAACAAAAGAAAAAGTGTTAATTGTCTGTTCTCAAAGTTAAAATGATTATAAAGACCCTAGTTTTAAAAAAAATGAAAAAACAACACTAGGGTATAACTCTGTACTATGGAGCTATTGTCTAGGAAGCTCAAGGCCCTGGGTTCAGTCCAAGCTCTTCAATGTTTTTAGAGATAGGGGAAAGAGGGAGGAGGAAACACTCACACACACACACACACACACACACACACACACACACACACACACACACACACACACAGAGGTGGGGGGAGAGGGAGGGAAAGAGAGGGGGGAGGGAGGGAGAGAGATAAGAGAAGGGAGGGAGGGAGAAAGAGACAGGGAGAGAGAGGGAGGGAGAGAGAGGGGGAAAGAGGGAGGGAGAGAGAGAGGGAAAAGGGGAGAGAGGGGGGAAGGAGGGAGAGAGAAAGGGAGAGAGAAGGAAGGAAAGAGAGGGAGAGAACTATAGACTAATAAAGAACATGAACCACATATGTGACAGGATGCACATCTCAAATCCACAAAGATCTCTCAAAGCTCTGCAGCAGGGACTAGACATTAGGTCAAAGAGGCTGTAACTACAGATGTGTAATACTGGGGTAGCTTTGTAGTACTGGAGAGTTCCGTCTTCATTTCGGTGTCTGTTATGTTGCTTTACACATGATAAGACTGCTCAGAAACTATGAAAAGCTAGCTGAATTTGAGCAGGGTCTGAATGTTATCCATGTTGTTTTCCTGGCTGTGGCTCATTCAGTGATTATATAAGTGTTGGCATTTGAAAAGTAGGCACAGGGTACACAGAACGTGCCTGTGCCATCTGTCCTTTACAAATTTTGCCTATTGATAATTGAATTTGTAATAAATTTATTTTTAAAAATTAAATTGTTACCTATGTAGTCATTCCAGCTGAGAACTACACATGACTAAGCTGCATCTCTAGTCTTCTGCTCTATAAACAGCAGATCTTCCAGGGACTGGGGCTTGCATTTATTTGGGTGTTTCATAGTCTGACCACAGAGCAGTGTTTCGAGTGTTTCTAAATGATGAGTCACCATGACATCCTTCAGCTCCCTCCTGTACCTAAGCTGCCTGGTGTTCCCATCAGCTATGCTTCTGTTCTATACTCTTTAGATCCGCAAGGCAACAGAGGCAAATCCAAGGAAACTGACCATTCTGTACCTTTCAAGGATGTGACTTCTGAAAGACAAACTTATCTTTCTTCCTGTGCACCACTGGATCACCTAAAATGGTACCCAGAACATGGTAAAGACTCAGAAATTAGCAATGGGTTGACTTCAGGAGAGGAAAGGAGAAAGGGAGGGAGGAAAGGAGGGAGAGGGGGAGGGAAGAGGGAGAGAATATATCTCTTGAGAAAATTAAACCCTTCCCAGAAAGAAAGAACACCTCAAGCCCTCTTCTACCACTCTCCTTTCTCAGAATCCCTACACACTCGAGCATGGCCACTATATGGTATTCTCAGTTCTGTCTTATTCAGAAGCATTTGCTCTATACAGGTCATGTGAGACCTGAGATCAGAGGTGGGCAAGCCTGCTTCCTGCCACTGTTAGGCTCCTAACACAGTAGGTGGCAAGCAAACAGAGAAGCAATCTTTCAAGGTAACTTGAAAGGTAACGCAGGCCAAGGAATTGGCCTCCCAATTCCTTAGACGGGCAGGAAAATGGACAGGTAGGCAAACATACAGATGACCGCTACAGAGCACCACATGCCTTGCCAAACACCTCTAGCCTCTCTAAGCCTTCCGTAGCTGCATAAGAGCAGTTTTATCCTGTTCAACTCACCTGGACTCAGGAGGACGAAAAGGATTAAATTGGGTAAGAGGAAAGGAAAGGTCTCCCAGGCCATGAGGACACAGGATCACTTGAGAAGACACACAAACCTAAGAGTCGAAGGGCCTGAAAACGGGAGTCATTTGTATTGCCAGTCTAGAATCTTGACCAAACAAACACAGTGGGTCTAGAAATGAATAACAGATGTCAGACTATGCCAGCGTCCTTTGGATCGTCCACTCTAGGGAAATTTGGTATTCACAGGGCTGTACCAGCATGTCTGTGAGCATCACATTCAAATATTGATCAAAATCTTAGAATGATGCTGTAGGTGATGGTGGTGCTCTGTCCGTCCACCCTGCCCTCTAACACTGCGATGCATGCTGGTTTGCTTTAACGGCTGGCCCCTGCATATCTTTTGACAGCAGCCTTCCCTGACCGCCAGAGTCCACTGGGCCTGGCCACGTGGCTAGCTGCCCACACTCCCCAGCTCTTAAAACAATAGAGCTGGTTATAAAAACCCAGCTTCGTTTCCCTTGGGAGATATAACTCTGAGCTCTAAGTCCTGGTCTGGCTCCCAGTCTCGCAGGCAGGAGCTGCTCTTCTGCCCACAGAGGTAATTTTATTCCTGTCTTCTTTCCCTCCCAAGCTGTCATCCTTTCCAGGGTTCTGTGCTTGGTCCTTCACAGGTGTTTCCTGGGCGTGCCTATCATATGATCTGGTGTATAAATCTGTTTCTGGGGTAACCCAAAGTAAGGGGCACACACACAGTAAGGGAGAGGGAGGGAAAAAGGGAGGGAGGGAGGGAGGGGAGAGAGAGAGAGAGAGAGAGAGAGAGAGAGAGAGAGAGAGAGAGAGACATATTGAGGATCTTCTGTAAGACTCAGTAAAACAGACAACAGTTGTTGTTCTGTTCACATTCCGTGCAGAGCAGAGGGGACAGGACTATTCGTCACCAAATATTCTTTTGTTCTTTGCACCATGTTCAGAGGTTTTTCTATTTTGAATGCAAAGACCGTTAGGCTTAACACGAGTGCAAATCTGAACTTCAAACCATCAAGAAGTGAACTATAACATTATGATAACCTCATCTGATGAGATTTGTATAAAATCTGAACAGGTTAGATGCCAACAAGGTATCCATCCATGCTGCCCAGCGGGTGTTCTGTGTATGATTTAGTCAGAAGAATCTGTGTTTTCAACTAAGTTGACTCAAAACTTTGAACCTTTAATGAGGGTGTTTGTCACCGCTTTGAAAGGTCATTGTCCTGATACCCACTCTCTTTAAAGTCAGCCCAGTGAGGGTCAGTGTGAACAAACACAGTACCCTGAGCATGAATGTTTATGCTCTTCAAAATACCTCCTACATTGTTCTAAAAAGTAAACAGTAAACGTGCTTAAGAACAGCTGTTCACTGGTCTTTTTGATAGATGCTGAATATACTCTTTACTTGAAAATGAGTTATATTTCCAAATGTTAGAGACCTCTCCTAGTTTGGTTTCTGTGGCTATGATAAGACATTGACCAAAACCAACCTGGAGGAGAAAAGGGTTTAATTTATATTACATCTCCCTGGTCACAATCTATCAGAACAAAGCCAAAGCAGGAACTCGAAGCAGGAACCTAGGGCAGGAACCAGAGCAGAGACCGTGGAGGAACACTGCTTACTAACTTTCTCACCATGCTTGTTCAGCTTGCTTTCTTATACAACCCAGGACCACCTGCCCAGAGATAGTGCTGCTCCATCAATCATCAATTAAGAAAATACCCAACAGGGGTTGGAGAGATAGCTCAGCAGTTATGAGCAGCATGCTGGTCTTCTTGAGGACCTGGATTCAGTTCCCACACCTAAGTGGTGATTCACAACCATCCATAACTCCAGTTCCAGGGGACCCAACACCCTCCTCCAACCTCTGCAAGCACCAGGCACATACCTGGTACACATATATACATAAAGCTCCCTTCTCAGCACCATGTCTGCCTGCATGCTGCCCTGCTCCCCATCATGACGATAATGGACTAAACTTCTGAACTGTAAGCCAGCCCCAGCCAAATGTTTTCTATTATAAGAGTTGCTGTAGTTGTGGTATCTCTTCACAGCAATAAAATCTTCACTAAGAGAGAATTCCTTAAAAAAAACAAACAAACAAAAATCTAGACATGCCCACAAGCCAATCTCTTGGAGGCAATTCCTCAGCTGAGGTTTCCTGACTCCAGTTTGTGTCAGGTTGACAGAAACTAACCAATAAAGGAACTCAGGTGAGAAAGAGTGGCAAGGGTGGACTCGCACATAGGCATAGACCAGCTCTGTGCCCGGTGCACACATATGAGTCAGGCCACCTTGGGTGAACCTGAGATACAGGAAAAGCCTTACCTTGCAAACTTAGCAGGAGGCAGTTGAGAGCTTGGTGCCGAGGCCAGAGCTCAGGAGGAAGAGATGTAGGTCAAGGTTAGAAGCTCAGGAGCATGGGGTCCACTCTAGGTCACATTTTGAGAGTGAGTCTTTGGAGTCAATGTTCTCAAATCCCCTACATGGCCCCAGGTAAAGCTACCCATTGTGAACTTTGAATGGTTCTCAACTGACTTACTTATCCCTGACAGCAAGAAATTATGTGACAACAAGAATCCCATGAATAATTGGATGAAATTTCCCATGTTGTACCCAATGTTGTTTAAATGTCTATCCAGACAGAGTTAGTAGCCAGCATCTTTTGTTTGGTTCTAAGTATTATATTATTAAGTAATTATTAATGCACCTTACTGATTACTCTCACACGGAATCTTTTCTGGGTGAATGAAGGAGGAAGGAGAAAGGGTGGCCCAAAGAACGAACACTGCTTGTGATTAACCAGGCCGGATGTGTCAATCCCATAGACTGACAGGTGAAGAATGCCTCTCCAAATGTCTAAGGCTCTCTCCCCACTGCTTGTGGTTGACAAAATGGCCTATGGATAGTCCCTTCTATTCTCTCCACCTCTCTGTTCCACTCCCAAGCTCTTCTGAGTTTCTAAGGAAGAGTCTCTGCCTCCCTGTGTTGAACTTTCTGTGGAGCAAGCTCACCTGAGGCTCACTGTTGGTTTTCTGGAGCCCAGCTCTTGTTGCTGCTCCCTGAAGGGTCACAGTGGTAAGGCTTGGAAGGGGCCCCTGAGCCTCCCATCATGGTGATTGCACATCTGGCTCTCTTTACTTCTTTCCCCACATAGGAACAGGACAGAACCACTGTCCTCTGTGAAGAAGAGGTTCCACCCTCCCATTCCTAGGAGAAGCTTGCCATCCATACCCATAGTGCCATGGGCCCTGTGGGCAGGTGCTAACCAGCACAGGCCTCAGCTGAGTTGGGATTGGCTGTGGTCCCTTCCTGGCTCCTCGTCTCCATGGGCTGTTTCCCTTTGTGAAAATGACACAGTAGTGTAGTAGGGGAGAGAGTGTTGGAGGGAGGGCAGCATTCTCTTAGAGGAGTGAGCTGTGTTGGGCTCATCTCAAGCATACCTCTCACTATAGAGAAAGCTGGGACACTTCAGACTTGCTTTTATAATCGCTTTTTTTATATATATATATCTTCCTAAAGAAGGCACCCCCATATGCTATGGGCTTCCAGGATGCCTAAATCCAAGCCAGTGCTAGCTACCAGCTTGCTCTGAGCCACTTCTTTCCTGTGGTCTCCTCTCCACGCTTGGCCTGACCTGTTCATTTTCCCAACTTCTTCCCTGGATCAAGAGCCTCCAGTTACACAGAGAACAATGACTAGGTGTCAGGGCCTCTGCCAGGGCTATTTCCTCCATCTAGAAGGTTCTTTCCAGATGTACGTGCCCTGGGTCTTTACCCAAATGATACTTCCTTAACAAGGCCCTGTCTACCTCCACTACTACTACTACTACTACTACTACTATTACTATTACTATTGTTGCTGCTGCTGCTCCTGCTGCTACTACTACTACTACTGTCTGCTCCTCTCTCAGGTACATACTTATTCCTACCTCCCTACCCTCCTCTATTCCCATTCTTATTCACTCCATAGTCTAGTAAATTCCACAAAGGAAGGGAAACTCAAAACCTACTTTATCCATGTATCCATCAGTGCAACCTAGTTCATACAACCACTGTGTTAATAGTGAATACATTCATGAACCGTGAGGGTCTGATGGCAGCTGTCCCCAGTACACACCCAAAGAAGAGAAGGATGTTTCTCCTCAGGCTTCTCAGTCTAGGCCTTGGACCTTAGAGCTTGGGCCAATGCCGTCGCCTCTGGTACTTTCTGTCCCTGCTTGGCTGCCTGCATTGTTGTACAGTGCTCCACCTAAGGACTGGCTAGACATCATGGCTGGGTCAGGGGATGGCTGGAGCCTCCTCAGACCATGTTTGTTTCATTGGTGCTTGGACGGTAGGACTTTCATGAGTGGCATTCAGTTCAAGAAAAGCACAACCAATTCCTCATCCAGCGAAGAGCTGTGCCGCTGATGTTCAGAACAGCTGTTTACACAGAGCCACCACTGATTTCCTGCCTCTGCAGTGGCTACATACAGGGAAGCACACATCTGGCCGGCAAGGATGTGCTGGGGAAGCTCTAGGGTATGAGCTTGTGTCATTTTAATCCCATGGGAACCACATCACCAACCCCATTTTACCCTGGCGCCGGGAAAAG
This sequence comes from Mastomys coucha, assembly GCF_008632895.1. Classification (NCBI taxonomy): domain Eukaryota; kingdom Metazoa; phylum Chordata; class Mammalia; order Rodentia; family Muridae; genus Mastomys; species Mastomys coucha. The sequence continues at coordinate 69,242,528 of NW_022196898.1, read as the reverse complement.
GGTGTGTGCCTGTGAGGTGCAGGGTGTGGGTGACTCTCAGATAGGCATGGAACTGGAGGTCACCAACTTCGTATCCAAGCCCCCCACCCCCCAAAACCAGACAATGCTGATGACATCAGCAGGACCCATGGCTTTATATAGCAATTTCCAATTGTAAAGCTCTGTGTCATACCCTGCTTCATCTCCCCATCCAAAACTGTAAGAGACAGCAGAAAACATCACAGCTTTTCCCACCAGGGCACCGGGAGGCTTCACCGGTTAAGTGACACACAGCCGCACAGAGATTGCTTGCCCGCGTCAGTGCCACTGACTTCTGCGCTGACAGCAGCACCTCGTCCTGTGTGCTTCACCTGCAGCTTTAGTTGTTTCCTAGAAATCTCAAAGGCCCCAGCGTGTGCTGTGGCTGAGTTTGGATGCTCTCACAGAGAGACCAGCTTGCAGGAGTGAGTCACACCACTGGCAGGAGAGCCCTCCTGGCATCTGTAACACATGGAACACTTCTGGCCTGCCAACCTTTAATCCCTATCTTGTGTCCTCACAACCCTCCCACAGTGATTCAGAAGCGAAAACAAGATGAACAAGTGGCTCTTTTTGAAAAAATGGCCGCCAACCAGGATCAGCATAAACAGAAGAAGTAGATTTCAGTGAAGAGTGTGGCTGTTGCAGACATGGTATTCGAACCTGACGTATGTGATGCACTCACCAGTACATCTGAGAGGCTGTCAGGAGCTTTGTCAATAGTCTCTCAAAGCACCTGCCCCTTGAGCAGACAAGGAAACTAAAGACTAGAGAGGTCACAGGTAGCCTATGGTCTGACTGTATGTGAGCTCAGACAACTGTGAGCTGGGTTCTGTAAGCCAGTGCTCTGAAACTGTGTCAGGTTGCCCTGCTTTCGGATGGCATCCCACAGCCCTTATGGACACACGCGGCATTTCTGAATGCCACAGACCTCAGGACCAAGCTGCCTTTTCTTATGATTTGGTCTGTCTCTGTTTCTGACTCTCTCCTCCCTCTGATCTTCCACAGATGTTCTCAGAGTCTTCTTTGCCTCCATCTCCTTATTAAATTACATGGAAACTCGAAGATCTCGTTTGATTATGCAGAACAAGCCATGTGCGGTGGCCCTTAGAAAACCTATAGCCCATCACTTGGCAGGGGCTGGGGCAGGAAGGGCACAAGTTCAAAACCAGCCTAGGCTTCACTGTGATGCACCGAAGAGAGAAAGAAATGAAGGAATTCCTGCTTTACTCCAGCTGTGTTGGGGAAACAAGATCCAAGTCCCTGACTTTCTGAGGAGGGCATGCTAGCAAGGAGGCAGACAAGACAGTGACTATGAGGTGAAGTCAGGCTGTGAAGAAAACGAAGCAAGTGGGAGCGGGGCTTGAGAAGTAGGCTCAGGGAGGGCCTCCTTGAAGAAAGGCACGTGGGTAAAGAACAGGGCCCAGTGCAGACAGAATCATGCCTCTCTGGAATGGCTTTACATCACAGGGATGGAAATGGGTGTGGCCACAGTGAGTTGCCAAATTTAGCAAAAAGGAGGGGGAGGATAGGAAGAAAGGTGGGGAGCCTGAGTATGCAGTTAAATTAGAATCTATGGGGAATAATGATTAACAGGATCTGTCCTATCCAAAACTGGGAAGTATTTGTCTTTGGTCTGCTGTTCCGTCGCAAGAACATACTCTCGGACAGTGTGGCTTGTAAACAACGGAACTTCATTTTTTCACTGTTCTGAAAGTTGGGAGGTCTAAGAGTAAAACACTAGTAGGTTCCGATCTACTCAGAATCAGTTGCGGGGTTCCAGATAGCATCTTGTGGCTGAGTTCTCCAGAGAAGAAACTGCAGCGTCTTCACACAGAGGAAAAACAGAGAAGGCAAACCCGTACCCTGAAGCCCTTTACAAAGACCCAAATCCCATCCAAGTGGGGTTCTTAGCAACGCATCGCATTTGGAGACCAAGTCTTAACACAAATTTTGGAGGCTGGTCCACATTCAAAGCACAACAATGTTTATGTGAGAATAAACTATGCATTGTTAACTTGACATTCTAATTTGACTCCAATAGCCCAATTTAGTTGATAAACAGACTCGAGTTTGATCCAGAGCCAACACAGGTCATCCTCTTACTTTCTTTGTAAGCACTGATGTGAGACTGAGCTGTCCGCACAGGGCTGGGGTGTAGCTCACGGGTAGAGTGCTTGCTTGCCTGAGTCCAATCCCAGGCTAGGGTGTAGAAGCTTCGGAGCCGCTCAGCAAGGCCTAATGTGTAGAAATGGAATCCAATGACCTCGTTCCCAGTGTTCTCCCAGAATTGGCATTTTCACTTCGAATCCAACAGAAAAGGACGCAGAGCGGCCTGAGCCAGCTGCCAGGGAGTCAGCAGCCTGCTGTTCCCCACCCTTCCCAGGCCAGGGACATTGCTTCATCATGTACTAAAAAAAAAAAAAAAAAAAAAAAAAAAAAAACGAGACAGGGAAGCAGCCAGTGCCAGGCAGGGCAGTTGCCTTATAAGGGCATTGGCTAGGCCAGCCAGGTGTGTCATCCCAGAACTGAGAGCCCCCCTAGTGTGTCCTCCATGAGTCAAGGCCTTGGGGGGTTATGGGGTGTGGTGGCCTCAGAAGCCCCATGGTTGCAAGTGAGCAGTCTCACTTTCCTTCCAGCTACTTGATCCCATGGCTTCACAATCTCATTCACCTTCACATTTGGGAAAGTGAAAAAGGATATTTTAATTTAAAAAAAAAAAATAGCTGCTTGTGTTAGCATTTTTTTCTAGGCTCCGCCCCACAGTTACGTGGCAACAGGCCTGACTCACTGTAACAGGGGATGCTTGCCCCCTCCTCTTGCTCTCTTGCCTTCTTGCTCTCATTCTGTCTTCTCCCTCCTTCTCCTCCTCTCTCTTCATTCCCCTCCCCCCTCTCTGTCTTGGCTGACCTCTACTTCTCTTCACTTCTGTCTCTGTCTCTCTGTCTCTCTATCTCTGTCTCTCTCTCTCTCTTTCTCTCTCTCTCTCTCTCTCTCTCCCTTTCTCTGTCTCTATTACCCTCTCAACTCCTCTCCCCATGCCCTGATTAAACTCTATTCTCTACTATACCATCGTGTGGCTGATCCCTCAGGGTCAAGGGATGCCTCAGCATGGGCCCACTCAGCATGGGGAGGCACCCCCTTCCCCTACACCTGACTGCATATCCACCAAACATATGCCTTCTTTCTTTATTTTTTTATACAACACAACAGCTTGGGAATTGTTCCTTCAGTAGTTAGAGTGTCTGCTCTAGGATCTGCTGAAATAAAGGAAAGGTAGATTTTTGGAGAATGCCCCTTTGACATTGGACACACAAAGACCCTAGAAGCAAGGAATCACATGTCGGGCTCTGTACTGGGAGGGATGCAGCCTACTAATCAGAAAGTCTGTTTTTCAAGGGGAGGTGTGAGTTAAGAGGCTTTTAGAAAGATTTAAGGAAAGAAGAAGCATAGAAAATACAGAAAAGACATGGAAATAGCAACGCAGATCCCAGGGACTCTGCAGACAGCAGGGCCTGCCGGTGCTGGACCACCCCTCATACCACCCCCGACCCTTCCATATCTTCCAAGATGGCAGATACTCGCACTTTGCGTGTTGGGGCAGGTGGGAAGACATATGAGAGAAGAAGTAGTGGGATTAGATAGCATCTTTCTCAGTAACCCCACCCCCATTGCTGTTGGTCTCTAGGCGACGGGTGGTGCTCACCTTCTCTCTGTGGTTCTTTCAGGATTTCATTGGCTCTCTGTATTTCTGCTGGCTCAGGTGGCTTGCTTACTGAGGTACCATGGATTCTGTTTTTCTGCCCTGTGAAGAGTTTATCTGGTGCCTCTGGAGTTCATGCCTCTTTCCTAGGAGCACACAGTATTTCACACCTCCCACTTTTCCCACCCAGGCAGCACAGAGTGGAGCCAAGGCGGAATGCTTCCATGCCCCAGGAAGGAGACTGGAGAAAATTCCAGGAGTGAGTATATTATTGATGCCAAGGAAAAAAATAATGTAAGTTTGGGGGTTCTCTAAAAATAAGTCAAGCCAAGCACACACAGAAAGAGTGAAAGGGGAATCGGAAATCAGGTTGTTGTGTCCTGGTAGCACATTTAAAGTAAGAGCCAGTGAGTCAGAGTTTCGAATTTGCATAACTTTGGTCCAGTCATTACACGAATTTGTTCTGCAGTCAGAGAAGTACCAAGTTTAAAAGGACAGTTGAGAGGGGTACAATGGAAGAGAGAAGATACAAAAAAATGTCTATTACCCACACAAGGTTCTCCATTAGTAGTTGAAACAGTGTCATTTTTCCCTATGCTTGAGTTGGCTAAAATTATGTTGTAGTTTCTCACAACTAGTAAAGCATGAAGTTAAAAAAAAAAAGGCAGTAAATCCCATGTTTGATGAGACCTTTCAGACAAGAACTAATCCACCAAGCTGAGCTCTCTCACATCAAAAATATTGTTCCTAACAACACGGTCCCCACATACTAGCAGAGATAAGTCACTTAAATTGTCCTTTTGAGAAGAAAAAGTTTTTCCCAAATGGTAATATTTGTTGTTTTGGATGTTGTCATAACTGTAATAACTGACTGTTACAAAATCTTCAAGATCTGATATAAAGTAAAATGAAATATGGAATTAGTAATAAGTTAACTTTATTCTGTGATAGACATCTGTGGGTTTTTGATACATATTCTTTTACTTTTTTCTTGGTGGAAGAAGGAAAGGAAAGAAGGGTGGGTAGGTAGAAGGGTAAAATGTTTTCCAACCTGCCTTATTTATTAATATGGACACCCCTTCTTGTAAAAATGCAAATTCTATCTTCTGAATTGCTTGCTTTCCCTCTAGAATGATTCTAGCAGGTTGACATTCCCACAGGCGTATCCTGAATATCATTCCTCACATCCTGCAAGCAGCCATCTTCCTGTTTCACACAGGAGACTGTGTTCCACAGAGGAGAAGGAGCCTCCGCCCACTAGCCAACAGGCATCTGTGTGGTTTCTTTGTGAGGTTGTGCAGCATTGCCTCTGGTCAATTCCATCCCCAGGGGACACTGGGGCATTGATCTTCTTTGTAGTGGTGTCTATGAACAAATCACTTTTCCTTTCTAACATGGCCTACCTTACAATGTTAGAATGAACTATGGGGCAGGCACAAAGCTCTAGGGGAGTTTTCCAAATTGAGGAAAAGAAGGAATGGAAGATCGGATCCTGGGACAGATGCCATCTTGCCACAGGCTCTGAGATGCCACAATGCTGAGTCAAAACCAAGCAAAGACTCCCTCTTCTGCTCCGCACTGTAAAGGGCTCGCTGCCTGCCACTCAGAGTAGCAGGAGCTCAAGTCTCTTCTGTCAGCTTCAGAACCTGACAGCTTCTGCTCACAGTCGGTTCTCTGCCATTGACAACCTCAGCTTCAGCCTGGACAGCCTCTCCGTGCCCAGGTTCCCTCAGGGACTCTACACAATCCAACTCACCATTGCCTCTCTGAACCCTGCTTCCCCAACGCTCAGCTTCTCACGCACATCCATGTGGGATGAATGCCGCACTGCACAGACTGTGTGGAGAAAAAGCTAACACATCCTCTAAGGGTTCGTGCTTTGGTTGAGATATGCCATATCCGCCAGCTGCCCACAGTCCCCTGGCCCAGCGTTGGGCAAATTGGGACTGGGCTGGGAGTCATACGGTGATGACTTATCCACTGAGAAGCATGTCCAGCCCTTGCCTAAGAGAGAAGTGGTTTTCAGCACATATTATAGAAGGATTGTTCTCCCTTTAAGATGATACATTTTCCACTAAGCCAAAATCCATTCATCTGTTTTATCAGTCTGGCCTGAATCACACTTGGGGAAGTAATTATTCACTCTCTTGTGCCACCAACCATGTCCCCAGTTAGAGTATAATTTCCCTGCAGACTGAGACACCATCGTACCTACAGATGCCCTGAGGACCCAGGAATGGGCTGCATCCCTGAGAGCCTCCTGAGGAGATGAAGTGGATGGGATCAGGGAGCACAGAGGGCCTCCTCTTGGGAGGAGCAGAAGGTCACATCCAACCTCTTAAGAATGGGGAAATGGGAACCCGTGGAGGCTCAGCAGTGTGTGCAGTCACACAGCCCACTGGTGACAAGGGCAGGCCCTGAGGAGGAAGAGGAGTGGTCAGAGCACCAACCTCCGCTCATCTCCTTCACTTACCAGCCCTGTGGCCTTCTGCTTCTATAAAAGGAGATAGATCGTGAGCTGTCCACGGGATGACCCAGGACAGACTAGGGGGGTCACAAATATCAGAAGGAAGAAAGTGCTATACCATTTCATGGATGGATTTGCCACCTCCAACAACTTAGTACGAGTTCCCTGGATAATCTGAACTGTATCCTGGATGTGGTCGGGGATGGGGGCTTTGGTTCCCTAACATAGAACATCCCTTCCAAGTAAGAAGCATGTGGGTTTGAACACCACGTAGGCATCACTGTAACAGACACTGTCAGTGCAGACCCTTGGACTGAACTGCTCTGCTTACGTGACACCATGAAACCAGGGGTAGACGAAGTGGTCCATAGCCTGTGAAGGCAGAGGGAGGGTCACAATCCAAGGACTGCCCTATTCTCGGCATCATTTTAAAAATTTTCTTAAAGATTTATTTATTTGTTTATTTTATGTATATGAGTACAATGTAGCTGTCTTCAGACACAACAGAAGAGGGCATCTGATCCCATTACTGCCGGGTGTGTATATGTGAGAGAGTGTGCAGCAGTCAGCATTCAAGATTGAAGATTCGAGATTCTAGATTCGAGCCTCTACCCTTCTGGCTGGCGCACCTGCAGCCCCCCAACCCCCGGGACTCCAGCCGGGCCCATGAGGCCTGAGTGTGCTCTGAGCCCCGGGGGTGCTGCACTAGTCCAGAGGAGATGGCTGCTGGTTGTGTTTTAGATGGCCTCAGATGTACCTCGACTACTGAGCTGCCAGATTTCTCTTTCTCTTTTACAATGACTGTAAAAGCCTCATGCCATTTTTAAGAAATACATTCAGATCCTGCACTTCCATCTGTCCTGTCTGCCATCATTTCTTCGCCTATGCCTTGTCGACCTGACTAGGACCCCGTTTCTCCCGCGGGGTGAGGGAGGCCCAGATCGCTGGCCTGCGGCAGGCATCATTTAAATAAGATGCAGTGCACCCCAGTCTCACCCGTGTTTATTAGCCACTGTAGACTCAGTATCTGATAGATGCTGTCAGCATCTAACTATCCTAGCTATACGACCTCCCTGCTTAACCTCACTCTTCCGTGTTTAGGGGGTTGCCAGCCCTCACCTCGCCTGCGAAGTGGTGATGATAACAGTTATTTGGGCTAGCCATCATGAAATGTAGGAGTCAAAAGCAACCATCCCCATAAAGCAGGGCCTAGTGTGTAATGAACATTATGTGAATGTCATTAGTTTTGAATTACAAATCTCTGTGTGCATGTGTATGGATATACATACAAGTATGTACAGAAGAGAAAGTTGATGTCAACCTGCCTTGGTGTCTCTCGAGCTTATTTTTTAAATAAAGTCATTCACTGAACCCAGAGCTCAGGGATTTGAGTAGCTGGGCTGACCGGCAGGCCCCAGGAATCCTCACAGCTTTGCTTTCCTGTTGCTGACATTGCAGGCACACCTACCGTACTCCGCTTTCTCCACAGCTTCTGGGGACTGAACTCAGGACTTCACGCTTGCCGAGTAAGCACTTCATCAACTGAGAGTTTTGACTTTACAGAAAAAGTCTGATGACCTACCTGTTCTGACTTAGTGGGACTTACTCTGAATTCAATTAACAAAGAGAAAAAGAAAATCAAGTTCAGCCTCTCACTTGCACCTAGAAAATGGGCTGGAAAGAAAAACATCGGTTTATGCAGTGATATGACAGAACAGGACTATGAACAGAGCATTTTCTTATTTTGTATATTTCTTATTTCCATCAAAATGTACAGTTCAAATGCATCATTTCAGATGCATGGTTTTGTGAGCGATCCACATAATATACATTGTATCTTCTGCTTTGCCAAGACAGAAACAAAAGAAGGAGCTCTGGCTTCCCTGGAAAAACTTCAAAGCCACCTTCTTGGCTTTGAGCAGACTTCCCACCTCATCTGAGACAGATCCTGCCCTCCTGGCACTGCTCTCCTGTCTCCTAAGCCCCCACACCTACCTATGATCTAAACTGTAATCTTAATTGCATCCTACTATTGAAGCCTCCACCTTCTTGCTGATGTCCCTTCTGTGTGTCTTTGCCTCGTTGTCCCTGTCTCCGTGCCAGGCTTCTCCTGTCTCCAGGACCCAGCAGCTGGAATCTACTTCCTTCACAGCTATATTACAATGTTGGGGGGAGGGGTTCCCTTAACAAATGATCATCCCCAAAGTCCTTCAGGGAGAGCGGGAAATCAGAAAAGGATACAGAGGAGGCTGGAGCGTCATCATTATCCATGACACTGTGTTTGCCTCTTACGCAACCTGGACCCTGATGACTTGGGGAAGTGAGCTATAGATGGCTGTGCATGGATGCGGTTTGTGCTTCCCTAGGGTGGGGAGCTTGTGGCTATACTGTAGGGAACTGACTTCTCAGGCTTACCATAACTATTCTGTCCATTCCATATGGGAGTGGGGTTCCCTATTGGTTCCGTCTTAATAGCAAAAGCAAATCAACCTTTCCCTACCACCCCACGGCTACCCTCATAGCCCAGCCACCATAGCTCAGCCCATGCTAATCTCTTATGTAGAGCTGCTGGTCTTCTCTGTGATGTTCTGATTTTCTCCAGCCTCAGCACTGTAGCTCTTTATTCTCTTAACCCCCTTGTGATTTTTCACTGTGTGTAAGAAGCCACATAGCATAGATATTCAAAGACAAGGGTGGGTGGTGCGTGCCTGCAATTGCAGCCTTGGAGAGGCTGAGGTAGGAGGACTGGGAGTTGGAGGCTAGCTTCAAATGCAATAAAATCCTGTCTTTAAAAAATAAAAGCACAAAGGAATGAATGCTTAAAGCGTGAAACCCATCTAGGAATGCATCTTCTTCCTTTAACTGCCCATGCTGGGATCTCAGGCAACATGCTTCCCATAAGGGATACTGACTTCCAGGCAGGCAAGGATTTTAAAATAGTTACAAAAGAGATGCTGTTATGATTACATCACACCAGCAGTTTAGTCCAGTCCCTCACACATACCAGGCACTCAGAAAGTTTAGGAGGTATTATTGATTGTTTAAACATTACAAAGTGCTTGCTCAAAAATTTTTCACTGGGACACAAACACAAACTGAGAGAAGCTTCAGAAATACCTCTGGTGCAGAGAGCTGGGGAGTCAGAATTCCAGCTGGAGACAGATGACACAACGCGCTCACACACACACACACACACAATTAATTAATTAATTAATTAATTAATTAAAAACTAAGGAAAACTTGCTAAAGGACTATCTGCTAATGTCTGTACAGTGCTAGGGAACACCGGGTGTCTTAGTTAGAGTTTACTGCTGTGACCAGACACCATGACCAATGCAAGTCATATAAAGGACAACATTCAACTGGGGCTAGCTTACAGGTTCAGACATTCAGTCCATCATCAAGGCAGGAGCATGGCAGCATCCAGGCAGGCATGGTACGGGCAGAGCTGAGAGCTCTACATCTTCATCTGAAGGCTGCTAGAGGAAGACTGACTTCCAGGCAGCTAGGGTGAGGGTCTTAAGACCACACCCACAGTGACACACCTACTCCAACAAGGCCACACCTCCAAATAGTGCCACTCCCAGGGCCAAGCATATACAAACCATCACACCGGGGTTGCCAATTAGGTTGTAAACCTGGAAGTGCAGATGGTAGGAGCATTTACCTGAACCCAAGAGAAACTACAGCCACAGTAATCCAGCATCAGGATTTGCATGTCCCTCTTGGACTGGTCAGTGACTACCTTACTGTCCTTCTGTTCCTTGGGATGCAGAGAGTGCTTCAAGCTCTGGGGCAAGGGATCTTGCAGACTGCAGGTCAGCTCCTCGGACAGTGAGCTGGATAAAGGTGGAGGATGGCCAGACCTGGAGATATCCTAGCGCAAGGGTCTCTTCACATGGGAGTGAGCTTCTCTTGGCCTGCAGGCATCCAGCCTTGTTTACACACCAGAGATGAGAATCACAGGAACCAGGCAGTGTTTTGTTAGGTTCGATGGCCTTGAAGAAAGGAATCAGATAACTCACACTTGCTCTCCCATGCAGGTTTTATTCTACAGCCTGCTACTTTGTTGACGTGTAACTATGCCTACAGGCAAGAAGCTTTTCTCTGTGTCTCACGTCAATGACTCCCCCTACAATAAAAATAAGCCGCATCTTAACCATTTCTCTACAGAGCATAAGAGAACTGATGCAAGCGTGAAATCACAGCTACAGCATTTTCACCTCTATAACTGCTCAGCACACGACTTTCCATTTTCACCTGTGATCCCTCTGTCTATTCCTAGAAGTGTCTGCAGAGGTCCTGCTGCTCCCATAAGCCTTGCTAAAAGCCCGGTTTGAGAATCTTCCTGAAGCAAGCCTGGAAGATTTATAGCTTTCTTAGAAGGCAGCTGTAATCATTTCCTGACTTTGTACTAGAACCTACCCAGCTTCTCCTGACTCACATAGCATCTCCACAATTTGCTGCCGCCAGGGGATCAATTAACAGGCTCTAGTTTCTTAAAGTTGGTGTTCTAAGCCTTTCTTTGTGCCCGCTAGTAGTTCCTGAAAATGAGAGCCAAACTATAGTCCACAGGAACATGGAGGAGATGGAAGGTGGCAAGTGCCCAAAGATCCAGAATTATGTTACTGTCGTTGCATGACCAAATACCCGACAAGGGAAACTTAAAGAAGGATTTGTTTTGGCTTACAGTTTGAGGGTGCAGCCTGTCATGAAAGGGAAAGCATGGTGGGAGGGAGGTGAGGCGGCTGGTCATGCTGTATCAGTGGGCAGGACAGAGAGCAATGAGCACTCAACTCACCATCACCTCCTCCTGCTCCTCCTCTCCCTCTTCCTCCTCCTCTTCCTTCTCCTCCTCTCCCTCTTCCTCCCCCTCTCCCTCTTCCTCCCCATCTCCCTCTTCTTCCTCTTCTTCCTTTTCCTCCTCTCCCTCTTCCTCCTCCTTTTCCTCTTCCTCCTCCTCTTTTCCATTATTCATTTCTCTTTCCTGACTGTCTCTCTGTAGACCAGGCTTAACTCAGACAACCACCTGCCTCTGTCTCTGAGTGCTGGGACTAAAAGTGTGGGTCTTTTTTTATTCAGTCCAGCACTTTCACCCATAGAATGGCATTGCCCACATTATGAATGGGTCTTCCCATCTCAGAAAACCCCAACTTAAAAACTTCCTAATGGGTGTTCCATTAAATATTACTTGGGGGTGTCTATCCCTCTTTTGATCATTTAGCTACCAAATAAAAGACACAAAACCTTTATATTTATAATAAGCCCTAAAGCATTAGAATTGGGCAGATATCAACTTTCTGTGTTATTTTATCTACTTCTCTGTCAATAACCCGGAGATGTCACTTGCCATGTTCTGCCTGGGCTGCTTCTACTCCAACAGGTCAGCAAGCATGGCCTAGATGGATCCAGTTAGAGACTGCTCTGCCATCAAGTCTATAAACTGATTTTGATATATAAACTCAGTTCCCCCTTTCCATGCTCCTTCCCACCCCTATGAGTCCTGGGTAACCTTGAGCTAAAAGTCCCCAGGTGAGGACAGTGCCTTTCGCCTTTCACCTTTACTCTCTAAATCTAGTGATGCATTATCCTGGCTGTCTCCCCTTACCACAAACTGATTGGTTCTGGGCATTCTGTTCTTTCTGGCAGTGACAGACCAACCAAAGCACTGGGTGAAGACATATTGTCCACAACATCCCTTTTTGTCCATTTTTAGTTCTTTGTTTTCCTTAAGAAAATTTAGATTCTGTGAATTGGTCTCAGGGCACTAAAAAGGACAAGACAATAACAAAAATGTGATTTGAAAAGAATTCCATTCTTTACTCAGCTCTACACATGTCATTACAGAGAATAAACTGAGATAGGAATGCTTAAACATTTACTCAATATTAAAAATAGAAACTTTCCATTTTCCTTCCTGTCTCCTCCACTCTGATCAGTTTGTCTTTCTACACCAGGGGAAGCTCCCCTAGCCCTGGCCTCCACGGTGATCTTCCTCTGCTTGTCTATTGTCCACATCCCTCAGGATCTTAACTATACAATGTGACTCAGTATCTCAGTCAGCAGTCATTTCCCTCTTTTGAGGGGGGAAAAGGTTGTAATGTTAAGGAGTTCTCTTTAAAGAGCTGAGAGAAATAAAGATGCGAAGACACACAGAAATAAGTAACCCACAGTTTTGTTTACTTTTTTCTTTATTACACTAACAATAGACCTGACAAAAGCAACTCAAGAAGAGAAGAATTTATTTTGGCTTTCAGTTTCAGGGAATACAGTCCATCATTGTGGTCAAGTCATAGTGGCAAGAGTGTGACATCACAGGGACAGGAGTGGGAGGCAGTGACATCACAGGAACAGGAGTGTGAGGCAGTGACATCACAGGGACAGGAGTGTGAGGCAGTGACGCCACAGGGACAGGAGTGGGAGGAAGTGACATCCCAGGGATAGGAGTGGGAGGCAGTGATATCCCAGGGATAGGCGTGGGAGGGAACAGAGAGAGATGAGTGCTGCTGCTCCTCTCTCTCTTTTTATTCAGTCTGAGATCCCCACCCCAGCTCATGGGACAAACCTGTCTTACACTTGAAGTGGGTCTCCCTCCCTAAGTACACCCTTTTGGAAACACCCTCAGAGACACACCTGAGGTATCTCTCCACAGCATCCTAAACCCTGTCAAATTAACTATGACGATTAATCACCACACCTGCTCTTAGACACTTTAAGATTTAAGGCTATTATGAGCCTTATTATTTTCTTACAACTACTACTAGCAACACAGTTTTAATCCATCTTAGTTTTACAGTATCACATCAACCTTTACCACTCCGAGGACTGAAGAGATGGCTCAGCCCTTGCTGCTCTTCCAGAGGATCCAGGTTCAACTCATAACACTCACATGGTAGCTTACAAGCTTATGTAACTCCAGTTTCAGACGCTCTGGCACCCTCATCTAGCCTCTGTGGATAGACACCAGGCTCACATGGTTTACAAGCATACATGCAGGCAATATACCCATACAAATATTCGTTTAAAAGCATCACTCAGCCTGGTAATAGCCTGCTAGCCAGTAAAAACTCTCCATTGGAAAGGTCTGAAAATGATACCTCGGAGCTGGTAGAATTAATCAAGCAGAGCAGGGAAGGCTGTGTTTGTTGGGAGTGCACGGACCTGTATATCCATTTATTTCTTCAGCCAGTTGATAAGTGCTGTGAATCTACCAGAACAGAGCTAATGCAAAAGATTAAGAGGTGAGGAGGCCTCAGCCTCTGGCTTCAAGGAGCCCTCCTCCAAGTGGGAAGACACTCACGTGATTACTTTATAACACACACTTTGGTGTCCCCGGTAGTGCAATTGCTGAGAGTGGGGACCCGGGGACACAGCAACTCTGAAATGAGTTGTGGAAAGTACAGTGGTAGAGAACTTCCTGGAGGGAGCTTCATTTGCCCTGGGTCCCAGCTGGGAAGCTGATCCTGGCCCAGCCAATAGCACCTGTAATCAATCGCACTGCTTGGGAGGACCAGGTGGGAGAATCCCGAGTTTGAGGCCATCTTAAGCTAGTTACACAGTTGAGGTCAGCCTCAACTATGACACAGGATCGGGTCCCAAAACCAACTAAAGAAAGAGCAAAGGGAAAGGCAAAGGAAAGGCGTAGGGTAACCGATGGAGCTGCACTCTTTGGTCTGCAACCTTGCGCAGACGCCATTTTGAAGTTCCTAAAACCGAGAATATGATTGGTCTACCCTGGGTCAGGTATTCACAGGGGTCCAATCGAGTGCGGCTTTGGGGAGCTGCCGAAAATAATGGCTACCGTCTCCTCTCAAAGTGGCGCTCCGACCAGCTGCCTAGACAGTTTACTTACTGATCTTGTGGTTCCAGGTTCTCGGAATTCGTGTTTACTTCGTGTTCCCTTCTCCAGGGACAAAATGCAGGCCTGAGGGGTCCTTTTGGGCCTGTCCCTGTCTGAAAGGGCACGGGTGTGACTTGCTCACATGATTCAGTCCCCAAGCCCACTCCTCTCGCCTCCCTCCTCCACGGAGCCTCACTGCAGTGCCGGTGTGCCTTGGCCTCAGAGGCAGTTGAGCAAATCCAGATGGTAGAAAGCCCCGTTCCCAGGAGGGGCTGACAGCTGCTGAAGGATATTGCCTTGGAGCCAGCCTTGTTTTGCCATCAGTGAGTAACTGGAGGCGGACTGTGGTTCAGGTTTCCATCCAAATGTGCGGGAAGAAAGGGGGGGGGGGGAGCTGACTAGAGAAATGCAGATGCTGGAGAAGTGACCTTGTGTTGTGACCTTGCGCTGTTAGACAGGCCGTCCCACTCCCACAGACCATCTCCCTAAATGGACATCTCTTCACTCATCGCTTTAACTTGTGATAGAAGGAACTTAGCTCGGCCACAAGAGATTTGTTTCCCACTCCAAAGTCACACTCCTCTCAGGGTGTGGGTCTTAACATAACTCCATCTAACCACAAGGACATGGGGATGGGGGAGGCTTTATTCCTCCATCGCCAAGTTTTATCTCCTTATCTCTCCTTTGACTATCCCACCCTGACCCACAGTTTCTGCAATGTTCTGTCCCTCACCCACTCTGTAATTTATGGATGTGTTTTGCCTCGAAGAGCCAAAAAAGCTAAGGAGGTTATATTATCGTGCCAAGACATAGGACGTCTTGAGCCTCAAGCAGACCTCAGGTCCCAGTTCTGGCAACCTCTGCTCTTGTAACCTCAAGCAAAATGACTTTGTTTTCTTTTTTCTTTCTTTCTTTCTTTTTTTTTTTTTTTTTTTTTTTTTTTTTTTTTTTTTTCCGAGATATCTGTATAGCCCTGGCTGTCCTGGAACTCACTCTGTAGACCAGGCTGGCCTCGAACTCAGAGATCCACCTGCCTCTGCCTCCTAAGTGCTGGGATTATAGGCGTGCGCCACCACTGCCCGGCCGACTTCGTTTTCTTCCAGGTTCTCTTCCCGCTCTACCATGGCTCTGTCTATGCCTGTATTGCCTAGCAAAACCATCAAACAGGTCATAACCTACCCTGCCCCAAACTAGACACATAGCCAATATCCTCCAAATATTAAAATCTAACCTCTCATGGTCTATGAAATGAGAACAATTACACCAAACTGTAAATACCAGGTGAGGCATTTCACACGATTTGTAAAATAAAGAGTAAAAAGGTTACTATATAATACTATAAAGGATAAAAGATTAAAAATAAATAAATAAAATTTCAAAGTTCCATTATAGTTGCTACTATAGTTTTGTGGCTTTTTAGAAATATGTGGTTCTGCCAAAGGGGAAGGTTTGGAGTAAAGTGTTTGTGGGGGAAACTGAGCAGGGTTTCATAAGTCACCAGACCTAGTCTGCTTCTCACTACCAGTACTTTTTCTCCTTGTTTTATGCTTGATAGGTTTGTGGCCGGGGATGAGAACTTTAAATCAGGGCTGCTCAATTCCTACACCACTGGCATGTTGGCAAGCGAGAATACCCAGAAGCACCCATGCTTCCGTGAAAGTGACATTTGGAAGCCAGATAAGTCTTTGTTTGGGGAGGGACATAATAAAATACCCAGCCATGTCCCTTGCCCTCCGCCCATCAGCTGCCTCTAGTACCCTCCCCAGCTGGAATGTTCAACATGCTTTTTTCCTTTGCATCCCTGTTAGGAACGTTCTTCATATTTTAAATGGATGGGTCTGGGTCCCTAAGCGTTGCACTCAGTCCTATCCAGAGATGGGTTTTTTTGCTGACTTGGGTTTGACATACATACTATGTGAATGCTCTGTCACTGAACTGCATCCTCAGCCCATGAGTTGACGTTAGCTGCTGCTACAAAACAGTAATGGGGCATTATGGGGTGCTCTTCATGGAGGTGTTGTATGGTATTTCCATCTAGTTAAAATGTCTTTCTTAAATATCTATCTATCTATCTATCTATCTATCTATCTATCCCTCTTCTAGCCTCATTGAAATGGAAATGGATGGCTCATTATTAACTACAGTCACCCTGTTGTACAATATAACACACCAGAATTCCATGGTCCCCTTTCCCCTTAACACCCATTGGTTGGCTTTGCCCTCCTCCCTCCTGTCCCAGGCCTTTGGCTGCTACCATTCTACACTCAACTTTTGTGAGATGGTTCTGTGTGTGAGAGAGAGAGGCTGGCTCGGTGTTTCCATGGTTCCACATATGACAGAACATGTCAGAACATGTGGAATTTGTCTTTCTGTAGCAGATTATTTAACCCAGTGTTCTCCAGTTCCATCTATATTTATTCCAAATAGCACTGTTTTATCCTTTTTATGGTTGAAGGATGTTCCATGATGTGTGTGTGTATCATGTTATTTTGTATCCATTCATTAGTTACTATCTGTGTATGTGTGTGTATCATGTTATTTTGTATCCATTCATTAGTTACTAGACACTTTGACTGCTTCCTTTCTTCTTGCTACAATGCAGTAAACATAGAAGATGTCTGTTCAACACACTGCCTAGTTTCCTTCCGATATATAAAGCAAACAGTGGAGTTTCTGGAGAATACAGTAATTTTATTTTTAGTCACTTATTTCTCACAGTCTGTAATATCATTTTCATCTCTAACTGGCTTATACACACACACATACACACACACACACGTGTGTGTGCGTGTGTGCTTGTGTGCACAGTTTGTGAGGATTCCCGTTTTTCCACTTCACTTCCTGTCAGCCCCTACTTTTTTGTGTCTTTTGATTGATTGTCATTCTTGCTTGGGAAGGAAAATATCTCATTGTGGTTTTGATTTACATTTTTCTGAGGCTTGGTGATGTGGAACATTTTGTAATGGCCCGTGTGTCATCTGTACATCTCCTTTGGGGCAGTGCCTATGCAGGTCTACTGCCCTCCCGCCTTTCAGCTGGGTGATTTGGCTCACTTCACTGTCTTTGGAGTTCCTGTCTCTTGTGAATGTTGGCCTCTTGCCACAGGCATAGTTTGCAGACGTCTCCCATTCTGTCTGTTCTCTTCACTCAGATCCTGGTCTTCTTTGTTGAGAAGTTTTATAGATTAACATAGTCTGGTTTGTTCTACTTCTGTGTCATGTGTTTTGAGGAATCTTCTAAAACCTTGCTTGTTCTGTGAAAACTTTCCCCGAGATTTCCTTCTGACAGTTTCAGAAGGTGCATTTAAGTTTTCAATCCTCATTCTTTTTTTCAATCTCCTTTTCTTGTTTTTGAGACAGGACCATACTGTGTGGTCCATAGTGGACTCAGATTCACAGTCTTCCTCCTTCAGCCTTCTCAGGAGCTAAGACTACAAGCTTGTCATCTACTCCCCTGGCCCCTCCCCCCCCTTTTTTTTCTTTTATTGAAAATAGATTTTTTTTTTATTGGTTATCTTATTTATTTACACCTCAAATGTTGTCCCCCTTCTCGGTTTCCCCTCCTAAACCTCCCCATACCATCCCTCCTCCCCTTGCTTCTATGAGGGAGCTCCCCACCCACTTACTCCTGCCTCACTGCCCTGGCATTCCCCTACACTGGGGCATCTATGGAGCCTCCACAGGACCAGGGGCCTTTTCTCCCATTGATGCCAGACAAGGCCATCCTCTGCTGCATATGCGGCTGGAGCCATGGGCCCCTCCATGTACACTCTTTTCAGCTACTTTTTAAAGTGAATATTCTGCATATACTCAGGAGTAGTTCACATGGAATTCACCTGAGAAGGAACTTTTGGTGGATGTTTCATGTGTCTGGCATGTTTCACTCCCTCCATGAGCGCTGTGGGGGCTCGCTCTATACCATCTCACCCTCGTCATGCCCTGCTGAGGAGTCCTTGGGATCAGGCATCTTCCTTCCACCTTACAGATGAGCCTATGGAAACCCAGATGTTGTGTCAATCAAGAGCATATGGTTGTTAAGTAGTGAACCTGAAATTCAGTTCAAAGCTTAGTGGAGCAGACACCGGATTCCAGCATCCAAACCAGACCCATGACTGTGAACACAGTAGAGAAGTTCTTGCCTGATCCCTAAAACTATTGGATTAAGAAAAGACTCCTCCTTTTTCACCAAGATGGCGCCAAAAGCGAAGAAGGAAGCTCCCGCCCCTCCCAAAGCTGAAGCCAAAGCAAAGGCCTTGAAAGCTAAGAAAGCAGTGCTGAAAGGCATCCATAGCCACAAAAAGAAGAAGATCCAAACGTCACCTACCTTCCGGCGGCCCAAGACCCTTCGGCTGCGGAGGCAGCCAAAATATCCTCGAAAGAGTGCGCCCAGGAGAAACAAGCTTGAACACTATGCTATCATCAAATTCCCACTGACCACTGAGTCAGCCATGAAGAAAATAGAGGATAACAACACTCTTGTGTTCATTGTGGATGTCAAGGCCAACAAGCACCAGATCAAGCAGGCCGTGAAGAAACTCTATGACATTGATGTGGCCAAAGTCAATACCCTGATAAGGCCCGATGGAGAGAAGAAGGCATATGTTCGCTTGGTTCCTGATTATGATGCTCTAGATGTTGCCAACAAGATTGGGATCATCTAAACTGAGTCCCGATGGCTAATTCTAAATATATACTTTTTTTTTTCACCATTAAAAAAAAAGAAAAGAAAAGAAAAGACTCCTGCTAGTCTCATGGACAAATATGAAAAGAGCAAAACACACAAGATTTTGGATTACAAAAGCAATGGTTAAAATCATTTGTTAATGAGTTATCAGGATTTATCATGAGCAATAGAAAATAGAGATAACAGGGCTTTTGTGGTTAAAATTTTGTGAACTGAGAAGTTCTTTTAAAAAAAAAAAATGTAGCCGCAGTGGTGGCTCACGCCTTTAATTCCAGCATTTGGGAGGCAGATTGGAGGTGGATTTCTGAGTTCGAGGCCAGCCTGGTCTACAGAGTGAGTTCCAGTACAGCCAGGGCTACACAGAAAAATCCTGTCTCGGAAAAAAAAAAAAAATGTAGTTCAGCCATTGGTATTTCCCAGGGGGTTCATCATCCAATTGTGGGAAGAACCTGGCTCCCTCTTCAAGCCACCACTGAGGCTGTGCAAAGGCGCTATTCCCTTTCCCATAACATCAGCGATGACACAAGGAGAGTAAGCAGGCTGGGCCATGGGGACCACTTGTAAAATACTCCAGGGAGTGGACAGTCAGACACTGGAGCGCATCTCCAAGGTCTGGCCCGCATCCAGGGACTTTAGAATCTTGTGGTTTGCCTCAACTCTGGCAAGAGGAAAAAGTCCCAGTGCCTAATTTAGTGGCTCCCTCAAAAGTAAACCAAAATGAGTCATATGGGGATGGAGAAAAAAACGACCAGTGCCAGATGTCCATTTGAGGATCACCATGAAGACTCAAAGCTGAAGATGTGGGCATTCTATGCACCTGGGTGGCCACTGTTTCCACTGTACTGAGTCACTCCAGGACCTGCCAAGAGTGTGCATGTTCATGCTCACGTGTAATGGAGTGCCTTGAGTTCGCTTCTGCCTCCTCTGGGGTCAGTTTGCCAGCTACTTCTCAGCATCATCCTAGAAGCCTAGAAATATATAGAGTGGTGTCATTAAAGGGCGTGCCTGATTCTGTTTAAGGTTACACAGATGCTTGAGTTTGGACTTGGGTTGGTAATGTGGATCGGCTGGGAGACCGCTTGCCTTGGATGCTGAAGCCCTGGGTTAGGCCCCTAGCATTGCACAAACCAAGCGTGGTGGCCCAGGCCTATCACCACAGCACTCCAGAGGTCGAGGCAAGAATTGTAAATTCAGGGTCATTTTTTACAGTGCCATATGATATTCTGCCTCAAGGGAAAGGGAGGGAAGAGAAGGGACGGAAAGGGAGGGGAGAGAAGGGAGGGAAAGGAAGTGGAGAGGGGGGAAAGAACGGAAGGGAGCTGGGAGGAAAGGGAAGGGAAGGGGAGGAGAGAGAGGAGAGGGAAGAAGATGGAAGAGGAGTACAAGAGAGATTTTTTCCCCCACTAACACCAACACTGGTAGGTAACATTATTTATTTTAAGAAAATCTTTGCAAGTGATAAAGATGACATTTAACCAGTAGAGCACCATCCCTGTCCCTATTATATCCAATTTTAACCAGTTCCTATTTCAGTTCTTCTGTCAGTAGCAGAAAAATGCTAAGCAATGTGGCATGACACTTTTCACCTGTGACCTTTTCACAGTATTTCCTGACTCTTGCCTCATCCGGGTATGTACTAACTCACGGAGGGGTGTGCTAACTCATCTCTCACCATTTTCTTCATTGTTCCAGGTCAGGTCCCTTGCTCTATACATGAGAAGCTCATTGTTCTCTTTCTCTCTCTCTCTCTCTCTCTCTCTCTCTCTCTCTCTCTCTCTCTCTCTCTCTCTCTTTCTCTCTCTCTCTCTCAAACACACCCACACACCCACACACACCAAGCACCTCTCATCTCTAAGTGCTAAATGAACACTAAGCACAAAAATAGTCTATGCTCTCAAATATTTGTTGAATGAACAGAAGAAGAAAGAAGGACAGTCAGGCACACAGTCGTGTGCTCACACGTGTGCACACACACACACACACACACACACACACACACACACAGAAAGAGAGAGAGACAGAGAGAAAGATTTGGGGGCTATCATAGATCCGGTCCTCATCTTTAGATGATGTAACCGTGCAGTCTATGGTTTGCATCTGGAATACTCTCCCTCAAGCTCATGTGTTAACATCCTCACCCCCAGCTGCTGATGTATTTTAGGAGACAGGGTTTACTGGAGGAAGATGGCTGGGAATGAGTCTTTAAAGGTTATGCCTGGTCCTTGCTCCCTGCTCCACTCTGCTTCTTTGCTGCCAGGAGGTGAGCGTCCTTGCCTGGAGTGTCCTCTGTCCTGATGCTCTGCCTCGCCTCCAGTCCAGAGCGATGGATCCAATCTGAGATTGAAAGCTCAGAACGATGAGCCATGCAGTGTGATCCATAAGAAACTCAGGGAGTAAAAAAAACATGAGTAAGCTAAAGGGATGAAATAGTAACTAAAGGTGACTACATTAACATCAGAAAAGACAGATTCCAGAACAGAGAATATAACCAGAGATAAGAAGAGTTTGTAACAATAATGCGGCTGAATTAACAAAAGACAAAGGAATCCTAACCTTTGCATTGCTGGTAACATTCCTTCAAAGTAAAAGGGAAGCAAATATGTGCAGAGTTGCAAGCGGATATTAACAAATACAAATGTAAAATTAGATAATTTGCCCTCCTCTTAATGGTTAAAAAATAAAATCTCATCAGAAGGAAAATCATTAAAGATTTTAACTTGGAGAATAATCATCCAGCCTGACTTAGTTGACGTTTAGAGGACGTTCATCAATAAAGAGGCAGAAATAGCAGAATCTTTGCAAATGCATGTAGAGCATACAGTGGCTGGCAAAGCAGTGTCAACACATTTAAATGCATCTAAGTATGTCCCCTGGATAAAATAAAATCAAGTGAAAATTGATAAGAAAGATTACTGAAATATTTATAAAAGCTTAGAAGCCAAAGCTTAACTGTCTGACACAATTTGAGCTTGCTATAGCAAGAAAGTCTAACCTATTCCAGTGTTCTCTTCCTCATGAGACAAGCTGTTACATAGACTCAAACAATATTTAAGAAAAAAAGTATTGGCTCGTCGTGAGTAGAGTTAGTTGTTTAATGTGGGAGATAGTCACATCTCATGGAAAGGCTTTCTCTGGTTCATCTTGGGGCTTTGCTTTGTTTGTGCCCACAATAGCAAAGCTCTCCTGTCCCAATTGTGGACTTAACCTGTATTTGATCTAGGTGTCACCTAGTTAAAATTGACTTTGTTGTTGTTGTTGTTGTTTAAATAGCATTAGTCACATCTGTATCTTACCAAACTATGGTCTTAGAGAACTAAGGACTCAGCGTTTTCAACTTTATGCCACATAAATTTGAGTAAATATTTTCCAGTGCTTAAACAGTTCCCCCATTAAACTTGTGACTATCTCGTCTGGAACTTTACATTTTTGTCTTGTTAATAGTAATTTTTTCAATATTGTGTTTATTTATCATGTAATTTGCGATTCCATCTGGTTCAGAGTCAAAACAAACATTGCTCTTCAGCTACTTAGCATAAACCTTCCTAAGCCCCATCTTGTGAGAGACTGGTGGTGAAGAAGAAAATTGTCACAACTAAAAAAGCTTACACTTTTAAGTAACCCAGAGATAATAAGGGAAAGCACAGGGAGGAATAAGACGCATTTCTGAAATGAGCAAAAGTTAAAATATAGCATTTGCACCAAACTATAAGCTAAATATGCATTAAATGACTAAGTAAGTAAATGAAGAGGAGAAAATCATAGATGAATTCTAAATAATTGGTTTGGATGCTCTGCCCTCCTGGAGGTGACACATACCTCCTGACTCATTAAGAGTGGGGACTGCACACAGTGATTTCCTCCCATCATTGATGGTGGCACAGAGTAACAGTGAACCACTGTGACTTGTGACCAAAACCCACACCAGCAGTGACAGGTCTTAGTGCTCTATTGTGATATGCTGAATTTGGTGTCTTACCTCTGTGTTCTTCCTGAAGCCCTATAATCCCAGTTTAGTCACGAGGAAACGCATTAGAGAAGCCCCAGTTGAGAAGCAGTTGACAGGAATACCTGGTCCATTCTCCTCAAAACTGCCTCACTCATCCAAACAGGCAAAGCCTGGAAGAGTTTGGAGGCATTAGGGAAAACTCGAGAAATCTGAATAAAGTACGGATTTCAGTAAACTTTTTTGTTTTTTAAATTATGGTAGAAAAAAATACAAGCGATGAAACTGAAAGCAGCTCCATTAAAAAGAGCAGTAAGACAGATCAACTTCTGGTCAGAGTGAAGATAAGAAGAGAGATGACACAAAGTGTAGTGGTCATGGATGAGCAAGTGGCTTTCCTAGCAGTCCCACAGCAAAGCCAGCAGGATGGCCAGTTTTAATCTCAGTGGTTAAAGGTGTGTGCCACTAAGCCTGATGACCTAAGTTCAATCCTGAGGGACACACATGATGGGAGGAAAGGTGTCCTCTGCCTGCCACATGCATGCTGTGATGTGTGTGTATACACACAGACACACATACATACATGCACATGCAAATACACATACATACACATGCAAATACACATACATACAAACACACACATACACACCTGCACACACACATACATACACGCACATGCAAATACATATACACACAGACACACATACACACGTGCACACACATACACGTACATGCAAATACACATACATACACACACATGCAAATACACATACACACATGCGCACACACACAGACACAAGCATACGTGCAAATACACATTCATACAAAGATATATTTAAAATACTAAAAAAATAAAAGAGAATATTACAACCAATATTATGTCAATAACTTTGAAGCTTTTCAGTTAGATGGACAAATATTTTGATAGAACACTTGATCTTACCTAAAAGGTCAAGAAGCAATGGACAAATATTTTGAAAAATATAATATTGGGGCCCATTAAAAATATGCCATTGGGGTGGTTCAGAAGTGGCGGCTCCTGTGTTGTTAGAAGTAGTGACTGGTTGACTCTATAGGTCTACACTGCTGAGGGCTGGCCTGCATTTCCTATGCTGGCTGCCTCAATCAGTAAGTTAGGTGTATTGAGGTCTCTAATTCTAGATGTTGACTTTCCTAAATGATTTGGGGCTAGAAATTCTTTAGGCCTATTAATGTACTCCTTTTTTTTTTTTTTTTTTTTTTTTTTTTTTTTTTTTTTTTTTTTGGTTTTTTGAGACAGGATTTCTCTGTGTAGCCCTGGCTGTCCTGGAACTCACTCTGTAGACCAGGCTGGCCTAGAACTCAGAAATCTGCCTGCCTCTGCCTCCCAAATGCTGGGATTAAAGGCGTGCGCCACCACCGCCCGGCTAATGTACTCCTTGTCTCTTCATTTCTGATATATTCTACGTTCTCGGAGGAGACTTGGGTTTTCAGCTTGCCATGATTTTTTAAATGCTTTTAGGTAGTGACTTGCCTGGCCCATGACCCCTTTCCCTGGATCATCTGGTACAGCAGAGCAGTTTCTTGTGCTTTGTGCTTTAGCTCTATGCTTCTGTTCTCTGAACTGGCCCGGGATTTGACACTGGGATACAGAGACGGGACCCAGCTGTCCGTGACCTGGGCGTAGGACACTGAGGCATTGCCAGGCAGCCTTGTGGAAGAACAGACTGCAGAGCCATTAGGACAGGGAGCCTATGCACAGGCTCGTGTGCTTGAACACTTGGTCTCCAGCTAAAGGAACTGCATTTTGGAACTTTATCGATAGGCAGTTGCCTAGCAGACTTATGTCGGCAGGCCTTGTGGGTTATAGCCTCCATCTGCCTATGGTCCTCTCTTCAATGTTTCCTGATCCACTAAGCTGAGAGAAGCTGCGCTACAAGCTCCTGACTCGACAGAGTAAGTTGCCCCAGCCACCATGTTGGTCCACACCATGATTGACTGTATCCCTTGAATCCATGAGCCCAAACACTTTCCTGTCAGGCATTTGGTCACAGCACCAAGAAAAGCCACAAGTAGTCAGTCCTGAGAGAAGCAGAGGTAGGAAAAAATGGATACTATCCAGTCTCCAGGTGAGTCTCTGTCCCATCCTCAGTGGCTTGAGATGCTTCCATGGCATCATGATGACATTTTAATAGATGGCCTGTATGTGCAGGAACGCTCCCATGACATTACATTGCCCATTGGTGTTATAGCCACCAAGGTGGTTTCTGTCTGTACACTCTTTAGTGTTTGCAGAACAATGGAATTGCCTAACAATGCACTTCCAAAATGTGTCCCCGTCCTTCAGTATCTTTTCCTACTGGCATTCTGTCTCAAGCCACCCCAAGGGATTTGATTTTGCCAGTTACACGATGCCAATTCCTTTCAGACCTGGTATTCACAAACACATTTAGTACAACCATTTCCATTTTCAAAGGCAAATGGCAACAACTGCTTTTCCTTAAAGTGACAAGGTGAAAGAGGAAGCCACTGGCTTCCCAGCGTGGAGCAGGAAGGAGACTGTTATCTTCCCATCACAAGGGTGCAGCAACTTGGAAACAAGATCCACCTGAAAATAAAATGTCCCCAAGCCTCCTGTTTGGAAGTTCTTTCTCCCATCTAATTGTTGAGAGTGTTGGCTTTTCCTTTGGAGATGAGAAAATCGTGTTATTAGTCTCTTCCCAATACATATAAACATTCAGGTATTGTTCAACCATCTTTCTCTTCTGGGCTAGATGACCCCACGGCTCCCTTCTCCTTTAGTCACAATGTCAGTTCTAGCTAGAGTACCACCCTGCTTGCTGTCCCCATACCAGTCAACTCCCAATACAGGGAGAAGTAGATAAACTTTCTTTCTTCTCTAAATCCCCAGACTTCCCTCGGTCTCTTTTCTTTCCGTTCTCAACTCCCATCTGTTTTGTAACTGGCTCCCCTCTGCTCAGCTCTCTTCCTGTATCCCACACGCGATGGCTGACGAAGGCTCCCTCCCTCACCAGTATATCTTCCTGGGGTCAAACTGTAGACGGAAAGCCTTGCTTCACATGAGTGAAATGCAGCTTCAGCTCCATGGTCACACCCTCACTCCGCATGCTCTGCTAGCTGATCCTCCCATTCCCCACCCCAACTCCCAGTCACTTTACTATTTCTGATGTGAGATTTGAGGAAACCTTTACCTGCAGTGAGTCTAGAAATAAAAACTGGGACTAGAATAGAAGTCTCAGGCAAAAGTCTAGTTGGAAAGAAAAGAAGGTTGATTGCGGAGAGCTAGGCTACCCACCAACAAAGGAAAATAAACAAGCATGTAAATATTTGCTTGGTTTATGCATATGTGTATGAGACTGTGTTCGTGTGTGGGCATGCAGGAGCTCTTGGAAGTCAGAAGAGTCATTAAATGGTCTGGAACTGGAGTTACAAGTGTTTGTGGCCCTGACCCTCTACAAAGGCAGAAAATGCTCTTAATTGATAAACCATCTCTCCAGCCCCCTAAATATACATTTTGCTAGGTATTGATGTGGTATAAACTGACAAATTTTGTTAGTCGGGGCGGAGACCAGCATTTTAAGAAACTCCCTCTTTTTCCTTTGAGATTGCTGAGCACTATTTTGCGCCCGGTGACATGTTTTCCTTGTGTGATAAAGGGGTAAGGTCCAGGACATTATGAACATTGGGTGGGCGAGGGGGACACCACGTCTGAGTAGCAGGATTCCTGCAGTAAAGACTATTGATAAGATGGGCGGGTGGTGGTGGTGCACGCCTTTAATCCCAGCAGAGGCAGGCAGACTTCTGAGTTCACGAGGCCAGCCTGGTCTACAGAGTGAGTTCCAGGACAGCCAGGGCTATACAGAGAAACCCTGTCTCAAAAAACAAACAAACAAAAAACAAAAAAGACTGTATTGTTACATTTGCATTAATGTGGCCAAATATCTGACAGAAGCAACTCCAAAGAAATCATATTTATTCTGCCTGAGAGTTCAGAAGAGTTTCAAGCTAGTCATGGTGGGGAGGGCCTGGCAGTGGGAGCTACCCATCATCTTCATTCTGTGGTGGCAGGAGCGTGGGATAGCATCTCATAATTATAAACCAGAAAGCAGAGAGATCTGGACCAGAGACAAGGGCAGATACAACTTTCAAAGACGTACCCTCGTCATCTGCGTCCAGCCCTGTCTTCTAAAACCTCCACAGCGTTACCAATACTGCAACAGGCTGAGAGCTAAGTGATCAGAACGCATGTCTATGTGGGGACCTTGCAGATTCAGTCCGCAACAGCCTTATTTCTGCTTCACTTCCTGTCTCCCCACCAGACTTTCTGATTGCCAGACTAGCATATGCCCACCTTCCACAAGCTCTGGGCTCAAGCTTCACGTCCTTTACCAGCATGTCAGACCTTCAGTCTCCCCTGTTCTCTCCAGGCCTTGTCTGCCAGACCATCCTTTATGAATCTCAGTCACAAGGGACTCCGCTGCTGTCTGGTCATGTGGTCCCGCCTTTGTTTTGTTAGAAAACTTCTCAAAGCCCTCACTATAGGCCTTGGATAAAGACCTGCCTTCCTCTCTTAGAAAACGGGCTCTTTAGGAACAAAGCCAGGCGCCACCCCTCGGGGCAGCTGTCTGTCTCTCTTGCTGCAGGGCATGCCTTGAGTCTCAATCTGTAAATACAGCTTCAAACAAGTTTGGAAAAAAGACTTGCCCGGGGCTAAGCTATAAGTCTATAGCAGTTTCTGGTCAAGTGACGGCTGTTTCTGGAGATCCGTGAGGTCAAAGTGACTCAGCAAATTTTTCAGGCCAAATGATAGGAAATGAGGGATTGAAAAGCAGTGGCTATTAACTCTGATGGAAAACACATGTGCCTGGAGCCCGTGGGTGGGAGCCGGGGAGGTTACCGCAGCTCACAGCAAGAGTCTGCAGCCAAGCACTTCAGCGCGAGATGCCTGCACAGCCTGCTCAGCTTGAGTGTCTCTCATGAAAGAACTCCATTTCAAAATTTCCCAGATAATTAAAACTCGGCCCTCTAGTCAGCCAAGGTTTTTAAAGCTAGAAATGGGTGATTTTGTTGTTGGTGTTGTTTTGGTTTGGTCTGGTTTTGTTTTGTTTTTTGGGTTTTTTTTTTGTCATTCAAGATTTCAAATCTCTGAAGCAAGCCTCAGACTCACTGTGTAGTAGACAATACACTTGAGCTTCTGATCCTGCTGCTGTTAATCCTGAGATTTGCAAGAAAAACCAGTTCTACCATTTTTTGAGAAGCTTTCTACCAAATTTGAAGCAAGCTTTAATTAAATACTGACCAAGATGCGCTTTGATTAGGATCTCTCCCTGGAATTCATAGCTGAGTGGTGACAAGACAACAAGACTTGTGTTGTAGGGGCTATTTAAGGACACACCCATATGGCCACTGTATTTTCCCATGTGGCTTTTTGTTATTTTCTAAGAACTACAATTCCCAGCATTCCAGGAAGTCACCTGGTTCCTGGGTAGGTAGGGCTTACAAGTAAACCTTGGGTCTTACTCTGTCTGCCTCTATCTCCTCAGTGCAAGGACTATCACCCTGCACAACCATTTGTTTATTCAATGCTGGGAATCAAACCAGGGACTTTCTGTTAGCCGGGTAAGCATTCTACCAAGTGTGCTCGTCCCCAGCTCTTACAATCTTATTTTGATCTAACAATATCCAGAAGGCATAACACAAGTGCTTCCACTTTCTTAAGCTGACAGTAATACTATGTGACTTCTCGATCGACCTGGGCAGACACATCAGGTACATAGATTTCATTGTTGCTTCTACAGAATTGCCCATCCCGCTACTAAGGAGATATGAAGCCCATGTGTTTAAATAATAATAATTGCAACAATAGCTAACATATATGAGCGGTTTCTATATGTACAACATACCCAAGGCAGTCTACACACACTATTTCACACTGAGAAACAGGTGTCACTACCCACATTTCTACTCATTAGAAAAAAAAAACAAAAAACAAAAAACCTGAGAAACAGAGCCATTAACTCTTTCAAGGCTGCACAGAGAGTAAAGTACTAGGCATTGGGCTTCAGAGCCCACCCCTGATCTAGTCAAAGCTATCCTGAGATACAGGGAGCAATGGAGCCCAAGAGTTTTTCTGATTTTAGTGCCAAGAAACAACTCAAATTAAGATGATTGACTGCCCCATCCTGAAAGCCAGACAGTACTCTACCAGAGCCTCTAGCTTCTTCTGGAGGCCCATGATTCTGTCCCAGGACCTATTCATAGCTACTAAGAAAAAGAACCCAGCTGGGCGTGGTGGCGCACGCCTTTAATCCCAGCACTTGAGAGGCAGAGGCAGGCGGATTTCTGAGTTCAAGGCCAGCCTGGTCTACAGAGTGAGCTCCAGGACAGCCAGGGCTATACAGAGAAACCCTGTCTCGAAGAAAAAAAAAAAAGTAAAGAAAAAAGAAAAAGAACCCATGACCCAAGCAAGTCAAACTGGTAAGCCAAGGCCTCGTTCTGCAGGATCAGGATAGAAATTGGGTCCCTAAGACCACCCATGATGCACCTATTCTTTAAGCCATTTGGTTCAACATTAGTAAGGGTGAGAAGCTTCTGTGAATAAAAATGAAGTCTAGCAGGGCATGGTGGTCCCTGCCCTTGATCAAAGCACTTGGGGATCAGTGTCCAGAGGCTCATGAGTTCAAAGACAGCATGGGTCTCATAGCAATTTCCAGACCAACCCGTGTTACACAGTGAGACATAATTTCCAATATTTAAAAAATATCTTTTTTTAGGGGATGGGTCAACAGTTAAGACCATTGGCTGCTCTTCCAGAGGACCCAGCACCCACAGAGCAGCTCACAACCACTTGTAACTCCAGTTCCAGGACCTCCCATGCTCTTCTTCTGGCCTCCATGGCCACTAGACAGGCACATGGTGCACATATATCCACATAAGCAAAACACCCAGCCACATAAAATAAAGATACATCTTCTAAAATATGTACTCTTTTTAAAAAAAATGGAGTTCTTTATATTCAAAACAAGCATGGCTGCGGGGATTTACCGAACATTTTCTAAACTGTGTGTGTACAGTATGGCAAGCTAAAAGAACTTAGTGTTCAGATTAGAAAAGTTAAAAGAAACCATCCGTGCATTATTTGAGTTCACATGTCACTTGAATGTGACTCCAAGTTCAGGGTACAGGTCTGGGGGATCAGGGAGCTTTGGTTGTAGTCATGCCCCAATATTTACCTGCAGATGACACCACCAAAAAGGATCATCTCACAGAGACCTGAGCTCGCTGCCATCATGTTTCTAGTTTCTCTCAGTGGGTGTCCTGTTCTTTTGTTTAACCAGTATCTGAGGCAGTATTTGTCCAGCCTCCAGGACCCCTCCTAAATGTGTCTGGTTTCCAGCCGGAGAAGAGTAAGTATGCCCAATGAATTGACTGGCTCCTCTGAAAACTTCTGTGGCTGGGAGCCTGGGGTCAATGGCAGTCTGGCCACAAGGATGGCGGCTGTTATATCTGGAGGAGAATGTGTCCACATATTAAGCACTGCTTTGAAAGTTCAAGGTGAATTTCCTAGAAAAACGGAAAGACAGTCTTTCTTGCTTCCTGCTTTTTGCTTCTTGTACCTGTGAAAGCCAATGCGATCGCTTGGCAGGAAGACGAAATGCTTTAATGGAAGTGAAACAATATAGGAAAGCCGATCACACTGATGGAAAGCCGATCTCACAGATCGCAAACCCAAGACTGTTTTCTTTCCTGGCGCTTGCCGATAAATTCTCTTGGACCCCTTCGGTCACTCTCCCTACCTCACTCAGCTGCCATCAAGGGCTAGGTGCAGAGCCATTCCTTTCTGCTGCCCCTGTCTATAGATCAGTCTCCCCAGAAGGGTCCCCCAGTTCCAAGCCAGGCAAAAGATACTTGGTAGAATCGCTCTTCAGCCCTGAGTTAGGTGACTCCTTTAGGAGTTACAAGCTGGATAGTTTGAGGCAAGCAGGGGGGAAAAATTAACTTGCTTTTCTTGACTTAAAAAAAAATGTTCCATGGAAAATCACAAGGTGTTTTTAAAGGAAATTAGAGCTCATGTTTCTGTTCCCATGTTGTTCCTTTTTCTTCTTAAATTTTATATAATTATTTGGATATAAGACTATCTTAAAACAGAAAGGTCAAGATATTTCCTCTCCACGAAACCTAGGCTGATTTCTTTCACTGGAAACTCTCGGCTTCATCGTGGAGGGAAATGGCCTCCTCGCTTCGGAGTCCCAGGGCTACCATGACCTTCTCTGTCCGGATGCTTCCCTTTGGAGATCAGCCACTCTGTTGTGTTTAAGCCGTGAAGATGCCAACTTGCTGAAAACTAAGGCTCTCCTCCAGCACACCAGACTCCTATCTTGGAAGTGGGTCGGTCAGCCGCAGGCCAGACTCCAGATAGTTTACAGCTCTGGCCAAAAGCGATTGTATCCCCACGCTTCTAGCCAAAAACTGCTCTCAGAGTCCTGACTCATAGAAACCAGAGAGATAATAAGCAAGTAGTGTTGTTTTAAGCCACTAGGCTTTAGATTTACTTGTGGAGGAGTCTGTGGTCCTTGGGCCCGCCCCTTCGTGGTTAAGAGGTGGCTACTGCAGTGCCTAAGTATCATTTAGGTAAACAGAATATAGAGTGTCAAGGCAGAATTCAACAGGTATATTAATAGGCATCAAACGCCTGCAGTCTTCTGAATCCATATCCAGATGTGGGTTCTGCAGCTTGGAGCCACAGTACTGGTTACAGTCATATAATCTCCAGCCAGGGCAGGGCCTACGGTAAGGTCGTTAGATGAGCTGTGTGTCTTTCGCACCATCTAGCTCACTAAGGAAAGCCCATTCGTATCAGCCCTTGTGTTGATTTCAAAGCTGCTGATTTCATCAGCGCAGACCCATTTCTTAAGTCTGCCCACTAGCAAAGGCTCCGCTGTTGACAGAGACAACGTTCATGGAGGTTTTTAAAAGAAGCACTTCTGGCCGGGTTGGTGGCACATGCCTTTAATCCCAGCACTTGGGAGGCAGAGGCAGGCAGATTTCTGAGTTCAAGGCCAGCCTGGTCTACAGAGTGAAGTTCCAGGACAGCCAGGGCTATACAGAAAAACCCTGTCTCAAATAAACAAACAAAACAAACAAAAAAAGGCACTTCTGAAATATGAGCTTCCTAGAACACTGCTCCCCCATTCCATCCCCCACCAAAGGTGTGAATTCCTACCCAATAAACCTGACTGGGCCTGAGATATAATGCAATGGGCAAAACACATATGAGGTCACCTTGTCAGTGCCTGGATGAGAGATAAATTACAGACTGTTGCAATACCCAACCTGTCCCTCTGACCAGGTTCATTTGCATTTCCCCTTCCAGGCACCAATCAAGTCTCACTACTAACTTTCACTTCTGAGGAACTCAACCTGCTCTAACAGAGAGATGGGCTTCCTTTCTGATACTGCCACCAGCTGAGTTGTAGCTACCAGAGGCTCTTAGGCCACCTGCAGTGTCTCCCCAGTCACCACGCAAGGCAACCACCTTTGTAGGAACATCAGTCCAAACCTATCTATACTCCATGAAAAATAGGCTCTATTTCCTTGTCTTATAATTCGCTATTAGGGTTGGTAATTAACTGTCGTGGTTGAGGATATGGTTTGATCTATTATAGCTCATGAGATCAAGGCCAAAGCTACGTTATTCTTTCATGACTGCCTTCTGGATTTCAGAAGGGAGGTGTTGAAAAGTTACTTCTATCAAGTACTTATTGTGGTGTTTCGAATAATAATGACCCCTGAGGGCTCATAGATTTGAATACTTGGTTACCAGGGAGAGACACTATTTGAAAGGATTAGTAGGTGTGGCCTTATTGGAGGAATATGTCAGTGGCAGTGGGCTCTGAGATTTCAAAAAGCCCATACTAAGCACAGAGTCTTGCTTCCCGCCGCCTGAGGATCCAGTGTAGAACTCTCAGCTCCTTCTCCAGCACCATGTCGGCCTGCATGCCCTGGTGCTCCCAGCGGTGGTAACAGACTAAACTCTGAGACTGTAAGCCAGCCCAAGTTAAGTGCTTTCCTTTATGAGAGCCGCTATGGTCACAGCATCTTCAGGGAAGTAGAACACTACGACACCCATGTTCTCCTTACTCTCCATCTGGTAGTGGCTAGGGAATGCTCCACCCTTCCAATGGCAGATATCTGCCAAACACACACATGGGCATGTTAAAGGGGATGGAGAGGCTCATAAAGTGGCCCAGGTCACAACAAAGAATGTGGGACCTAGGAAAGAGCCCGTGTTCTCACCTCAGGAATGCCAGTTGTGCTTCTTAATCTTTCTTGGCCTCTGTTTCCTCATCCACAAAACAAAGGTGGTGAGACCCCTCTTAGTGGGACAGGAGAGACCAGGCTACTGGGAGCTTTCTGAACAAAACAGACATTGCTACATTATGTAGCTTCCCTATTTTTTTCCTCTCTTTCTCTTGTCTGTTATCCTCCATTTCCTATTTCCTCTTTACGGAGTTTTCCATCATCTTCGATGATGTCAAAGCAGCCCCTGTCCTGATGGACATCACCATCTAGTTAAGAATGTATGAGTAATAGTTACTGCCACTGCCGTTGATTTAATGAGAGTAAGTACTCGGCAGATGTTAAGTGCTTACGTGCAATGAATGCTCACCATGTGCACAAATTCTTCTTAGCCCCTTTCATACATCCGTTCATTGCATTCAATTCCCCCAGCTCCCCTCAGTATCCCAATGAGAGTCCAGAGAGACTGAGAGATGCCCCTCAGATCCCACAGTTTATGCCAAACAGAGCCTTGACCAGATTAAAAACTCCAGCACCAAATCCCCCATGGTGGTAGGTTGGGAAGGCAGTGACAGACCAAGACAGGCAAAAAGGAGCTCTCCCTTCATGAACCTGGGCAGGTTCTTCAAAGAGGCATCCATGAAAAACAGAGGGGACTTGATGGAAAAGAGTCAGGGGATTAAACTAATTCAACGCTTAGAAGGGGATGAAGAAGAAATAAAATTGTCGCTGTCATCTGATATCACAATCAAGGAAATAACCTACGGTTTAGGGAGCGACGTTAGCACTAATGATACATCGCCATGGCTTTTCAGAACCCACATCCTCAGGAATGCCTACTTCTTGTTTTCGAGTCTTGCTTCATTTCCTCCTTCCTGTTAAGTGATGCCGTTTAGAATTGTTGATGCTGGAGCAGAGCGTCTTCTGAGCACCCTGCCTGCCTTCCCCAATTTTCTCATTCATATACTGGTAAATCACGTGCTTGAGTGTATTTTACTTCATGGGCTAGAACAGATCGAGGAAAGTCCCCCCTCACTTTCTAGGAACACTGGCCACTATGTGAAGGCCTCAGATGACCGGTTCCTCATTAAGTTCTGGCTTTGACTTAAAACACTCATTCTCACAGGTTGGAGTCAGGAAGTGTGACAGCTCTCTGCTCAACACGCACACACTCTTCCGTAGACTAGGAATTTTTTCAGCTTGGATAGGGAGGGGCCACTTTTCTACCAATGTCCGTCCTGGGGCTCAAGGTGATTGCTTGCCTTGGGCCTAGCTGGTCAAGGTCATGGTGATGATCCATGTCCGAGTAGCAGCCTGGGAACTTTTCTTCCATTCTCTGATAACAAATCTGAGAGGAAACAATCTTGGGGCCAAAGCGTTTTTTCTTTGCTGTCACTTCAGCAGTGACACCTAAATGTAGTTGATGTTTCTCCTCAGGATGTTTGGTGCTTTACACGGCTTTACCCCTGTCCACATACGGGCTACTAGTGCCTCTGCATCCGGGCACTGTCAGAGGAGCTCCTGACAGGGACGCAACTGTTTGCTGTATAGAAGAACACGTGGAAGAGCAGTGATCCTGGCGGAGAAAGAATCTAGCCCAGCACAGACAGAGAGAATTTACTGAACACTTCAGGAGAATAGATGGCAACTTCAAAGAAGAGAATATTGCTCCAGGGAAGGGGTTAGAGTTCGATGTAGCAGTGAGGGAAAGTTACTCAGTCTTATCATATTGGGATTCACTTGTGACCTGTATCTTGAGGCATCCCGCAGACCTATCATCTTCTTGTTAATTATTCTTGAGATTCTTCCTTTGTGTAATAAGATGTCATGGGATGTTAAGGATTAGGCTCCAGATTGTCTTATCTTGATTGTCAAAGTGTGGGACTTTTATTTGGACCTTTTTTTTTAAAAAAAAGATTTATTTATTATTAATAGGTACACTATTAAGATTGTAGCTGTCTCCAGACACACCAGAAGAGGGCATCAGATTTCATTACAGGTATTTGTGAGCCACCATGTGGTTGCTGAGATTTGAACTCAGGACCTTCAGAAGGGCAGTCGGTGCTCTTACCCGCTGAGCCATCTCACCAGCCCCCTTACTTGGGCCTTTTGTCTCTACATACTTTCCTCCCCATTACAGTACCCCCTCCCAGATCAACAAAGTCAAATCATTGACAAGGGACAAAATTCTCACTTCTGGAGGGTCAGAGGGGGTGGGGGTGGGGGTGTTGTGGGCGCTTCTGATTCAGCATAGTGACTTCAGAACGGTGATGTGTAGAAGGCTCAAAGGACGCTTTGGAAAATGGGAGGGGTTCATTACCACAAGATGTCCAAGGCCCCACTGTGATACCATTTGGAGACTTAGACGTTCCTGGCGGTATGAGATAGGTTTGGATGGTTATTACCCGCGAGGCAATACCATCTAGAACTCAATGGCTGGCAGTCTGGAGGATGTCCATAGTACCAAAAAGGTTAAGGAAGCAGTAGCCAAAAGCACAAAGCAGAATTAAAAAGGGGTGGGGGCGGGGCAAACCTATCTGGAGATGTTACCTAGGAGTTGTTCTGATTGGATCTATTGAGCTCTGGAAGAAACAAACTTGATCAGTCAATGAGAGAGGCAGGGATGGAGAACAGTAGAGCAGGATACGCAATCCTATTAGAGGATAACGAAAACTGGCAATGAGAAGAAAAGAAGCCGAGAAGGCCGGGCGCAAAGGGAAGCCTGTTAGCTTACAGGCGATTCCGCTAGGCTCCTCCCAGGGACCTAGCTATGGTTTACATCATCACCTGCGGCCATTATCTGCAGACACCGGGTGCAGGTGGCCTGGTGTGTGAAAGGACTGCTTTTATACCCCAGTTCTCTCTTTTTTCTTTCTTTCTGCTCCCATGTGTTCCCAGCTGGTCTCTCTCTCTCTGCCTCCGTCCTTCTCTGTCCCCGCTTCTCCGCCCTCATGGCTCTGCTCCCATCTGTCTATCTCTACCCCTTCTCTCCCTCTTCTTCCTCCAAGTAAACCTCCCTTATACCAGGTCTGTCGCATGGCGTGATTTCTCAGAGGGACACCTCTAGGCATGGGTCCTTCGGGTGCCACCCCCTGAATCCCTGCACCCCGCCCTGCCACATTAGATTTTATAACAAACCCTTTACCCACTAGGGAAATTGGTAGGAAAATTAAGAGCCTGATGCACCATGGGACAGAGGATTTGAGTTCTATTTTTTTTTTCCTTCAGAAGCCTCTATAAGATAGAGACTCGATCCAGGAAACAATCTTAGATATGGTCAATTCCTGTCTGCTAGTGGCCCAGTGATGCCTGGTAGTGGGGGTGGGGTGTCCTCTAGGAACTGAGACTTGAAGGAAACACTAAGATATGCGTTTTGTGGACTGGTATAAAGTGCAGGTGAGGCCTGAGGATGACTGTGAGAGACCCAGCTGTGATGGAGCATGGTGGAGCTCTTCTTCAGAAATAGCCACTAAACAGAGCTGGAGTTTATTTCCTCGGAGCCAGACACATGAGTTCTGACAGAAGGATAAAACCTTTGAAGGGTTTTTTTGATCATCCAAGAAAGGATTGGTCCGGCAAGACGAAAGTATGGGTGAGTTTAGACGTTAGGAAGGCACCTCCCCATATGAACAGTCCCAAAATGCGGAGCTGTGCCATGAATGTTTGGAGCTGCTGTAGAAGTTGGTGCCTTGTTATATCCTCCATTGGCTCACTGCTCTAATGGACTCTTCTCTTGTTTCCCCCTAAGCACTGGTTAGAAAATACCCTTTGCTTCCAGGAGAGGTGAGCCCAGTTAACAATGTCATGGACTCTGACAGCTGTTGCGTTCCTTAGTAAGACTGGAGGAGGTGTCTTTTAAATGACGGAAGCTGGTTATCTAAATGACTGATTTGTCTTTTTCAGGAGTACTAAGTCTCATGTCTGAACTAGGTCAGGAAGGGACTGACTCAAAATTTGGCTTTTGGTTTTGGTTTTTTGGTTTTTCGAGACAGGGTTTCTCTGTGTAGCCCTGGCTGTCCTGGAAATCACGCTGTAGCCCAGGCTGGCCTCGAACTCAGAAATCTGCCTGCTTTTACCTCCCGAGTGCTGGGATTAAAGGCATGTGCCCCCACTGCCCAGCTCAAAATTTGTTTTTTAGTATCATTTATTATTATTATTAGGTTACATTTTCCTGCTGGGCCCAAGGCTAGGTAACTGGATAAAAATTAACTTCGCCCTGCACAGGTGAGGTCATTTGCGACTGAGCGGTTACTCAGGAGGAGCTATGAGGAGCCCCCCCCCCCCCAGGTGCTTTACTTCCCCTCCCATTGTGCGTGTTTACCACCTGCTGTGTTGGATCAGGGTTTTGTTGACCATGTGACCATCCCTGGACACTTAGGGGATTTTTTTCCTCTAGTGACACTCTTCTTTGCAGATATGTCTGTGGCTAGAGTCCAGATCTTGGGATCTCCATGGCCTCCTCTCTGATAAAGAAGACAAGCAACTTACCGGAGATGCCAGGCCCTTTTAGCCAGGTCTGCTAATTCCCTGACAACTTTGGAAGACAATGAGGAAAATATTAAAAGTCGTTTTTTGCCCCTTTTCATCCTCTTGGGTTCTGCCTCCTGGTTTTAGTTGCTGAACACCCAGGAATAATGGATTTTAGTTTGAACTTTGAGTAACTAAACAAAGCTTAGACAAAAACAACTGTTTTAAAAATAAATTCTGATTTTGTTATGACTCGGCTTTTTAAGTTAAAGTTGGCAAGCATAGCAGAAAATGTAATAATCTTGATAAAGCACAAACTTTGTTTTTAAGGTAGTTTGTGTAAATGTTACCAAGAACAGATGGAGACTTTCAGCAAATCTCAGGGTCCTAAACAGGAGTCTAGCCGGGCGGTGGTGGCACATGCCTTTAAGCCCAGCACTTGGGAGGCAGAGGCAGATGGATTTCTGAGTTCGAGGCCAGCCTGGTCTACAGAGTGAGTTCCAGGATAGCCAGGGCTACACAGAGAAACCCTATCTTGAAAAAAACCAAAAAGAAAAAACAAAGCAAAAAACAAAAACACAAAACCAGGAGTCTAACCTTAGGAAGTGAGTGAGCTTGAATCTATGTACACACCATCTTCGAGTCTTATCTTTCACAAAACTCCTGTGACCAAGGTGAACCTTTTGTGGTACTCAGACCTTACTTTTTGGTTTTGTACGAAGACTTTTTTTTTTTTTTTTTAATTTTAGTCATTTTACCTTAGGCCAAAATCTTACTTTAGTTTATAAAACTACTTTCATATCAAAATAGATTTGTATACTTTTTTGCTTTTCATATTTCCCTTCTACTCGTTGGTTAATGTATTGGAGCATTGTGAGACAAAGTAACAGAGCAAATTTATTTCCCAGCTCCATAAAGAATTGGATCTAAATTATATCCATGCCGTTTATGACATTGTAACAGCTTCAGCTTCTTGTCCACATATGATTAAAATAGAAATAAAATAGTTTTCCTTTTAGGACTTAGGAAGAATTTTTGTGACTTTAAAAAAGAACCCAAGAATTGCAAGTCCTTTCCTGGTCTTAAAAGAACCCAAGAATTACATTTCAGAAAGATCTTACCCAAATAACAAAAGTTTCCAATTAAATAACCTCCAATTAACAAAATTATCATACTTAAGCAATGCAGGAGAAAAAATACACAAACAAAAATCTTTATTTGTTAATTCTGTAAATGGAGTTTGGGATACAAACTCAGGCTGGTGAGCTGTCCTAGCAGGTCAGAGTGTTTGCTTCCCACAACCTGAGTTCAAGCCCTGGCTCCTGCAGGAAAGCTCAGGCTGGAGGTCGATCTCTAACTCGAGGCTCTGGGAAACACATTTCTAAGCCCTCATCTTTGCCAAGCTACCATGAGAAAACTCTCCCATGTTATCAAGCATTCTCTCCGTCCCATAAATGCTTATTGAGTGTATATGGTGTATGTGGCTTTGTGCAGTCTATGTGTGTGATCATGTGCAGTATTAGGGAATACATACATCATGAGTGAGTGGACAGGAGCCAAAGGATGATGGCAAGTGTCCTGTCCTGTCACTCTTTGTTCTATTACCCTGACAATGAGTCTCTCACCGCGCTTACCATTCAGATAGTTGGACTAGCCAGCAAGATTCCAGGATCTGTCTAACTGCCAACTGCCTCTAGTGCTAGGATTACGGGTGTGACTAGCTATACCTGTTTTTCCATGAGCACTGGGGACCAAAGCTCAGGTCCTCATACTTGCACAGAAAGCACTTGTACCCAGTGGAGTGGTTTGAATGAGGCTGGCCAAGAGTGTCACATCTGGCAGCACTGTGGATGATCTCCTCCTTAGCTGGGTGACCTGCACTAAACTTTGTGTTAGAGTAAAAGTACATGTATGTAAATCCTGTAATCACAAGCATTTTCAGAAGCGTCTAAGGTACATTTGCAAGTCGTACCCTTTCACAAACCCCAAAGCAAGGTGAGCATAAGTAAAACAGAGTGCAGCCATTGGGTGGAGAGTGCACACTTGTCTGAGAAGAAGGCCATAGCACAGTGCCAGAAGATGACAACTGTCTTGAAGAAGTTTGTCTGGGCCCAAGATGTCCAGACATGATGACCTAACAGAGGCCACTGTTCTTGAGTTTGTGCAAATATAAGATCTACCATTCTGAAAACAGAGTAACTGTGAATAGAGGGTAGAACATATCCCATATCTTTCCCTCATGTATTGCAGGTGTCCTGTGCTACACACTCAGGGCTGAGATAGACTCTAGACACTGAGAGCTACTTGTCTGGTCAGTAGATGACAGAGCTGGAGCCACTGAGCTCAACTCTAGAATTCCTCATTCTTTGTTGGGCTCCAACTCCTGATGTTCTAGGCAAGATTTCACTCTGGGCTTCCCCTTCTACAAAGAAAGGAAGAAAAAGTAACTTATTTTAAGAACATAGGGAACATAGCTCAGTGGCAGAGTAATTGTCTAATGTGTACATAAGGACCTGGGTTCAATCCTAGGCACCAGGGCATAAAAAAGGAGGAGGAGGCAAGCAAGTATAAATCTTGGACATTTTCATTTGTTTTTGCTGCTTCCTTCAAAAAGGGTTTGTTGCGTGTAGTTTTGTGCTATCTGCCTTTGCTCCACGGGATCTGGGCCCTACTACCAGCCCCCTCCCAGCTTCCCTTGGATCCACAGATAAAAGACACACACACACACACACACACACACACACACACACAGTTGTTCCTTTTCATGTTCCCTTCTTGGCACAATTGCTGGGCACTACTATCTCCCACCTGGAAAAGTGTGCCCTTATCAATATCTTATCTCCACCTCTCTCACCTGCCCTAAACTTCAGTTGGAGAGGCCTTTGTGGCCACTTCATTTTGAGGTCTCACATGGCTCTTAGTTCTTCTCTCTTCACAGTATAGTAAACTCCATTCTCCTTCCTTGCATCTCCCTGCCTGCCTCCAGAGACCCAGAAGTCCCATCTGTACCTTCCACCCAGCAATTAGCCCATGGCTTTCTTTACTGACAGATCAAGAACCAACTGGGAAACAGGTCCTTAACATCAGAACCGCAATAGGTTCACAATAAAAACCAGTGGCTTCCCTGCCGCCTCTTTCATTATGAGTTTTCTTACATCTGGAAGTGTTTTTAATTCCTAATTGGAGAGATGGCCCAACAGCTAGGAGCACTGGCTGCTCCTTCAAAGGACCCAGGTTCAATTCCTAGCACTAACATGGTGGCTCACAACCATCTATAATCCCAGTTCCATGGAATCTGATACCTTCTTCCAGTCTGCACAGTAGGCACACATGAGAGGCACAGACATACAGGTAGACAAAGCACCCATGCACATAAAATTAAATGAATAAACCCTCTTTTAAAAGCCACATGTCAATACTGTACAAAAATTCAGCTTTCTTTACAAGGTTGTCACATTTTCCTATTATCCTAATACTGGAGGAAGGGGAGAACAATCTTTCAAAGACATAGAAATTATTAATATTAATATATTTGTTTTAAGAGCTTGGGGAAAAAAAAGAAAGAAGAAAAAAAAAGAAAAAAGGGGTGGGGCTGGCGAGATGGTTCAGCAGGTAAGAGCACAGACTGCTCTACCGAAGGTCCTGAGTTCAAATCCCAGCAACCACATGGTGGCTCACAACCACCCATAATGAGATCTGACACCCTCTTCTGGTGGGTCTGAAGACAGCTACAATGTACTTAATTATAATAATAAATAAATCTTTAAAAAAAAAAAGAGCTTGGAAGAGGATAATGACATGCTGTGTCTCTTTTTTTTCTTCTTTTTCTTTTTCTTTTTTCTTTTTTCTTTTTT